>NC_134713.1:11092344-11395375 GCF_049634645.1 Pelodiscus sinensis
TAGTGAGTTTTGCATCCTCGCACAGGTGACATTGTACAGAGCCAGCAGCTGGGGAAGGTACTGGCATCTGGGATAGGTGGGGTGCAAAGTTTTCTAGGGTTGCTGACACAGAAGCAGCCAGCCCTTCCTTCTCCCTGTGGCCTGAGAATGGGGTCTTGGCCACTTGATGTACAGGTATGGGGCTCCATAGCGGACAGCCCTCCAAAGCCTTAGGCTGTTGCACACTCCCTACATATGCAAGCTCAGCCTTGGAACCCAAATATCAATGGAGAATTTAGTTCTCTTTTTATTGGGTCCTTGCTTAAGGAGAAAAGCATTGGGAAAATGTACATAAATACCTTATGCCTAAGAGAAGCATATTTGGGCCTAGTGCACTGCAAAAAAAAAGTTCAGATTCCTGAAAACATTTCCACTCCCCTGCCCCCTCCACACACATAAATAAATGCTTCTGAAGTCAGTGAAAAGCTGGAACTTCTACCACAGACCTGCTGGCCTCGTAGCTTGGCCTTGTTTTGGGACTAGACTAATTCACAAACTGCACTTTATAGCAAGTTTCTATTTGTTTTTCATGAATCAGTGTTATTTAGTTGTCTGCACCATTTCCCTTCTTTGTCTTCAGCCCTCACAGGGTATGAGTCAATGAAAATTGTGCAATTAAATCTTATGCAGCTCTTTGAAAATGCACAGATGTTATGTACCAGGGCATTCTCTTGGGGTGAAATCCACCCCTCCAAATAGGGTGTAAGCGGTGCAAACTCTTCCCTGGTCTTCTGCTGAGGGGTGAATTTCAGTTTTAAGTGGCTTCTCAGACACCCCATTTTATTTCGTGCTTATGAGACATACCAGACTGACAGAGAACCAAGTCCTTTTTTATCCACAGAACAGTCAATACAAACTTCCTCATGCTGCCCCAATGAAGTGTCTCAATCTGAAGTGGGAAGGATGAGACAGTATTCCAGTCTCCATTACCAGCTGAGCCCTGGGCCTCTCTGTTGAAACTACATACCACGTTGCCAAATGGGGTCTTGGTTTCTTGGATATTTTTCAGCAAAGCATTAGACTTAGATAATCAACTCATTACTCCTAGGCCAGTCTTCAGTCTACTGGACTTAGGCTGGATTTAAACAGGCAACAGATTGAAAAGTCTCCATTGTACATTACCCAGTCCAGCTCTGAGACTTTGTTTCCCAGAAAACATGTAACTTGCTCAGAACAGGTTTATCAAGCAATTTCCTCTATAAACAAACTTCATGAATATTCCTTAGACTAGGCCATATATTTAACATTTTTTTTTCAAAGTTCTGAGAGAAAGAGAGAGAGAGAGATTGGTGGCAAAGTCAACCATTAATTAAAAAAATCCAATACAAACCTATGTATTTACTATAAACAAAAATACATTTTTAATCAAAAATAATTAGATATTCAGATATAACTTGTTGCTACAATAGCCTAAATTACTTAACTAATTTAAGTGATCATCTTCTAGATGAACAGAGTATGCATAGTACTTAGATTTAAGCAAAATATGCCATGAAGTACTGCAGAATTAATTTATAGCTTTCTAAAAGATGCCAACAGTTTACTACAAAATCCAAATGCTCCTTATTAAATGTTGTTTTGTTTTTCTTTTTGTTTTCCCACTGTCGACACAAAAAAGTCTAAGCCAGATGCTCCAACTAAGTACATGGAAATAAAATTTGTGTAATTAAAAAGCTGAAGGTATGTCTGTTCACCCACTTGTGCTTTTTTCCTGAGCTACTTCTGATTTACTTATGAAAATGGAGTGAGGAAAATGGCCTCAAATTCAAACACTGACAGAATGCATTTACACTCTGGAGACATTCTAAAAACTGAAAGTTGAACAGTCTTTCATAGTCAACATTCCTTCATGGGTGCATGAAAATTAGATATTTTAGGTTAAGAACGTTTTATCATGTAAGTATGCTTGGAGCTGTGGTAAAAGAAAAAATACTTTTCATGTTGCAACTATCTTTAGCAAGCAATCTTTATCTTTCCAGTTCTCGTGTATGTTCCACCCATTTACTACCAATGTTAGAGCTGCATCAAGATTTCCCAATTTCCAAGGAATTTTGTTGTTGTTGAAAATTGGATTTAAATATTCTCCCTCCCCCAATTGTGACCAGTTCTAATGAAGATATTGCAGTGTCTGAGTTTCCACAATTTGGTTAGAATTAAGACTGAATGAGCAATATTAATCTAGAAAATTTAAAAAAACCCTGACAAATGAACTAGATTCAAGGTGCAATATAGGTGCAAAATAACTGCAACATTCCATTCACTGAAGAGGGCCAGCGCAGTTCAAAAAAGGAACTGGGGTGGGTAGAACAGTCAGCGGATGTTCTCATTCAGTGTATCCGTCAAATAGTTTCTATTGGTGAGATTTTATGGAACCCTGCATGTAACAGAACTGCGCTCCTGACCCATCCTCCACTTTGTGGCAAAAAAACCAGCTAGGGAGGGCTTGGTCCTAACACCACTTGGTTTCCCTTTGGGTGAATCAAGTGGAAGAAAGGTTCAAGTTATATCATACCTCCCTACTCTGTGTGTTCATGATCACATTATCTGGAAACAGTGCCAAGTGAACTATTAATGAAGATCTGCTGTGTCTATTAAAACCAGGAATGCTATACACTGGCTCATGATGCATATGAGCTCTAATTTCTTCCCTATCATTTAATTTAGAAAGAGCCTGGCAGCTCTTACTACATTTAAAAGGCAGAGCCAAAGCAGTTGGGGATCCAGCATGAGCGGGGATGGCTTCAGTCCCTGCCTGTGCTGCGGCTGGGAAGCTCTTACTACACTTAAAAGGCAGAGCCTCAGTGCCACTGCGTCCCCCAGCACTGGCTTCTACTTCTCCCCCCTTGCTGCCACTGAATTAGAGGCAGCAAGGGCAGAGGGAGGGGGGAAAATGCAAGTAGTCGACTACTCTTTTCCATCCCTATTAACTCGGGCAGGCTTTTTGTATCATTGGGAACATGCATATTCATAGACTCAGATTTCAAGGCCAGAAGAAACAATAGACCATCTAGTCTGACCTGTATAAAATTCACCCAGTTACTCCTGCATTGAGCCCAATAACCTGGGTTGGCTAAAGCATATCTTCCAGAAATGCATCCAGTCTTGATCTGAAGACATCAAGAGTTGGAGAATCCATCACTTTCCTTGGGAGTTTATGCTAATATCTATTATGCTCTCTGTTAAAAATGTGTATCTTAACATTTGAATTTTTTTGGCTTTTATTTCCACATACTGGAGGAACAGGGTCTAAGAATGTTTCTATGCTAGCTTTTTTGACTAAACTATTGGCTTTTTGCTGACAACATAGGGCTGGTAGCAATAGAGCAGACAGAATAGATGTCATGGTGATTAAAAACACCATGAGCCAGTTTCAACAAAGTCATTTATGTTCCCAAAGATGCAGACAAGGATTAAGTCAGATTTACAAGAGCACTTAAGCGAGTTAGGCACCTAACTTCCACTGATTTTCCAGAACCCGTTCTCCAGGCTGTGTGCCAGCATAATGCAACAGGCAGAACTAAACCTGGGACCTCTGGGGCTTAGTGCATGAGCCCCTACCTTGAGCTAAAAGTCAACTGGCTCTTGTCGAGCAAACTCATTCTCTTTCTCTCTGTAAGTGGTCTAAATGCCACTTCATGGCACAGTGAACCACACCCAGAAGGTGTGTGGGTTACATCAGCAGCAACTGAGCACATTGCTAAAGAGATGCTCTGCTTTCCTGTGATGTAACCCTGAGCAGTGTACGTGTGCTTGCTTTCTACAATAAACAGAAAGATGGAAGAACGATCTCTGGAGCAAATGAACATGAGTGGGAGAAAATGTTGGGAAAAACAAGTTGAGAAGAGAGACATTTGAAATAAAAGATAATTAAAGAGGATTCATTTGTAACATAAAAGAGGGGTACAGACTTACCAGTATCATGAACTGAATGGCTACAGAACATATCACAAGATGATACATTTACAGGCAGTCCCCGGGTTACGTACAAGATAGGGACTGTAGGTTTGTTCTTAAGTTGAATCTGTATGTAAGTCGGAACTGGCGTCCAGATTCAGCCGCTGCTGAAACTGATCAGTTTCAACAGTGGCTGAATCTGGACGCCAGTTCTGACTTACATACAGATTCAACTTAAGAACCCCAGGCATCCCCAAGTCAGCTGCTGCTGAAACTGATCAGCGGCTGATTCCTTAGAAATTAAACTTGAAACAAGCTACATTTAATCCTATTTTGGGTTTTGGACCATATCGCAAAATCAACTGATATATGAATGAACCTTTCGCCAAATTTACTTGTGGTCATTGTGTGCCTGACAAAACTAAGAGGGAGCTAAATTCCAAATGGAATGGGAAATCTGCAGTTTTGAAGAACTCCCATGACTATCTGAAGGCAGCTGGCCTTTAAAATATCAGTGAAGTGTTGGTGTTAAAAATGTTTTGCAGGTCTAACATTCAGTTCCAGCCCTTCAAGGACCTACAGTAGCATAGATGGGTACCTAATTCAGATTTACCATATTCCTCTGCTTTCCTTTTTTTCTTTAATGCTGTACCAGCATTCACTTGCAATGCAGAATTAAAATGAACAGAATTATAAATTTAGGAAAGAGCCCATAATTCAGGAAGTTTCCACCATTGTTAGCAAAAAGAAATTTTATGAAAAGGGGATAGGAGGGCAGAGAAAATAATCCTACTGAATTCCGAACAAAATACGTGACATGCAAAGGATGGTAAACATGCAGGGTGATAAAGTAACAGTAGGAGAATTAGTGTCCCCAGGAAAAATATAAAAGTAAACGTGATATATTTTAATTACACAAGTCAGAATAGCTACTAACTACTTTCCTTAAGGTCTACAGTCCATGATCGTGGCTCATGGATTAAGATCCTTGCAATTAGCCTTCAATGACAGTTCTCCATACGCCCTCATGGGCTGATGCACATATGACAATATTCAAAATGGAATTTAATTGTACTCTTTGCCCCAATGAGAGCCTGGCCTTCTTACTATCCCTGGTGGAGCCATTTAGGCCTGAAAAAATACCAACTGTGATCATAGGTTCCATGTTTCATTTTCAATGCTGGGAATCAAATCTCAGTTGTAATACTACCAAGAGTTAACACACTCTAGTACAGCTGTGCCAGCTCAAACCAGTTATTTTTTTTTCTGGCTCTGTGGTGGTTTAAGTTTTCTTCCCCTCCCCCGATCAGGGACACATATGGCTGCCCAAAAGCAGCAAAGCATTTCTACCAAAATTACCCTCCTTTAGTAACAAGACCGCAAAAGACTGAAACACACAATTCTGTCTACTACCCACCCTATTTTATTTGATTATCTTTTAATAGCTACAATAAAGTTGTGTAAGGAAATAATATTCCACATGCCTGACTCTCCAGGGCAGATTATGGACAATCCCAAAGGCAAAGGGGACTTAGCTGAATCTGCTACTTTATGATTAAAACAGGAAGTTTGGTGTCCCCTTTTACTGTACATCCCCCCCACTTTTTTTGGAAAGACTGCCCAAATAATTCCAAGTTGGGTTGAGGCAAAGTTATTGATGTCAAGGAGCCAAGATCTTTCGCCATGGTTTGCTGCATGAGGAAGGGAGAAAACTGTTTGTGCTCAGCTGCCCTTTACTTCTCCAGCTCAGCTCTGAGCCAAAGAAGCAGGAAGAGGAGAAAGATGAATAAGTGAAAAGGGATAATGTTTATCTTTTAACAAAATCACAATGTTCTGCTCTCAGCCCCAGCAGCCAAAACTTGCTATTGCATTTTTAAGACAGATAGTCTCTTCTCTGAGAGACGACAGGCTAATTATAGTGCTTCTGCCAGAGGGAACTCACACATGCAAACCATTATGTAAAATATAATTTTTTTCTTTAAGAATGCTCAAGATCATTAGACATGGTTTTTTCAATGCTAGAAAATCAAGCCAAAAATGAAAATAAACAGTTTCAAGTATTTGCAACATAATTCCTTCATGCATTTATGGAAATATAGTAAAAAGCGCCCTAAATATGTGGTTTGACATTTCATGCTGCTCTGTTTTTCTATTTTTCCAGTTCTTAACATTTGCCCTCTTGTCCTGTATCATTTCAGTTTCACTGTAGTTTGAAGCTGAGCATGGTGGTAGCCATGAGCATTCATTGCAGACATAGTGTTGTTTCAGCTAAGGAGGGGCAGGAAGCAGCCCAAGAAACTGTAAATTAAACAAATTCCTTATACATTAATTTTAGTATGGTGTGAATGTAAATGTGAGGCACACATGCATGACAAACCCTTCACGAGGTATACAGCACTGCTATCCCTCATAACGAACTATGCTAATTTAAGGCTAAAGTGATTATCTAGTAATTCATTTAACAGTTAAGCATGTAAACTCTTATAAAGTCTGCAATAACTTATGGGAGATCTATTACTTCCACTGCTATTTATATGAACCTCTTGTTGTTACAAGGGAAAAAAGTATTTTGGTTCACTACATCATAAAACCCAAGAAAAATATTTTAGTAGGGAATATAAAAATCTTAATAGTTAGAAATGGGATTACCCCTTTAATCTATTTTAAGACTACTAAACTCATCAGAATGTAAATGTCCAAATTGCTGTTTTTTCCTTTATTATATACATTGTGCTTAATTTTTCTTGACGCTACTAGATCACCTTCATTATCTATTCAGTTCTGTGTGTCCAGTCCATATGGATAGCTCTGCTACTAACAAGCAAGACTGCAGCCACTTTTATCAAACCATTTTTCATTGAACTATATGAATAGTATGCTGCACAATCTGACACTTTTGGGGAGAGAAGGCATTCCAAAAGGAAATAACATGGTCCTTTTCCAAGTTTGCTTCAGTCGAGAAGAGCGGGTTTAATACGCTGTTATCCCCTATAGCATTTGTTAGTTTAATAAGAATGAGCAAAGAATTCACCAGCAAGTTTCATTTACAATCACCATGTTAGATCTAAATTGGATCTTGCTTTGTCTTAATGAGGAGGGAAACAAAAAATACTCCCTCAACCTTTTCTATTCTAACCTTTTCCTAGCCAAACTAATATAGTTACTTCCAACTTCCATATGGCTTATAAAACAAAAGGAGTACTCAACTTTGTAGGTAAGACGCAGGACAGTCTAATAAGATTAAGAAAGCAACTAGGTGCTACGAATTCCTGAGGTCTAACCCTGACTCTTTCACAGCCCAGTTTCATCTGTTGGAACGTTAAGCTAATGCTTACTCATTACTTCACAACAATGATGTAAGACTGTACAGCTCTTAAACACAAAGTTCTAACTATGCCCCGCCTTTTATTCAAGTAAGTTTCTTCTTGGGACTTCCAATGTGGGACAATGGCCTAAGGCACCTGTCATCTTCATTTTCTTCCCAGATTTTAAGATGAATAGAGCATCCGCCACTTTCTGCTATTTATTTTGGTCTTGCGTAGATGTGTTTTGGCTTCTGAGTATCATTTTGATGGATTTGGTTTCTCTGTCTATTGATTTGTGTAATATTTCTTTAGATCACCCCCTTTTTCACTTTCCAGGTGGTGTCCATATTATCACGTCATAAAAGTCAAGTTGGTAGAATCCTTAAAGCTTGTCCTAGCTATCTCTTACCATATTTGATGCTTTAGATTGCTTTGCTCAACTTAGAATTTCTGATGGTGCAGGAAACTGTTTCCAGTGGCTTCTGAATATCTTCGGCAGGTATCATGCATGTGCTTAAGTGTTTTTTTTTTCTGGTTTGGCGTTTAAGTGTAATTTTTCTGTAAACATATCACATATGTAAGATTATTGCCATGCCAAACCATTAACATACGATGGATAAGTGTTAGAGATCACTTGGTTGAGTAACTGATCATTATTCTCATGTCACAATTATAACTCACTGAATATTCTGGTATATGAGTTATTTGTTTAAAATTGTATTTAGAGCCAGAATGTATAAATAGCTCAACTTAAAAACTAAAAAGTGTCAAAACTCACAAAATCAGTTTAACATGTTTCAGTAAACTATTTCTTACTATTGATGCATAGGCATAAGATGTTTGGCATTCTAGAAATGCCTAACAGTTTTTTTAAAAACCTGTATTTTATTAAATAAGCGAAATGTGCCTTTCCATATATTTTACATATTTATATAATTCCATAAGGCATGCCTACATAACTAGCCTTTAGAGAACAATCACACATAAAAGACAAAAGATATGGGGCTAAGGCAAGAGGCAAAAAGGTTAAATTGGTTAGAAACAGGTATTTCCTTGGTTTTAACTCATATATGATGACATAAAACTCAGAAAAAGTAGGTCTGAATTGAAAATTATTTAAATTTGCCAGCTTCAACATTCCCAGGAAGCTTGCCAGAGTTAATTTGGATTTAAGTGCAAAGTTTGCACAGCTCTAACTTTAACCTGCTATAGCCTAAAACGTGTACGAGGTAAAAGGCACAAAGATATTCAGCATAATTTAAAACAACTTACAGTTTGTTCTTAAGGTACCCAGTTTGAACTTGGAATGTTTTAGTTGTTTCCCTCAAGAAAAGAATGGTGCTATGTCTCAACTACTAAAAGGTATCCATGACAGAAATGCCTTAGCTACTAATATAATGTTACACAAGGATAATGCTCACAAGAGAGAATAGGACTTGTTTTCTAAGAAGGAACTTTTTCAGAGATATGCTTTCTATTTTTATTTGCAAATCTCCAAATTCAACACATTTTCAGCCTCTATAAACTTTTGTAGAGCCTTCTCTGAAATTCAAAGGTGTTTTTTTTTTAAATATGTAATTTGTACTTGGCAAAAATTCGTAACATTGAAACACAAGTACATTTATCTTTTTGCTGTTTTTCCAGACTTCTTCCAAAGTTAAGTTGGTTATAAAAACATAAAGGTAAATAAAAATGCTCTGCATTATAACTTACCTTTTCTTTCCCCCCATAGACAAGCAATGAAATCATTGTAAGCTCACATACATTCTCATAGCAACAGTCCGATGTCACAAGCCAAGTGCAATGACTTCATTTGATGTATGTAGTAGCAAAATACAAGATGGGTTATGTGGAAACGTTATTGAGCCTATAAAAATATTCATTTAACAGTTAAATAGATGTTTTGGATAATGTTTTAATTATTATAAGTATGAGGCACAGAAACAGACCATAGTACAGTGCACCAATGAGGTTATACATTTTCTAATACTATTTGTAGTTATAGAGTGCTTTTCATCAGAGGATCTCAAAGTAATTTCTAAATATTAATCCTTCCAATGTCCTTTGACAAAGATAAATAATATTCCCATTGTACAGCCTGATGAAAAGGAATGCGCCTAGCACACAGTCATATGAGAAGCCAGTAGTAGTGGAGAAACTAGAAGTCCTATGGGCCCGTGATAACCATAGAAAAACCTGCAGCAAGCAATATGGCATGGCAATGGGGAAACTGGGTGAAATTAATTCAAACCTGCTGTGGCATTAAGTGCACAGCTGGAGGCCTAATATTCTCAAAATCACTCCCTGTGAATTATTGGGATACATTCTTCACAATGAGAGTGCCTGATGTCAATTATTAAATGTTGTTTGGATGGTTCTAGAGGAAGGGAATACAGGTTCCTATTCAATGCATTGTTAGTTTATATATTCATTGTGCTCATTTCCCCTCCAATATTATAATGTAGAGGAAAAAGTGTAAGTTGACTCACCCAGTATAGGTAAGCTCTTCAAGATGTGACCTCCTATGAGAGCTCCACAGTAGGTGTACTTGCATTCCTGCACTGCTGATTGGAGAATTTTTGTAGCAGTGTCTGTTTGGCCAGCATGTGTGTCGTCCCCCACTTGTGCTCAGCACTACCGCAGAGTCTTTGTCCTTTATCCTAGGTTGGATATTCATCATCATCGTCATCAACAACCATGGGCTCAATGCCCATTGGTGTCTGATGCCTCCCTCACTATTTCCTTCCATCTTTCCCTGTCCAGTGCGTGCAGAATGGCTTAGTTTCTGTAGACTAGCTCCGCACCAATCTACTATATCATCTACCCATTCTCTGTGGAGTCTGCCTCTCCTATTTGGACCATCCAGTATGCCGAATACCAAGGTCTTAACTATTCGCTCGTTGTTCATTCTGCAGATATGCCTGAATAGCTGTAATTTCCATTGTATAACCATCTGCAATATATAATTCCTATATAATTCCTCATTGGTGACCTTCTGCCTCCATCCTATTCTCAGGATCTATCTATAACAACTCCTCTTCAACACCAGTATTTTTTTCTTCTAATCTTTCGTTAGATTAGAAAGATTATGTCTCACATCCGTACAACATGCTGCTAAATACAAACATTTTCAAGATGCTCAGCTTTGTTCCTAAGCTAATCAGGAAGTGGTGGAATCTCCACCCTTAGAGGTTTTTAAGACCCATCTTGACAAAGCCCTGGCTGGGATGATTTAGTTGGGGTTGGACTCAATTACCCCCTGAGGTCTCTTCCAGAACTATGACTCAATGATTGTCAAGAATTCCAAAAGAAAAAGGAGAATGGGTCGTGGAGCACCCATAGAGAAACACATCTCGAACAGCCATTGTTACCATCGGGGGGGGGGGGGGGGGGTGAATTAACTTTCCTTTCTTTGAGCAGTGTCCCTATGGGTACTTCACTGAAAGTAACTACCAAGCAATATCCTCAATGGGAGACTGAGACTTTGGTGTTGAGTTTGTTATGAATGACAATACTGCGAAGCTGAAGATACCATCAGAAGCAGAGTCTCTGATAATCAGATAGTGTACAAAGGTATGTGCAGGTATGTGTAGGTTGTTGTCCTGCAGATTTTCAAGATAGGGAAATTATTGAGGAAGGCCACAGAGAAGGAAACCAACTTTGTGGAGTGTGTGCAGACTCCAGATGGAGATGTTATGGTATGGTCCTGATAGCAGTGTCTGATACAGTTCGACACTCATTTGCACTATTTGGGATGTAATTCTTGTGCCTTTAGACCTTTTTCCAGTGAAGTGGAAAAGCTTAGATCTCCTGAAGGCCTTCATCCTGTCCAGGTAAAAGGCCAGGGCTCTCCTAACAACTGAGTGTGCAATACAGCCTCCTTATCATGGTGATGCTCAGGGTAAAAAGTCAAGAGGTTGAATCAGTTGGTTTATGTAAAAAGACTAAGTCATTTTGGGGGCAATTTGAGAGTAACCTTGTCTTGTCTGAAAAGACTATTGACTAAGAGGTGTGTGTTAGTAGTGCCACTAATTCTCCTACACATCTTGCTGAAGTGATTGTCACCAGGTAAGCTGTCTTCATTCATAGGAACAAATAACCATGGGTTCAAAGGACATCCTAGTCAGGCTCTTTTGAAGTAAGTTTAGGTCCCATGCTGGTGTAGGATGACTGCATTGGAGAGAAAGGTTTGCCTATACCCCTGCGGAAATCTCTTTGAGGTTGGCTGTGAGAGCACAGAATATCTTTTTATTTGCTGGTGAAAGGCTGCTATAGCTGCGTGGTGAACTTTGAGTGAACTGAGAGATAGTCCTGATTTCTTGTGAGCTAATTTATGATCTAAGACCATTGGGAGAATAGCAGATGGGGCACTTTGTCTGAGATTTCACCAGGCCTGAAACCTGGTCCACTTTTGCAGGTATGTAAGACAGGTAACCAATTCTCCTCTGTGTAGTAACACTTTTTGTATCTCCTCAGAGTGGGAGCTTTCTATGTGCCAGAATCATGAAGGAACCAAGCCTTGAGCCAGTGTACACACAGGTAGGGTGGAGAATGCATCCTTTGTTCTGCAAGAGGAGGAATGGCTTTCCCTGAAGCAACAGATGCAGCAAGAATGTTTATCTGTTACAAGGATGGTATCCTTCCATCAGAGGCACCTCTTAAAGCCCAGTGACCTGGGCATACCCTATGCAGGGGCAACCTAGACAAAATGGAAACTAAAAACTTTTCTTTCTCAAAAGAAAGAGAGAATAAAGAAAGCTCTACAACTAAGAAAGGGATTAACTAACTAATGAAGTGCTAAGAAAGGTAAAACTCTGATGAACTTACTGCTAATAGCTCTGTTTCTAGTCCAGGTGGTTGAGAAGGAACTCGGGAAGTGGAGGGGGGGGGGGGGGGAGGAAGGTATGTTCACACATGTGCACTAGTTAACACTGGCATAATCTCAAAAAAGATATATTGGCATTGGAAAAGGTTCAGAAAAGGGCAACAAAAATTATTAGGGGTTTAGAACGGGTCCCATATGAAGAGAGATTAAAAAGACTGGGACTTTTCAGCTTAGAAAAGAGGAGACTAAGGGGGACATGATAGAGGGCTATAAAATCATGACTAGTGTGGAAAAAGTTATTTACTTGTTCCCATAAGAACTGGAGGTCACCAAATAAAATTAATAGGTAGCAGGTTTAAAACAAACAAAAGGAAGTTTTTCTTCACACAGCGCATGGTCGGCCTGTGGAACTCCTTGCTGGAGGAGGTTGTGAAGACCAGGACTTCAACAAGGTTCAAGAAAGAACTAGATACATTCATGGAGGTTAGGTCCATCAATGGCTATTAGTCAGGATGGGTAGGAATGGTGTCCCTAGCCTCTGTCAGAGGTTGGGAATGGGTGACGGGAGAAGGATTGCTTGAATATTCCCTGTTCAGTTCATTCCCTCTGGGGCATGTGGCATTGGCCACTGTCGGCAGACAGGATACTGGGCTAGATAGACTTTTGTTCTGACACAGTATGGACATTCTTGTGTTCTTAAAATATCGTTATGCTGTAGACACTAATGAAAATGCATATTGCCCAAACCCTCAGACTCATTTTACTATTTCAGTATGGCAAAGCGGTTTGGAATAAAACAGGCCTATCTATAAAACTGAATAAGTATTCTTGCCATTACCTTCCATATTTGGATTACCTGGTTAATGTTTGAATGCACAAAGTGCCATACACATGAACATGCTAAGTATTATTACTACTTAGGGCAGGGCTACTCAACACATGGCCTGTGGGCCGCATGCAGTCTGTGGCCCACATGTGGCCCGCAGCCCGTTTATTTGAGGCCCACGGTGTGGTTTGGGTTTATGCGGGGTTCAACACGTGGCCCGCTGTTGGGAGCCAAAACAAAAAGTAGTCAATATAATGGTCCTCTGTTGATATGCATTTTAGTAGTTAAATTCCTAGATTGTCATTGCTCATTAAAAGTGCTGTCATATGGGTGGAAATAAGGTAAATACTGCCTTTTATTAATATCAGCAGAACTTACTTAAATAGGTCCTGAGTGTTGTATAGTTTTGCCTTAATCTTTGTATTCCTGCCTGTCAGCTTGAAAGAAGCTATTTGCATATATTTGCATGTATATATGCAACCACGCTTAAGTTGTGGCCCTTGGCATGTGCTGTGAGTATCATTGTGGCCGCTGGGACTTCCAAAGTTGAGTAACCCTGGGTTAGAGGGTTCTCACTGTGAGTCTGTTAACAGTGTATTTTAAAGATGAATGTCAGTGTGCAGATGCAGTTCCGAGTACAGCACTCACATGGAAGAATGCACAAAGCTGAGAGTTGGAGAAGAGTGAAATCTAAGATCATCATATATATCAGTGGTCCCCAACCTTTTGGGGCTGATGAGTGCCCGGGTAGGGGGCCGCACATGTGCCGCGCCCGGGGGTGGCACTGCGCATGCGCCATGCTCCCAGGGTGGGGGTCGTGCATGTGCCGGGCGCCCAGGGTGCAAGAATGGCTCGGGCTGGCCCTGGTCACTAGGCGGGCACACACAAATGCCCCGGCGGGCGCCATGGTGCCCATGGGCACCGTGTTGGGGACCCCTGATATATATAGTAGCCCCATGTCTGTGACTCTGTAATGCTGAATTACTGGCTGTTCCCTCTGGGTGACGCTATTGCCTTAGTCATGTCCTATGGGGGTGCAGCATGGGGAGTGCGGGGCCCAAACGGCCACTTGCTCCCCCGCAGCGGCCCGGCTGAGTGGCGCAGAAGTCAGCTGAGTGCCATGGCGGGAGGGGAAGGGGGGCGGGGCGGTGATGTACACGGCCAGGGGGCAGGGCCTGGTCATGAATGTCACTGCCCCTCCCCTCTTCGCGCCCCCCCTTCACCTCCCGCCGTGGTGCTCGGCTGACTTCTGCACCGCTCAGCCGGGCCACCGCGGGGGAGCCCAAACGGCTGCTTGCTCCGCTTGCTCCCCCGCGGCGGCCTGGCGGAGCGGCGCAGAAGTCAACTGAGTGCCATGGCGGGAGTCGGAGGGGGGGCGATGACGTGCGGTTTGACAGCAGCTCCAGGCCCCACCCCCTGGCTGTGAACGTCACCACCCCCTGCAGTGGCGCTCGTCTGACTTCTGCGCCGCTCAGCCGGACTGCCGCGTGGGAGCAAGTGGCGCAAGCGACCGTTTGGGCTCCGTGCTCCCCATGCAGCCATTTGGGCTCTGTGGTCCCCTGAGTGAGAGGCAGGAGGGGGGGGGGAGGAGAAGAGAAAGAGAGAGACAGAGAGAGAGGCAGGAGGTGGAGGAGAGCTGGGGGGGGGGAGGCAGTAAGAGGAGGAGAGAGAGAGAGACACGGAGTGAGAGACCGGAGGCTCAGGAGAGAAGACCGACGTGGAGGAGAGACCTGAAAATCCCATCTTATGACGGGCTAATTGGCTAGTTTAAAATAACAACCTACCCATCCAGCTTCATCTGTTTTTAGAAAAAGGTGACAGAGGATAACATGGGCTCAGTTATCCACACCTTCATCGCTTCTAGCTGGTCTATAGCAGTGCGATATAATTGGTATTAAGTCCTTAGCTCTTACTCCAACTGGAGCAGAACACTGCAGCATGCCTCCTTAGTAACACGGGCTACCATGAACACATCAGGTCTGTCCCTCATTTCCCACAGGATTTTGACTCAAGCTCAAGAATTCTGTCCTTATCTTCAAGGTGCTCCAAGGACTGGGCCCAGGTTAAGTAGAACACAACAGAAGTCCTGAGATGAAAACAGTGATTGAAAACAGCACTCCTCTGAACATAATGGAATTTTCCACAATAAAAGTAAAACTCATTTGCGAAAGAGACAGAATTTCCTCTGGGGCTGGTATGAAACTGTGGAATGGTATCTACCAGTAGCCTACGGTCCATCAAAATGCCTCACCACCTTCCACTCCAAGTGCAAAGGAGCATTTCTTTGACCTTGCCATCTCTTACATAAATACATTACAAGCTACATACTTCTACCAAAACAAACCATTCCACTGCACACTCTTCTGTCCTGGGGAGAGGAAGGAGAGAACAAGATGTGACAAATGTGTAGTCCTGTCACTCAATGCACGAGTGGAAGGCGCTCAGATACTATTGTGTAAGTGCAGCATAAGGAACCACATAGAACAGAAAAGCACCTTTTTGTCACAGAAAAGGGTTTCTTTTCCATGCATAAGGTTTCAATGTAATATCACATTACAAGGTACCTATCCGAAAAGCTGAGGACCCATAAATCCACATTAACATAAGGAGAGCTGCAGGTGCTCCTCACCTCTGAAAATCACAGCTGTGGAGCCTGATTTTCAAAGGTTTAAAAATAATTAGGTGCCCAAATCCCATCAGCTCCTTTGAAAATCTCAGCACAAATAACTGGAAAAAAAGTTTCCTACTTCTGTGTCTTACTTAATAAAAAACAACGGCAGTCAAAAGCATACACTTTACTTGCCAAAGCAGTCGATTAGCAGCCTGTCCATGTGTGAACTTTGGGGTGTGGGACAAGACCAAAACAGGTATCTATCTGATCCTAGGAAGGCTGTGTTTATGTGCTGATAAGGGTCTTGATCCACTAATGGGGAGAAAAGACCTTCACTTCCTGAAAACCTATTTTCTCTGATGCAAACCCTTCCAAAAGCAATTAAACATTAAAGGCTGTCTCCTGTCCTTGTGTATCAGAATGGTCCAACTGCTATTTTGAGCCAAATCGCCTATGGGGATGCAGACATAATATTGAATTTGGATCTGTTCTAATTTGTTTTTTGTTTATGATTCAAACTCATGAAAACAAGCAGGTTGGGAGATTCAAAAAAAAACATACACCCGTGTCTGTCACTTGACTCAATAACCATTTCATGCCTGGAATACTTTGTTCCATTAAATCACTACAAAAATAATACAGCATAAATAAAAAGGCGTTAAGAAGCAGGATAGGAATAAAGGCTTCGGGTGTCTTCCACATGAACTGAGAAAAGCTCAGGACACATTCAATGTAGAGAAGAGATAATTAAGAAAAGGACATGACAAAGAGATACAATGTCAAAGAGATACAAGAAAACAATGACTTCACAGAAAAGGTAGAATAACAGAAGACCAAAAGGACAGTCAATGAAATTGAAGAACAACACATTTAAATTGGCAAAATGAAACTTATAATTCAACCTATAATTAGCCCACTGCTACTGAAGCCAAGGGAGTAACAAGACTCAAAACTATTAGTCACTAGAAGATTTACCCAGCATTTCTCAGCTCCTTAACTCAATTATATTTTGTTTTTCTTCATTTAAATCATTGTCTAGAGTGGGGCTGAGGATAAGGGGTTCAGGATGCAGGCTGCCCCTGGGAGAGAGGACACCCCTCACCGCAACAGCTTGGACCAGATGAGAAACACCTCTCCATGGCCGCTGCAGCTTCAGCGGGCACAGCTGGGGGAAGGGTGTATGTCCCCTCGGTGGGGCAGGTCTGGGCTCATCTGCTCCCTGTGTTCCCAGCCAAAGTGAGGAATGCAGCAAACTGCACTTTCCCCTCACTCCCTGACGAAGGGGAACACCCAACAATGTTCCCATACAAATTGAGGGGAGGGAGGAAGCTTCAGTCCCCTTGCCCTCTCCCTAAAGGGTGAGGGGGGGTTGAGAGGCTTGGTGTTAGGGCAGTCCTGGATGGAGGGGCGTCCCAGCCAGCCCCTTTCATGTGCCTCTATCTTTTTTCTGTATGATTTTTTAAGAGAAGCAGTCCTGTTACAGGCACATCCCATTTTCCTGGCACAACCAAGCCCTTACCTTGGTTTAAGTTGTGATAAGACGAAGCTGCATACCAAATTTGATAGCCCCAGCTCTTACCCTTCAAGAGTTCTTGAACAGACAGACAAACACACTGACAAACTGTCTCAAACATACAGTAGATCTTGGAATGCATAAGGCACTTCAAAGAAATAAGCAACAATCTGCTCCCTATCCCAAAGAACTCATGGTCTAAAGTTAGATGTGACTGAATCACCAAGCGACACAAATAGCCAGAAATGAGGTAAAAGGGAGAGGAAAAAACAAGCCAGGAACAGTAAGTTCATGCAATTAGTAGATGACAATTTGCAACTGAATCAAATATGTGAACTCCCTATTCCCATATTTTGTTGCCCCATTGCTCTCCACACTCACTCATTTTTTCCACCCACCTCTCATGTCTTGCCTGTTAGACTGCAAGGTCTTAGAGGAGGAACTGCAATTTTCGATAAGTGTGTACAGCACTCACGGTTTGTAAGCACTACTGCAAATTATAAGTACAGTTTCTGTTTCTCTCTGCCCCATCTTCAATTCTCGCTGCTCTGAGAAACAAAGGCAGGCTTTTCTAGGTTTGAATAGATAGTTCCTGAACTGTTTTAAGGTTAAAAACATTTTTTTTAAAACATGCTAAGTGCCTTTTCATAAATACACATCCCATTAACAAGTAAAGGTAGTACACTTGAGTAGGTGAGAGATCCCAAAGAGCTCTTCCTAGAGGTAATCTGGGCAGCCAGGTAAATTCTCCCTTAGGCTTCTGTGAGTAGATAGCGAAGTTTCCTATTAATGGATTTGAGGTTTTTTTTAATGAACACAGTGCTTCTTTCACATTAAACTTAACCTGGCAAAGACTGAGCTCCCCAACTTTCCTCTCAAAAACACTCAGTGAGTACTGTTACTGTTGAAAAGACTACTAACCAGTACGTTACCAGGCTCCCCGCTTGCATGGCTTCTTTGCCTCCTTTCTCTACTGCCTTTTCCAAATACTGCCACACCTTCGCCAAAAAAACATTCTAAAATCTAGCCCTGTTTCTAACCACGCCATTGAAACCCTAACCGAACATCTCCAGCATGACCACTGCAGCCTCCTCCTAATCCATTCTAATAAACAAAGTTTCTGAGGTTATATCCTTTGCCTGTCATCCTGGCTCTGTCATAATGTCTCCCCAGCTTTTGAAGTACTCAGTGCTCTCCCTTCCCCCCAGCACATCAAATCCAAGCTTCTTGTCCTAATCGGTTTTTGACCCTCTTTTCTAATTGTAACTTGTGTATCTGACTGTAACTTTCCTGAACTGCACAGATTCATTTGATCACTTTGCCCCTTCTTTCATCTTATCCCACATATTCCCAGAATTAGTCTGTGAAGCCACTATCTGGATCATAAAATTATGCATGTAGCTAGTCTGTGTAACTGTATGGGCTTTTTACCTATCTTTGTTTTCCATTGGTCTTTTCCTTTCATCTCTTTTTTTGATACGTTGTATCGTATACTGTAAACTCTTCGAGGTAGGGAGTTGGTTCAAGGCCACTGAAGAGGAGCTTTGGAAGAGGCCCTGTGCATTGATACTTTGCCTAACATAATGGAATCCTAGTCCTGACTGGGACCTTTGAAACATTATTACATTAGAAATTATAAATATTAAATCAGAAATCATCAGTTGTGCCCAGAGTTCAGAAGTTTGTGGTGCCCATTATTAACTTGGCACAAAAGAGTGCTGCATTTTTCTATGTATATCTATATTTGAGTGCGTGTTTCCCAAGTAAATATAAAAATCATTTAACCCTTTAAATATGTATTTTAGTGCACTAATTGTGGTATGTAGTTTTTAGCATGTGCATTATTTAAAAGGGAAAAGACGTGTATTTCTTGGCTAAATAGTTTCAAATCCATTTAAAATGCATGTTATTAAAAAAAACCAATATGCATTCATCCATATAGAGTAAAAGTTTCGGTATATTTATTATTGTATATGACACAGAGAAAAATCAATTTAAAAATCAGGCTTCTAGACTAAAAACCTTTTTACTATCTATTGTTATAAGTAGACACCTAAAATAGCTATTTAAAGATAGAAGATGTTTTTTCTACCATTGAACACTTTGTCCAGTTGACATCATTTTTTATATAATAAAGTTCACTGATTCCCTTCTTCAGTAAGTTTCCTCTTTGGATATTTTTCAAAAATAAATAAAAAAATTCTGTAACATTGACAAGGGGACTCTGATTTTATAAACCAACTAGATTTCAAATTGATGGTGTCCCTTTAAGAGGCAACCCAGATGTCATAGTATAAGAACCTGAACACAACATGACAATTAGGGTAATTACATGCATTCTTAGTATTGGCATTAACTATGAAAACATAAATACAATACCTCACATGCAAAACCCTTGCCTATGTCATCAGAGTGATATAATATTTATCATCCCATACTTAGACTAGAAAATAACCAAAATAAAAAAACCCTCAGATACTATTGTTTGGCCACTCTTAGAAAATATTTACTTCTTTAAGCACTGTACCATAACATCTTTTCTGTGTAAATGCATTAACTGACATTTTCTGGAAAACTGAAGTTAATTATATAATCTCTTTCAAACAGGTTGCTGACCTGTCTTTATTATCAATCCGATTGTCAAACCAGTCAGACTGTGAATAACGGCCTTAAAATATTTTAAATGATTTTAAATGTGGAATATACCTTTGTAAATAGAATATCCTTGTCATACACCTCCCCCCCCCCTTCCCAATATTGGTCTTAAAAGACAAGGGTTCACACTATTGAATAACAGGCTGATAAATCTCTGAAAACAGCACAAGAAAATAAGTTCCTGAACTACAGTCACAATGCTCTTACATACCATACAAATTGTTCAAAAATATATTTTAGAACAGTTGTGCACTTTGTAAACTGACAAAAGTCTTGGTAAATTCCAAGTCTGGGGGTGTACTTAGAATGGTGGGGATTAAAGATCTTGTCTTCTACTACCTGGCAGCAATATATTCTGACCAGGGAACCATGGACTGCCTCAATTTTACTTAAGCAGTTTCCTCTGGTAGTCCTAGGAGAGTCATTGACAGGACCAAAAGAACACCAACACCCTCTTTTGTTGTAGGGGTGGGTTGCCACATAACAAAGAGTGCAGTTAAACTACCAACAGATCTTGCAATACTCCTGTCTTGACTAGGGAGGAAAAAGTCATGCTGCTTAATTTAGGCCTAGAAAAATATCCACAACTAACATGTTAATGCCTGAAAGTCAATGCTTGGATGAAAGAGAAGCAAAATGTACACAACAAGCAAATTTAGATTTGAATAATTTGTCATGAGAAGCTATCTGAAACAAAGACCTTGGAGCCATAAAAACTGTTTACCAAGTTTCACAATGCTTATGTTTTGTTATGGACATTTTAACTCTAAGCTAAATTAAGAAATGAGCCTCAACAAGGGGTGGGCCATAAGATATGTTATCAGGCTGTTGTGAAGCAACAGGCACATCCACCCACTGAAAGCAACAGTCTGTTATGAAACTCCCTCAGAAAAACACTGGAAAGGTTTTCAACTGATCTGAGTTTTACACAATATTGATCTTTTCAGACACAGAAATTCCTAATTTGAACACTGTCTGTCGTTCACAATTGACGGCTAATCTTTGGAGCTGAAGCCACGTCACAGTATATTTGACGCTGTCTTTGTAGAATCTGATTAGTTTGAGTGAGACCCTGGACTTATCAATGACTCACAACTTACTATGCATTTGTACAATGTGACAGCCAGAAAAAGCATGACCTTTAAATGGCAGATCAACCAAAGATTAATGTTTCGTTGGCAATATAGCTTATTATTATAACACGTTTACCCTAACTGTATACTAAAACCAAATGATGATGGATAGAGATTCCTGACACAAGACCTACCTACACCTTCATGGTTAACAACACAGCAACTATGACCAACTAGGTCAATTATTAAACTATGCTAGACCACGTTTGGGTGTAGTCTCTATTTATATTGATCAGGAAAACTGCACTAGAGCATGATTCCAACCATAACCATACCGTGGACAGGGTCAGTTTTGCTAGCATTGTAAGGAAAGGGTAGGAAGAGTATAAGGCCATCCAATCCTCTCAATGAGTATACCAATAGCAAATGAAGACTGAAATTATGGAGATTTAGGCTCATACTATTTAATTCAAGATTAGTGCCAAAAAGTCCCGAAAGTTCAAATAAATTCATAAAACACTAGAACTGGAAGGGACCGCGAGAAGTCATCAAATCTATTTCTCTGCCCTCATGGCAGGACCAAGCACTGTCTAGACCATGGGTTTCCGAACAGGGGGGCATGAAGAAATTCCAGAAGGGACACAAGGTGACCCAGCCTCACTCCTCCGGCAACTTCCCCCAAGAAAGAGCCCAGTCTGTCTGTCTGCTCAGGTGGCCGCCAGAACATGCGCAGTTCAGGATGGCTGGGGCAGACTTCAAAATGGCTGCCTTAAAAGGGCAATGCCTGCTCTGCTCTTAAAAGGGCAATTTTTTTCCCAACCAGTTTTGCTGCTATTTTGGGGGGGGAATGGATGTGATGATTTCTCAAAAATCAGAAAGGAGGCATGATGCCAAAAAGTTTGGGAACCACTGGTCTAGACCATCCTTGAAATGTCTATCTAACCTGCTCTTAAATATCTCAAAAAATGGAGATTCCACAACCTCCCTTGGCAATTTATTCCAGTGTTTAAGCACCTTGACAACTAGGAAGTTTTTCCTAATGTCCAACCTAAAGCACCCTTGTTGCAGTTTAAGCCCATTGCTTCCTGTCCTATCCTCAGAAACCAAGGAGAACAATTTTTCTCCCTCCTCCATGTGACATCCTTTTAGCTACTTGAAAACAGCTATCATGTCCCCTCTCAGTCTTCTCCTTTCCAAACTAAACAAGCCCAATTCTTTCAGTCTTCCCTTATAGCTCATATTTTTTAGACCTTTAATCATTCTTGTTGCTCTTCTCTGGATCTTTTCCAATTTCTCCACATCTTTCTTGAAATGTGGTGCCAGAAACCACTTTTCACTATACTCCAATTGATGCCTAATTAGCGCAGGGTAGACTGGAAGAATGACTTCTCGTGTCTTGCTCACAACAAGTCTGTTAATGCATCCCAGAATCATGTTTGCCTTCTTTGCAACAGCATCATACTGCTGACTCATATTGAACTTGTGGTCCACTATAACCCCTAGATCTCTTTCTGCCGTACTCCTTCCCAACAGTCACTTCCCATTCTGTATGTGTGAGACTGACTGTTCCTTCCTAAGTGGAGTACTTTGCATTTGCCCTTATTAAAATTTCATCCTATTTACCTCAGACCATTTCTCCAGTTTATCCAGATCACTTTGAATTATGACCCTCTCCTCCAAAGCAGTTGCAACCCCTCCCAGGTTGGTATCATCTGCAAACTTAATAAGCGAACTCTTTATGTCAATATCTAAATCATTGGTGAAGATATTGAACAGAACCGGTTCCAGAACAGACCCCTGCAGAATCCCACTGGTTATGCCTTTCCAGCATGATTGTGGACCATTAATAACTACTCTCTGGGAATGGTTAACTAGCCAGTTATTCACCCAGTTTATAGTAGCCCCATCTAAGTTGTATTTGCCTAGTTTATTGATAAGATGATCATACGAGACCGTATCAAATGCCTTACTGAAGTCTAGGTATACCACATCCACCGCTTCTCCCTTATCCACAAGACTTGTTATCCTATCAAAGAAAGCTATCAGATTGGTTTGACATGATTTGTTCTTTACAAATCAATGCTGGCTGTTCCCTATCACCTTATTTTCTTCCAACTGGCAGATATCTGGACCAGAGTTCTGCTTTATTTTTTCAAACTTCTTAATTAGAACATAACATACCAGCAGAATGCAAATTTGGTTATGGATATAAAAATCCAACTCCACAACACACCAAAATATGTTATTTATGTTAGAACTAGAACACATTTAACATTTGAAATGCTAAATCCCACAAAATGTATATCTATCTATTTGAAATCAACAGAAGTAACTTCTAAAATATGAAGTGAAATGACTGACATTAATGTCGTAAGAAGTAATGTCAAACTACATCAATGGAAAATTTTAAAAATTACTTATTTCCTCCCACCACCATTTTTATCACTCTTTTTCTTCCATCTCAAACATCAAAACAGCTCCAATGTCATTACAAATGCCATGAGTTTGTTTATAATATTTTAACATTCCACACTCTATAGAAACATAACTATATTTTCCCTCCAAATAAGCCATTACATGGATGCTTATTTATATGTGCATTGAGATTACATTATATGAAAGAACTGTTACCATTTTATTCATTTTATTCATTCCTAGCCTGTTAACATTTAGACATTAATTCAAAAAATTTAAATCACATGTACTTATATATAGTCTAAAAGATACAAACCAAGTTGACAGTATGCTATTTGGAGAGAGTTGCATTGACAGCATGAGGCCAGCGAGGTACCAAGTCACTGAAATTTATGACGCCCTGATGGATTTGGCACAGTCGAGTAAAGCCGAGGCTGGAGTCCTGGCACAAAGCCTGGCAAATCAGATCACTGACTTCAAATTTCTGGTCTCAGTTGTGGTTTGGGGTGATATACTGTTCCAAGGAAATATAGGCAAGGCATTACAAATTCAGTGGATGGACATCACAACAGCTATTAGTTTGATGAGAAGCTGCTTTGATTTCATTGTTTCCTACAGAGATAATGGATTTCAAGATAACATCTCCACAGCCAAAGAAATGGTGCAAAACTTAGGAGTTGAGCCTGTCCTTGAGGAAACTCATATTCATTAGAAGAAGAAACAGTTTGGTTATGAGGGCAGAAATGACCTGATGGGAAATGTGGAAGGAAAAACTGAGTTTTTTTGCTTGTTTAAGTGTCTACTGTAGAAAAGTTTGACCAAACAAAGCATCAAAAGAAGACCTGGAGGTAAGGAGGGTTGTATGACCTTAGTAAGCTCCTGACAAACAGGAAAACATTTTTGAACAATTGTACAGATCTTTACTGGACACTGGCATATGCGGACTATTCAGACATCAACGATAAAGAGCTCTATATCATATTCGGCTCATTTTGCAACAGTGGCACTCTCCACTCCAAGTTCTCCAGTTCATTCATCATGCAGAAGTGAAGGACTCTTTTCCTAAGATGTGGTGTGGATAGCTTTGAGGATCCTGCACATACTGGCAGTCACAGTCACAAATAGTGAGCACAGCTTTTTGAAGCTCCGGCTCATGAAAATATATCTTGGATCAATGATGGCCAACAAAAGACTGACATTGCTTGTGATTTTATTGCTTGAAAAGGCCATTGGCCAGTCTTTGGATCTCTCTGGCTGTGTGCTTCAGTAAACAAGAGCAAAGGCGAGAAAAGCAACCTGGTAGATTACAGGACTAGGGTAAACATGCTAAGGCTGCCACCTCCTGTGCAGGTTGAACCTCTTTAATCCAGCACTCTCTGGTCTGGCAATATCTGTGGTCCGGCATGATTTTAGTTAGCTGATGTCCACTTATCATGAGTGGGGCCAAGTCTCCCGCGGTCCTGTAAAGTTTGTTTACAGCCACTAGTCCTGGCTCTCAGTATTTAGGTCTAAATTACTACTGAATGTCTTCAAAGAGTCCAGCAAGCAGAAGAAGTTTAGGTAATGCTGCTAAATGTAAGCATGTTTTTATGCTTTATCTGCTTATTTCCTTGTGCCAATATAATGACAACACTAACACTTTATGGCTGTGTCTACACTGGCCACATAACCCGTAATAGCTATGGAAATGAGAGAAGTCAGAATAGGGAAATGCGCGGGGGATTTAAATATCTCCCGCGGGATTTAAATAAACATGGCCCCCGCTTTTTTCCGGCTTGGGGAAAAGCCGGAAAACAGCGTCCAGACTGGCGCGATCCTCCAGAATAAAGCCCTATTCCAGAGGATCTCTTATTCCTCTTGCAAGTAGGAATAAGAGATCCTCCGGAATAGGGGTTTATTCCGGAGGATCGCGCCAGTCTGGACGCTCTTTTCCGGCTTTTTCCCAAGACGGAAAAAAGCGGCAGCCATGTTTATTTAAATCCCGCAGGGGATATTTAAATCCCCCGCGCATTTCCCTATTCTGACTTCTCTCATTTCCATACCTATTACGGGTTATGTGACCAGTGTAGACACAGCCATTATGAAGAGAGCTGATAAGGCTTGGCTAGGTATAGGCTTATATAGGGTGTATTAATACAGTCATACATTATTAAGCAGCACTGAAAGCTCTGTTCCATTTATTCGCCTCAGTGAAACAAAAATAAAGAGACTTACTCTCCACAATATTGAGAGTAAAACCTCTCGTGGTTCGGCAAGTTCTCTGGTTTGGCACCGGTCAGATCCCAAGGGTGCTGGACTAGAGAGATTCAACCCGTAATACTATTTATTATTGGTTCACCGTATATTGGAGCACAGTTCAATTTCTTGGTGTTAGTTCATTTCAGTTATTCTTAAAACTTAAAAAGTTTCTATAAGCTTAGAGGGAATGAATTTTTCTTTGCTTATATCTTGAGATCCTTGCATGCAAATTTATTGTTTTATATGACATGGCTAAATCATGCATGCAAATCACACAAAGTCACAAAATGGGCTACAAATGCAATACAATTAAAGTATTCAAAAGTTTAACAAATAGAGAGGCGGCACCAAAGACACTCCTTCCTTGTGGCTCCATTTAGTTTAGGACCTGCCCTGATTGGACAGACACAGTTTGTAAATCAGGCTACATTTTTTAGCTGTATATTTGGTCTTTTGTATGCACACTTTTTTTTTTTTTTTTTTTTTACAGTTCAGTCATGTTATTCCAAAGTAATATTGGACAAGTGTTCATTAATCATTTACATGCTGAAATCTTGTGTGTGTGTATATATATAAAGAATGTATATATACACAAAGACACTCGGAGATCTTATAATGCAATATGTTTCTGTTATACTGAAGTCAGACTTCCTAACAGCTGCATATTTTAATATGCATAATCCCACACTTGAAAAATAATAAAATGTATTAGTTTTCCAAATTAGGCATTTATGACCTAATTTAGGAGAGTACTACATCTTTATAACTTTTAAAAGAGCCATTTTGATAAAACATCCCCATAAATAGACTGAGAAAAATCAGGGTAACTAGCATCTGTTGGTGTGTTGTGTTTTTAATGGGCTAATGACATAATGACACATTTTATAACATTTCACAACAATATAAAATATTAAAATTGAAACATATTGAAAATATGTTCTCGAGGTCCCTTTTTATTTTATTTTTCCACTATGTAAAGTTATGGTACATACCAAATTAATATTAATACATCTTAATTATGTTGACACAATGGAAATATGCCAATGACAGCCAAAGAATGGAAATAGCTTGTTATTTCCACTCCTGTAATTAAGGTGGTGTTTTAGCATGTTTTATTAATGTGTAAGAAGTGTTTACATGTGTAAGCATGAGCAAATATACTGAATGCAGCACTACATGAAAACAATGGACCACATCTTTAGCTTGTATAAATTGGCATAGTTCCATTTACTTCAAGGAGATACATTAATTTACACTAATTGCACATTTGGCCCAAACTTTATTAATACTTAGTAATGATAAGGGAGCATTCCTGATCTTCTGAGTAATGCAAGATGAGAAGTAAACAAGATCCAAATATGCCACATAACCCAGCATGAATAAATAGACAATGAACCTTCTTATTCCAAACTAACTTCCCACATTTATTATTGCACATTTTGGTAAATTATGTCACATGAAAGCCATACACCAGAACCTCACAAATTCACATTTGGTAAGTCATAAACTTGCACTTTATGTGGACATGCAGGCTAACAGTTTATTGAGTACAGTACTGCATTACTTCATAAACTATAACTCAAAGATTCATAGATTGTTAAGGCCAGAAGGGACAATCTAGACAGATTATCTACATAACATTAGACCATAGAATGTCCAATAGCTGTGGTGGATCTTGCACATTATCCTTTAAAAAGACTTCCAA
Source organism: Pelodiscus sinensis (assembly GCF_049634645.1). NCBI lineage: Eukaryota > Metazoa > Chordata > Testudines > Trionychidae > Pelodiscus > Pelodiscus sinensis. Next base: position 11,119,444 of record NC_134713.1, read on the forward strand.
TCTAGATTTTAAATCTGACTATTTTAAGTAGGTTGTTCCAATGGTTAATTTACCCTCTTAAAAAGCTGCATCTCATTTCTAAACTATATTTATCTATCTTCAAATTCCAGACATTAGACTTTGTTACTTCTTTGTCTTCTTATTTGAAGAGCACATTATGAAATTTTTGTTCCCTATATAGGTACCTGTAGATTGTAAAAAAGTCATCTCTTAGCCTTCTCTTTGTTAAGCTAAATAGATTGAACTCCTTGAGTCAATCGCTATAAGGCATCTTTCCAATCCTTTAATTGTTTTCAAGGTTTCTCTCTGAATGCTATTCAACATCTTTGAATTGTGGGCATCAGAACTGGACACTGATATGTAGCAGTGGTTATACCAGCACCAAACACAGAGAGAGATATTTTAATCTGCCAACTCCTACTTGAGATTCCCCTGTTTATGATAGGGATGTAAAATCGTATTTAATCACTTAACTGGTTAAACATTACATTTAATCAGTTAACCACATAACTGGGATCCTGCATATGGGGGACTGTTTTAGCCCAGCTGGGCCTGCCACGCTGTGCACTGCTCGGGCTGGGCCAGACCAACCCCAATGTGCCGGAGCATCCCCAGCCTGCAGCACGGTGGGCCAGGCCAGGCTAGAACTATCCCAAAACCCATGGCACAGGTTGGTGGGCCTGCTGGGTTGGAGAAGCTCCCCTCTCCGTACACCTTGCCTATAGCAGGCGGGGGGCTGCTCTAGCCCAGCCAGACTGCCAGTTAACCAGTTACTGGTAAGCATCACACGCTAAGGTTAACCAGTTACATCCCTAGTTTATGCATCCATGAATTACATTAGCCTTTTTGGCTGGAGTGACGTTTTGAGAGGTGATTATCAAACATAACCCCCCAAGTCTTTTTCAGAGTAACTGCCTCTTAGGATACAATCTGTATACATGGACCACATTCTTTGTTCCAAGATATATGACCTTGCATTTGGATGTACTGAAATACATATTTGCTTGGGCCAGGTTACCAAGTGGTCAAGGTAGCATTTTGTTAACCAACAGGAGAGGTCACTATTTGCCAATCTCTAATTAACAATCCTTAAACACATTCAAGAGGGCACATTAAGCTATCATTAAAGTAATCTTGTGCAACCTGAAAAGTGAAGAGTAATAAAAATGTAAAGGTGCTGATTCTGTAGGGAGTTCTGCATCAGATATGGACCAAAGTGATCTTATGTATTTGCAAAAAAATAAAGAAGTACTCTTCTTTTAAACTTGCTAAAGCATGTGTCCAAGAAACTACTCTGATTCCTGTTCCAATGAGGGTCTCTGCTCTGATGACGTAAGTCAAAAGTTTGCAAAAGTTAAAATAGCTCATTTTTTGATAACGTAGGCCTATGTGAAAGGTGCAGAACATACCAATATGCGGTGGGTTGGGGTCTGGCTGGCTAGAAGGGTGGTTGCATCTTTCAGAGCTTCCACCCTTGTAATGAGTAGCAGAGGCAGCTGGAGGAGAGGGGAAAGCTGGAAACAGAAGTCAAGAGCATGGGAAGGCTGCGATTTGCCCAGTCAAAGCAGTGCAGACTTGCTTCACGCAGGTGCCACTTCCTTCCTCATGGGGAAGGGTGTTACCCCAGAGAAGGAAATTTCAGATCATGGCAATGCCAAAGAATACACACGGGTGAGATTCACTTCAGGAAGCAGTTCCAGGCTGCACTGTTACATCCACTGCACACTGAATGAGCGTCCAATAAATCAAGCTGATCCACACACACAATTTCAGGACTCCCTGTTAAGGAGGAGAATTGAGTGGTTTATGTGCTAAACTCTGCATTTATTCCTTCTTTTTTTCAGGATCACATGGACAGGCACAACGTTGGTAACTGGATGTGGAAGCACAGTATTGTGCATTTGGCTCTCGGGTTCACAGCTATCCCTCAGCAGTGAGACATCTCTGAGCTGGCACGGATGGAGCAGCGCTCTACAAGGAACAAGGAACGGGGTCAAGACGAGGGATGCTCTGGGAGCAGCTGATGCCACTTGGACACTCTTTGGCAGCCCAGGAGCAGGCACTGGATGTGACTCTTTTCATACTGGCAAAAATGCTGTAGGAATATGTATGAGTGTTGACTGGGTGACCAAGGCTACGTGGGATTTGGGGCAGATCCAAGATGTTTCCCATTGGTGATTATTTAGTCGGAATGGAGTTTGCCATAGAGGGTATTATGGGGAGCCATGAAGTTGCTGCGGGGGTATAAGGCTGGGGGTATATGGAGCAGGAGGTGGACAAATTCATAGGGGACAAAGAGGATTTGTAAATACTCACCTGGACTTCTCTGACCGGTACTCAAGTTATTCAGGGATGATTGGGGAGCAGATATTTTTGTCTGATATTAAGGAAGGACTTGGTAATACCTGGGAACCTGACAGGTGATGAGAAGGTGACAATCAATCCAAATTGCTGGCACATCCTTGTGGCTGATGTCTACTGAAGGCTCTCATTATGGAAGAAATATGGTTATAGGATACAATGTACCAGAAAAGGTTTTAAAGTGAAACATTCCTTACAGGAGCTGAGCCATGGGGTGTCTAAGGCTTGTATATCTCATACAGTGGGGAGCCAAACCCCTCCTTTTCTAGCCCCCTTAACCTTCATACAAGATGGCTGTGACCAGGCTGGGGATTATGTGGAAAGGATTCAAAGGGAAGCATCTTTTAAGGAAGAGAGGTTAGAGAATCCTATGTCTAGTATAGCAGGGAGCAAAGCCCCTTTCTTTTCTAGTCATGAGGGCAGAAAGACTGGGGCCCCAGCAAGAGAATAGCTGGGATCAGGTTGGAGATTATGTGGAAATGATTTATCACTATACGAGCTACGGTAGGATTCTTTTAGATATTTTAAGTAAATAAAGTTGTGGTTTCATTAGACTACATCCATTGCTGCCCGTCTTTCTTCTGGTGTGGTCAGACAATTGAAATTCCCAGTAAAATGAAGCCTTGGTTAGTTATAGAAAATTTAGCATTCCCTTCCAAAGTTGGACCATTTGAACAAGTGGTCTACAACTACAGAGTCATAGTTCATTACCAATCTGTTCAGGGTGTGCAAACTTCATGACCCATGGGCTACATCAGGATATGGAAATTGTATGGCAGGCCATGGACGCTCCTAGAATTGGGGTTGGAATGCAGGGGGGTGAGGGCTCTAGAGGTACAGGCTCTGGGGTGGGGCCAGGAATGAGGGATTTGGGGTGCAGGAGGGTGCTCTGGGCTGGGACCAAGGGGTTTGGAGGATGAGAAGGGGATGAGGGCTGATGTAGGGGAATGGGGCACAAAGGATGGTTCAAGGGTGTAGGCTCTGGGCTGTGGTTATCTCCTCAAGCAACCTCTGAAAGCAGCAGCATGTCCCTCCTCCTGCTTCTATGTGGAGACACAACCAGGGTCTGCCCCTGCTACTCCCATTGGCTGTGCTTCCTTGGTTGGGCAGGGACATTGCACAGGAGCTGAAGGTCCAGATTAATATTGTCGAAGAAGCCTGTGAGACGTAGTTTGCCCACCTCTGTGCAAACCATCCAGTTCAGCAATCACTGCAGCTGATCCAGTCACACTTATAGATGGGCAGATGAATTACTTCCAAGAAATATCTTTTTGTGCTAACACTTGTAAACACCTAAATACTATGCTGGTAAGACCTCTATGAATGCTTATCGACAGATGGATCTTTTCCTCAATAATCTAGTAAACCACCAAGCATGAAATGTCTTAAAGGGGCAGCAAACACGATCTTTCCACTGCATTTGTATTTTGCTATATGCCCCACAGCAAGAGCACTGAAACTTTCTTATCAATTCAGAAACTCTGAGAATAGGGCATTGAATTTATGACTACATACGTTTTCCCCAAAAGCTCATGCCCTGCTTCCATACTAAGTGTGTCTGCTCCTTGTTCCAAATTAAGAAACATTCCTAAGGACCTGTCATTAGTAAATATTTTTCGTGCAACCAAAATATTTAGAATGGGGTTCTTTCTACTACTGCAAAATAAACAAAGCTAGCAAGCGCTACACATTTCATTTCCAGGCTATTCACACTGTAATAATTCCACATGGATATTGTTTGCTTCTGGCAGTTTTATCGCATTCTCCTATATAACAAACACATACAGATCCCCGGAGGCCTTTATTCTTCTGTTGTCCAAATCCATTATTATCTATAATGACAATCTTGTCAACGCATCTTCACATTCAGAGCACTACCAGAGCCGTGTCAGCACTCTACTTAATATAGATTACATTTGCTATGATATGAGTTCTTCCAGATAGTTACAGGTATCTTCTTCTTTAAGCTGTAGAGATGTTAAAAAGCTGCTAGAAGCACTTGCATGTACACATTTAATGTGTAATGCCTTCTTTTGTGCCTGCACTGTGCTCTTCAACACCACTCTTCCTGATCTACCCTGCTTCATTAATTACATAACGAGGGCAGAAATCCTTCTAAGCTGAAAAGATCTACTGTAAATTAAATGGAATATATTTTTTATCCATAACTGTTTTTTTAATGGATCAGAACATTCACTTTCTGCTGCCACATATCACAAAGAAATTAAGATGTCAAGAAGAGTCCCTGCAAATCTAAATATTAATTTTTAACTCTTGACTTCTTGCGTGTTCATAATTTCAGTGTTATACTATTAAAAAAATCAGACCGATAAGGCCAAATGCAGGACAATGTAGCACTTTAAAGACTAACAAGATGGTTTATTAGATGAGTTAATGGTATTAGAGGTGATAATTGGGGAAGCTATCTTGATATCTGAGATGTTTGTCCAATGTACATAGCAGACGGACACTTTCAGCACATGATAGCATAGATTATATTTCTGGATGCGCAGGAATATGTGTTCTTGATCTTATAACTCACTTGGTTAGGTCCAATAATGGTATCAGCAGAATGAATATGTGGACAAAGCTGGCAACGGGGTTTGTTGCAAGGGAAGGTACCAGGGTTGGTATTAGTGTGGTATGTCCTGTGGTTGTTGGTAAGAAACATTTTGAGGTTAGGTGGTTGTCTATAGGAGACTATGGGTCTGTCTCCCAGAGCCTCTTGGAGTATGGTATCCTGTTCCAGTATAGGCTGTAGTTTATTGATAATGTGTTGGACAGGTTTAAGTTGGGGGTTGTAGGTGATGACAAGTGGTGTTCTATTGTTGGTTTTCTTGGGTCTGTCTTGAAGTAGATGGTTTCTAGGTATTCGTCTGGCTCTTTCAATTTGCTTTTTTATTTCTCCGGGTGGGTAGGTGAGGTTTATAAATGCTTGGTGGAGATCCTGAAGCTTCTGGTCTCTGTCAGTGGGATTAGAGCAGATGCGGTTGTATCGAAGGGCTTGGCTATAGACGATGGATCTATGCTATCATGTGCCGAAAGTGTCCGTCTGCTATGTACACTGGACAAACATCTCAGACACTTCGCCAAAGGATTAATGCCCACAAAACAGATATCAGACAAGATCACAAAGAAAAAACAGTTTCTTGCCATTTTAACCAGAAAGGACACTCTCTCAATGACTTAACCACCTGCATTCTGCTACAAAGACCTTTTACATCTGCACTTGAAAGGGAATCCTCTGAACTGTCATTCATGTTAAAATTCGACACTCTCCAAAAAGGAATGAACAAACACTTGAACTATCTTACCCATTATCAAGATAGCTTCCCCAATTATCACCTCTAATACCATTAACTCACAAACATCCCACTCTCCCCACCTCTAATATCATCAATTCACAGACACTTACCTTCCTTCCTCCCCCCCCCCCCGCATCCCCCTCCTGTTCTGAAATGTGATTTGTCCTTTTCATATGTGTTCACTTTTTTTTAATTGTATCCTTTGGTATATATGGTTGTGACTATTTTCTTCAACTATTTGATCTGAGGAAGTGGGTCTGGCCCACGAAAGCTCATCATCTAATAAACCATCTTGTTAGTCTTTAAAGTGCTACATTGTCCTGCATTTTGCTTCAGCTACCCCAGACTAACACGGCTACATTTCTATCACTATTCAGACAGATAAGGGAATTTTAAGCCTACTTTATATGAACAAGACCCTTTACAATACTTGGTTCCTGCATTAAACTTCTACGGACTTTAAAAGAGGTTCCATGAGGTAGCTATGGGCCAGAGTCTGGCCCACAGCTATTTCCTCTCATTCACAAAGACCCGGTTGTAAGTCTAGCTATTATTGACTATGACACTACTGATGATCAAGGCCGAAGTCAAAGATGGAATTATAATGTTGTTTTGAGTTTACTCTTTCTAGTTTATTGATATTTTTGTTGTTTTTGAAATGTTAATTTCACTTTATTAGTCCATAAGTAATATTGTTACTTTAATTTTCTGGATGATACACTCAGTTATGTAAACTATTCATCTTCAGCTATATAATAGTTGCTAAAAGCAAGTATTTTTCTAATGGTATATATGAGAAAAATATAAAACAGAGAAAAGTGCTGCAAAAGTCTTATACTGGCTTAAAAAAAGAAGCACTCTATCATAATTGCAACAATATCTTTATAGTAAAAAACCAAGAAATCAACTGCCTGATGCTATAATGTTAAATCCATGTTAAATATCAAAGCCCAAAGACATCATAAACGTCAAATTTATTTCACATCCATCTATTTTGGGAATGTAGGCAGAAAAGATTAACTAATTAGAGAACGGCCCTGGGAGTAAATAAGTAAAGCACATCATGTATAACTAGCTTATAGTGGTGTGGTGAAAGTAAAAAAGTAATTTAAAAAAAAACCCTTCGACATTCTTTACAAATATTCCTACTATAATCATCTCTAAGGCTCCAGCATTTGCCTAGGTCCCATGGAAGTTAGACATTGCCAAAGTTAAGTGTGCTCTTAATAGCTTTGCTGAACTGAGACCTAAGTAAAAAGCACATCAGTCCATTAAGGTCTTACATTTAATTTCACAAAGGTAGGCCAAGTCACTAGTTTCCCATGTTCAGAGAAAGGGTGGGGAATACCCCGCTCCTCCCATAGTTCTCAAATACTGTTTAGCTGCCAAATGTCTGCCATTTTACATTAGTGCGGTGGCAAATACATTTACAGCCACTGCCAAGTGTGCAATTTGGCCCCCTGAATTAGTCCTATTTGGAGAAGAAAAAAATTTGCTATTAGGCTCATCTCCAATGTGTAAAAAGAAACATGCAGCACATAGAAGAATCAGACTCTACAGCAAAATGGAACCGCAGGTCTGTAAACTACAAAAATATGATAGACATTCACCCTCAGAATACAACGCAGTACAACATTTTCAGCAACTGAAGGACAAAAATCTATATTTATCTAACCTGGTGGGCTAGAATTCAATTATTATGTACGTCAATATGCAGCATGAAAGACTCCACTTACCATTGACTGTTTGATATTATACATAGAGATGGGCAGACATGGTCTCTGCCCCAATGAGCTAACAAGCTCTTCTATTTATATTGCAACCTCCATGTGGCACAGGCCATATCTTCCTGTACATAGCACACAAAGAGGTATCTATCCTAACTGAAAGCTCTGAACAGAATCGTAGGATTAAGCTGAAAGAAAGAGAATGCTAACAGGAAGGGAAAGATATGAGAGTTCCGTAAGATGTGTTCCACAGAGTTCTATCATGGGATGCATAAACCCTATGCTTTCCTGGCAACCCCAGGGGTCAATTCAAGAACTGCTGACTAGCACTGGCACTGGCGGCCTTACAGCAGCTGGGAGGATAAAATTGCTGAGAAGCAGAGGGGCAAGAATGACTTCTAGAGGAGCAAATAGCCTGCAGAAGAAAACCCCTGCCAGCAAGCTATTGAGAAGTTGTCTAGAGAATGCACCCCAGAGAGGCGACGGTGGGATCCATAGGATGGAGAAGCTTATAGAAAACCAGGGGAGGTAGGAAGGAGCTCAGAGCAAAGCAGGAGTTGACGACACCTGATTCTGCCTGCCTGATTTAAGGGCCCTGAACTGGTGGAGTGGGTAGGCCTGGTTCTCTTATTGGCCACTTGGAGGCTTGCGAACTGAAGGGATTTCCAGACCCCTTCAGTAGCAGTACCAAGCTGACCTCACCAAATATAAAGAGAAAAACCACTGTGACCTACTGCAGCCCATGGTACCCACTACACCCACATTCACCCCAATACATTATTATATTTTTTATATAAAGCATTTCTGGTGAAGCATCATTTGAAAAAAGTCTTGATTTAATGCACCTCACCTTGTCAAAACATATATATCATCACTGTATATAAAGTTATGAAATTTTGCTCTGTGTTTTTTTACTGAAACATGTTGTGAGTCTGGGGAATACCCACAGATTTACCCTTCAGCGAGGAAAAAGAAATCGCAAACAGAGACCTTGTATGTCAAACCTCACATTGACAAAAAGTGCAAGCAAAAAATTATAATTCATAATTAAGGATGGTCAACAGCTCACATACCCCAGGAAGGCTGACTAACCTCATGACACAGCATGATTTTTCCAGCACTGAAGAAAAGTTTAATGGGGGATAGTAACATCACCAAGGGGCCTCTCTCTCTCCTTCCCCATATCAATACTTGGAAACAAGATTTTGTGGAAGACAAAAAGAATCCTCTTGGAACTAGGGGGAAAGGGATAGCCCTAAGTAGAAGGTTTCTAATTAGTATGAACTGTGAACTGAAAACTACTTGCAATATCCAGTAGGGTGAGAAAAATGGGTTGGTTCAAATCTTGCTTAGCCTGATAAAGTTAAGGATTTAGAATGTGTGCTTATTTATTATTTTTATGTAGCCAAATGTGACCTTTAAGCCTGCCACTTATAATCACTTAAAATTTTCCTCTACTTAGGAAACTTATTTTGACGTTCAATCTAAACCAAAGGGAATCTGCTTGGATTAAGGAGGCTGGTGCATGTCCATTACCTTTCATGGAGTGAACTAATCAATGAGCTTGTATCGTCAAGTAGGTCTCAAGCAACATAAAATGCATATTTCTGGGTGCAAGGCTAAGGGTAGAGGGAATTTGCTGGCACCTCTCTGAAAACAGTTTACAAGTGGCTATGTGAGCCTTCATGTAACTTTGCTGGGCGTGCCTCTGCACACTGATGGCTAAGTGAACAGAACCTGGAGGGATTTGCTGTTCCTTGGCATAGCAGAGTAGCAGATAACCTGGGCAGGAGAGTTAAGGAGGGCACAGCCGTTTCACAGTAAGTCCTGGGGGTTGTCACACTCACTCATGCCAGTGGGACTAAAAGTAAACACCTTTCATAGCTCAGAATTGGACTACTATAGAGTCTTCGGCAAGAGAAGATGACAGATCACCTTGTCCAATTGCGTGAACTCTGTTCAATAGGCCATCTGACCAAAGAAGGCAATGTCACATCAGCACACAGGCGCCAAACCTACTTTGCCAGATCATCCTGTCTGCTGCTTTTCAACACACAGACGTTTCCAGGAATTTTACTTGTTTCAGCACTGTGTATCTAATACTTTTGTGGCCATAGTTATGTTGAAACTTGCAGCTTCTAATGGGTTCATGAGCTTCTTGGGGTAGAATTTTGTCGATGGAATACAACAGAAGGGCCCAGTTCTGCATCGTGATGAGCACCCTGAAATCCCACTTTCTTCAGCAATAGCTGAAGGCACTTTCGCGCCTTTCAGGAATCTCTCAGTGGCACCTGACCATGAAGCTTTCAGCTTTACATGTGCCTTGTGAAATAAAGCAAATCCAAAGTCATGCCCAAATTCAGCATCTGATCCTGCAAAGCAATGGATGTAGCTGGAATTTTCAATGGAACATGCATATTTTGCAGACATTCCTGAATTAAAACTCACAACAAGGCTTTGAAGTGGATGTTGTTATCCTTATTTTACAGCTGAGGAAATAGTCACAAAAAGAAAAGTGACTTGCGACAGGCTTGAGAGTATAAAACACACCTTCTGTCTCCCAGATGTGTTATAAAACTATTGGACAGTGTTGCCTTTCTGTTATTCCCTCTTTAGGGACTCTTGGTATACCTTAAGAGTCCAAGCTCAATACAAAAGTACAAGTCTTTCTCGTCCTAGAAACAAGATGAGATGTAAATCCAAATTCCTCACTACTTGTAGAAACTAAAAGTTCCAGGGGAATTTTCTTAAAACAGGGCCATTAATTCCAACTCAGGCAATTATATTCTAGTTTCTATAATTCCCCTGCCACTCCAACTAGATTGTTCACTTCCTGTCCTAAACAGCACTATGGCATTTCTGTGTACCATTACACAGCTGCTGCTGCATTTCACCTTAAACCAGGCTCAACCTCAGTGACAGATGAATTGACTGCTGTGTGCAGCTTAAATTTGTAAAATGCTTTGGGATCTTTCAGGAAGAAAGACAAATACATAAATGAATGATCATTCTATCAAGGGGAACTGAGGGAAGTTAAGAGACTTGTGACTATGTCAACCTATATTATTTTGCATAACGGTCCATAAAAACATAAGAATGGCCAGACTATGTCATACCAATGATCCGCCTAGCCCAGCATCTCATCTTCTGAGAGTAGCTGATGCCAGATGCTTTAGAGGGAATGAACAGAAAAGGGCAATTATCTAGTGATCCATATCTTGCCATGTAGTTCTGTATTGTGGCAATGAGAGGTTTAGGAACACCCAGAGCATGGGGTTGTGTCCCTGGTTATCTTGGCTAATAGCCAGTGATGTCCAAGTATATAAGGTTTTTATTTTATGACTACCAGGGACTAACAGACCCACCAAATATAAAAACAACAGGGAATCTCGACTATTTTTCTAACTAATGGCAAGAAAGGCATGATCTTCATAAGAATCTCTCTCACATTGTGTGGATGTATCTGCACTATCTTTTTAAAATTAACATAAGTTACAATCAATGCATAGCATGTGCATGCTTCTGTATCTAACTTTGGTATAACTGCTATATAACTGAGGGTGTATCTAGACTACAGAGTTTTGTCGACAAAAGTGGGCTTTTGTCGACAAAACTATTCCTGCGTCTACACTACCGCTGAGTTCTGTCGACATAACGTCAACAGAACTCAGTAGTTTTGTCGACGCTGGTAAACCTCATTTTACGAGGCGTAACGCCTTTTGTCGACAGAGTTCTGTCGACAGAGTTCTGTCGGCAGAAGGTGTTATTGCATCTAGGGTTGTATCTAGACTACAGGGTTTTGTCGACAAAGCAAGTTGCTTTGTCGACAGAACTGAATGTAGTCTAGACGCTCTTTGTCGACAGAAGCTTTGTCGACAGTATCTGTCGACAAAACTTCTGTCGACAAAAGCCTGTAGTCTAGACGTACCCTGAGTTACTCTGTCATTCAGACATCTGATGGTATTTGCATCTAGTACTATACTAGTCTACAACAGCCATAAAGCGTGCATCTGTGGTGCTGCAGTGTACTATAGGCCAGTTCCACAGAAACCCCGAGGCCAGATTCTCTTTATACTACAGAGCTTTACATCACTCTGGCAGTGTGAGGAAACTTAAAGAGAGAATAAATGTAACATACTCCCACATTAAGATCCTTTTAAACTACGAAAATAAGCCTTTGATGATAATGAAAAGCTGGCCATATGTATTTACAAGGCTAAGAGGAACATTTAAAGATTAAAAATGTTTTACAACCCTAAGAGCTGCTCTGTTTCCTAAGAATATTGCAGCAAATGTAGACTTTACAGCTATCTTTCCTGTGCTTCTTTTTTCCTAATTGATTTAATACAATTTCTCACTAAGTTCTTTTATTGTGAGCTATGACTCTAAAGGAATAAACAATTAGATACATACGTGTGAAAGAGCAAGCTGCACACATAACTAAACAAGCATTTGCACTGCCCCCACTGTGTGTGTGAAAAGACTTTACAGTAGTGGTCTTTTGCACTCCGGTAGTGAAAACTTCATGTGCACAGTCACTTTATGCCAACATCTCCTAGCTGAACAGGACCACATCTATACCGTCTAGAAGTCTTGTAGGCTGCTTGCAACAATTCATGTACTGTGTTGTGTGTTAAGACACTGATGTATGTGCAATCCAAGAATTTTAAATGTCCCCACAGGATATCAAATGCTATCCAGATCATTTGTAAATACTTTCCCAGTGCTCCACAGAAAATGAGCCAGTTCTTTTCAAATGTAATGAAATGACATTTTTGTGTTATCTAAAAATCTATGTTCCTGTTTAATAAAATTATCTAGGCAACTTACTGTTTCATCAGCACTACGTGCTAACTCTTTCATTACTAAATTCTCTTTGAGTGCTAAAATTATCCCCAGTAGAGACAGCTGGGAAACTGTAATATAAAGTCAAACAACATGTTTAATGACCATTGAACTCCTGGAAACTTAGTCCAGAATGATACATCATTGTGTCAGATACTCTTAAGCAATATGCTGCTTGGTCTCTCTTTAGAAATATGAAACCTCTTTGAAACCGCTACCACAAATAGTGAAACTTTTAAATTACTGCCAAGCCACCTGCTTTTCTCCAGGAAACTTCATAAAATCCTCCAAATTAGTAATGTCATTAAGTAAAGCTTACAAAACCTTTGTCATCCTGAAAACATTTATCTGTTGAATGTAGCGAGGGAAACAGGACTTCTTAAAATCAAAAATATTGTCATGTATACTAGACTTTCCAAATAAAATGCTTTAAAATAGTCTTAAATTCAAAAGCCTGTGTGCAGTTCTTCTGAATATTAATCCCAGGAGACAATCATATAGATCTTATTCTTAGGAGTAGTTCCATTGAGAGAGAAGTACTGGACAAGGCAGCTCCAATTTTTATCACAATCAAATACTGAACAAATCTGCAGCATTTTGCACAGTATTTTAAAGAATTGTTTGTAATAAACAAGTAGTGTCAGCTTGAGTTTCCACTGTCTAGTATTCCTTCCCAAATGGTTCCACAGAAAGTGCGTAAGAATGGATTATAGGACTGCATTCTGTCCATAAAGCAGCCAAAAATGTACCATCTAACCTTGGAGCAATTTATCCAATAAGATGATTTACAGGACAGTTCAGTGGCACCATTTTTGGAAGGCAAAAGCAGAAGGGAAGGAATATAAATCAAAGGTGACTGGCAGGTAAAGGATATATGCAGCAATCAGCCAAACCATGTGCACGCTGGCACAAATTCAACAAGATCATTTATAAAAATTTTAAGTCAGGAGTACACAAAAGGGGGTCTGGTGCTAACTAAATCCACAGATAGATTACACGCCACTGAAATAAACACTTCCAGATGCTGGCATACAAAAACCTTTTACAGAAAGAAATGTTTTCTTTCATAAATCTGAGAGGAGGAACTTTGGGGTGAGGGGAAGGGAACAAAATTTTCAAACTGAGATCTGACTTCCTTGTGTTTTTATAGAATAATAATTCATATTTCCAAATACAAAGTGTTTATATTGTAGAATAACAAGTAATGGACAATACCCTGAAATATATAAGATGGAAAAGTAACCATAACTGTTTATCATGCAAGAACAATATTCATATTTTAAAAGTGAAAAAGAAAAACCAAAACCAGAATTGTCTGATTTTTTTGTATGAACTTAAAACATATATTAACTCCTTTGCAACTGATAATACCTTGGATAACATTTTCAAAAGCACCAAAGGGACACAGAGCCTAAATTTAATTTGGAAAAATAACTTATGCACTCAGGGTGAAATCCTGGCCAAAATAAATTCAATGGCAAAAATAACATTTATTTCTATGGGTCAGGATTTCATTCACATTTTCGGTGTCTAATAACTTTAAAAACGTCACTTAGGCTTCTAAATCACTGAGGTACTTTTGAAATGTTTGCCTGTAATACTTCCAGGTACGTTTTCATACATTTGATATGGAGTGCCTGAAGTATCCTTGCTTTTCTATATTTCTCATACAATTTATCTTACCGATCTCTTGGGGTACATCTACACTGCAACACTATTCTGAAATAACTTAGTCTGTGTCTACACAGCAGGCATTTATTTCGAAATAGTGTCAAAATACTGTCAAGCTGGAGGATTTCTTACTCCGATTCCTGTAACCCTCATTGTATGAGGAGTAAGGGAAGTTGGAGGAAGAGTGCTCTATTTTGAAATGAGTGCTGTGTAGATGCTCCCTATTTCGAAATAAGATATGTAATTGATGTAGCTCAATTTGCATAGCTTATTTCGGGTTAAGCTGGGGTGGGCAAGAAGCTGCCAGAGGGCCGAATCCGGCCCACAGCCCCCTCGCTGGAACCCTTAGGCAGAGATCAATTCATGTTTTAGAAAGGCAGCTGTTCTCCACTCCAGACGGCTGGGGAGGGAGGCTGTAGACTTTTTATGCTGACCCCGACCTCCAGCAAAATCTCTTACTGCCATTGGCCAATCTCTCAATTTCCTGCCAATAGGAGCCAAGAGTTTTTGCTGGGCACAGGGGCAGTGTAGGATGCCTTCACCTTCCTTCCTTGCCCTTCCACCCCATTCCTCTCATGCCGAGAGCAGAGCCACGTGGAGCAGCAAGCCACCTTGGGCCAGAGCCTGCCTCTGGCACCCCAGCTCCTCCCTTTCCCAACCCTCTGCCCCCCATACCCAAACCTTTTGCCCCATCCTGAACCCATACCCCCTTCCAGATCTGGCACCTCAATCTCCGGCCCCTCCTAGCCTAGTTCACATCCCAGACCGCTGCACTTCAGTCCCCTGCCCTAAGTCACAACTGCCTCCTTCACCCAAATTCCCTCCCAGACTCCAGTCTTCCTCCTGCACCCCAATCCCTTACCCAAAGCATCCCTCTGCACCCAACCTCCATCCCAGACCCTGCATCTCCTCCATTAATATCCTGGAAGAGTAAGGCCCTTGACCACTTTCCAAAATCTTGGCATGGCCCCCCATCAAAAATTATTGCCCACCCCTGGTTTAAGCTTTGTAATGTAGACACACCCATACAGAGTACGTACCAGTATGTTTTTTTCTTTATTGGGATACCTTTGAATCATATTACTTTATTTGTGATCCCAACAATGTGTACTGCTTTATTTAAAAAACTTTAACCCCTCGTCACCACCAAATTTCCCCCCACATTTGCCACTATTCTATTTTAACCTCAAGCAACAGCTAAGAATTGGCATTGCAATAATGCTTCATAATTTTGTTTTCTTTTTCATCAGTGAGCACTGGAAATCAGTAAATCCTAATACTTAACTGTGGCGGGGTGCCCAACCCTGCACAGTTCGGCCCTGGGGTCGAGCCTTTACACCCGCCTGCCCTGAGGCCTAGTCCCTTACAAACACAAGCCCTGAGGCCTAGTCCCAGCTCTAGGAGGATGGGGTAGGGAGGCCCAGGCCCTCCCTCTCCACTGGGCCCCAAACCAGGGCCCTATCAGTGGTGGGTGGTTCCCACCACTGGCTCGGCAGGGAGTTCTCCCTGAAATGCGCCAAGCCCGCAGGGGGTTTTCCTGCTCCCTGCCCTGGGTTGCTTCCTACCCCAGCCCCATGGCCAACAGAGATCCCACCTGCAGGCGCTGAGCTGGTGGTGGCAATGACATTGGCAGGCCTGACGACTGGGGCGGCGTTGACGAAGGCGTCAACTAGGGTTACCAGGTAGACCACCCCCAAAAAAATGGACACACTTGATTGTGGGGGGTGGGGGGAACGGTCAAAAGGGGGGCAGGGCTGGCTGGGAAGAAGGGGGGAGGGCGGGAAGCAGAGCTGGGGGCGGGTCGGGGGCCGCGGGGCTGGCCGGGAGGAAGGGGGGGGCAGGAAGCAGAGCTGGCAGGGGGAGTGGGTGCAGTGGCGCTGGCCTGGGGAGATCAGGAAGAGGAACGGGCCGGCGGGAAGCAGAGCTGAGGGGGTGGGTCGGGGGCCATGAGGCTGGCCAGGAGGAAGGAGGGGCCCCGGAGGAAGGGGGGGCGGGAAGCAGAGCTGGCGGGGGTGGTGGTGGTGCAGCGGTGCTGGCCTGGGGAGATCAGGAAGAGGAACAGGCCGGCAGGAAGCAGAGGTGGGGGTGGTGCAGGGGGGCTGGGTGGGGAAGATCAGGAGGGAAAGTGGGGGAGAACCAGCGGGCTGGGAAGGGGGGGGTGAGCAAATTGGCCGGCGCAGAGTGGGACTGACGCGGGCACTTGCAGATCCCAGGGCACTGTCTGTCCCGTGCAGGCTCCTGGCCACGCACGAGCAAGGAGGAGGCTTTCCCTCCTCCTCACAATCAACCAAATGAGGCCTCCCTGCAGCAATTGCAGCCCCGCCTCCCAGCTGGGACTCCCAGCTGCTCCCCCCACCCACGCCAGGCTTCCATCTGGTACTCAGCCGTAAAAATCAGAAGATACCGGACATTGCACATGTCCGGTATTGTCTGATTTCTTTTACTGGACAGAGCGTGCAAATACCGGACTTTCGGGTACGATACAGGACACCTGGCAACCCTAGCATCAACAGCGGCTGGGTGGGCTGCCCGCCGTGGTCAGTGTTGCGGTCGCGCTCAGCCCTGGGACTGTTGCGGCAGAGGCGTCAGGCCCGGAAGCTCTCGCTCCGGCGGCGGGTCCAGCTGGGGCTTCGGAGATTGGGCAGGAGTTCTTCCCTCACTGGAGGCCAGCCCCAACTGAGCTGTCTCCCTTGCCTTTATACCTGGGCCACAGTTGGAGCATGCCCAGTACTGCTGCGGGGGCGAGGCCTGACCAGCCCCGCAGGCCAGTTTGCTCCTCCCTTGGCCACTGTGGGGCTGGATTGCCCCGACACACCAACTTTATCAAAGTTTTAAAAAGATATGACTATGTACTTCAGCGCTTTGTTGAATGGGATGCATTTAAGCATCTGCTTAAGTGATCTGCTGAATTGGTGGTAATGATCTATTTCTATAGCATCTTTCATCTTCAATGAAGTGGGAATTCTTTTTAAAGTTTACTATTTAACTGTACTATATATTACACGTGCATATAGAAAGTTAATACACACACATACACGCTAACATGCATACACAGCAGGTACCATTAACTACTACTCAATTAAATGTGTTATTTGTTATCTACACACAACATGGCCAACACTGTATGAGGTACAAATAAAATCAGTCCCTGCCCCTAATTTCCTGTGGCATTCCTTCTATGGAGGGATTAATTAGTATTCAGTCCTGTTAGTTTAAAAAAAGGTATCTGTAACTAGAAATATTTATCAAGAAAAAGGAAATTGTACCAAGCTCTTTGAATGATCTTTCACTTGTTTTTAGTTTTAGTCTAGACATACACTTTGGGTATGTCTAGACTGCATCCCTCTGTCAGCAGAGGAATGCAGATTAGACAGGTCATCATTGCAAATGAAGCGGGGATTTAAATATCCCGTGCTTAATTTGCATAAAAATGGCCACTGTTTTTGCCGACTCAGCACTTTCTCGGCAAAAAGCGGCAGTCTAGAGGAGGATCTGTTGAGAAAGAAAGCCTTTTTCGACAGATCCTGTAAACTTCCTTGCAGTCACCATCCTGATCACTCTCTCGTCTGGAAATTCCAAAACTCAGCACCATGACTTTAAAAGGAGAAATAGCCAATTGTAAACATATAAGGGCATACGCCAAAGGAATACGAACATTTCCAAACAGATTTCCAGTCCCCTCCAATATATGCTCATTCTATACAGAATTATTATAGCTCCAAGCAAAAGTTAAGCAGTGTCCAGTGGAGGAGAAATTGAGATGATTGGACAAGATGTGCTACTTTTCAGGCACTTGAGGAGAAGGTGTGCATTCATAAATAGCATAAAAACACAGCAGATAAAAGTGGGATTTATGGGGTTTGCCAGGTGTCTGGAAAAGTCTGGTTGGTGGAGGGCTGGCAGGCTGTCTACCTCATTCTGCATAGCTCCCTGGAAGCAGTCACATGCCCCTGGGCTCCTAGGTCACAGAGGCTCTGTGAGCTGCCCCCACCCCAAGTGCTCGCTCTGCAACTCCCATTGGCAGGGAACCATGGTGAATGGGAGGAGCGGGAATAAGGAGGTTAAAATGCAGATAATCAGCGAATTGAGTAGTTGATGGAATTTCCATTGTCCACGCAATTAACTGATAAGGGGGGGAGGGTGCTTGCTGCAGTTTAAATGCAAAGCTGCACTGGGGATAGTTCCCTGGGGCGGCGTGAGTGGCTACTAAGTAGTCCCTGGGAGCTAACCCCACTGCAGCTCTGCCTTTTAAATGTAGGAAGAGCCAGCAGGCTCCTACTACATTTAAAAAGCAGATGTGCAGTGTCTAGGACTGGGCGTGAGCCAGGTATCAGCTGATTCTTGGCTCGCGCCTGGTGCTTTGCTGCACCTCTGCCTCCCCTACCCCCCCAGAGACAGTGCTCCAGGGAACCGGCTTTTAAGCCAGCTCCCCACTGCACGGGCTCCTCTCCTCCCCCGCTTTGCTGCTTCTGACAGAGGCAGCGGGGGGGGGGGGAGAAGGGGAGCAGAGGGAAGTGACTAGTCAAGTAGTGACTCGACTACCTGATAAGCCTAGTCGAGTAGTAGTCGACTACTCAACTAGTCGCTTACATCCCTATGTGGGAGCAGTGCTTGTGGGCAGAGCCAGAGCCTATGGACCTAGAAGCTGAGAGACATGTCGTTTTTTAGGAACCATCTGAGGTGAGCGCTGCCCAAACTCTGCTCCTCCTCCTCCTCCTGCACCTCCTCCCATGTTCCAAACCCCAGCCCTGAGCCCCCTTCCACACCCAAACTCCCTCCTGAGACCAACATCCCCAATGTGCCCCAACCCTGATGTGCCCCAGCTTAGAACCCCTTCCACACTCTGAACCTCTCACAGCCCTAGCATGAAGTCCCTTGCTGCACTCCAAACCCCTCATCATTAGCTCTCCCCAACATCAACACTCCCACCTGGAGCCCTCTATCCTCAGCCCAGAGTCCCCCTCCCACACTCTGAACCTCTCAGCCCCAGCCTGGAGCTTCCTCCTGTACCCCAAACTCCTCATCCGCAGCCAAAGCTCTCACCTCCTTCTGCACCTCAGCCTGCAGATTCAGCCCAGAGAAAATGAGTCAGCGAGCGTGATGGAAAGTGAGTGACAAAGGGAGGGGAACTGGAGTGAATGGGGGGTGGGCCCCAGAGGGTGGGGCAAAGGCAGGGCTTCTGGCAGGGTGAGGGCCAATGGTGTTCAGTTCTGTGCATTTAGATAGTTGGCAACCCTAGAGACGTGTGTGTCCTGGCTCAAAATGATTTCAGTTACATACAGTAACCTTCACATTGTGTCCTAAAGCATCCTTTATGAGTGTCCTTGTACACCAATAAACACTTGCTGAACTTCAGTTCCAATGAGACTGCATTTATGGGCTGGACATAGCTAAGGCTTAGATTTTGTCACAGAGTTCACAGAACCGGTCGTTTCCAAACACCTCCATGACATTTTCTGCTTCAACCTCAGGGCAGCATGGCAGGGGGTGAAGACTAGGACTTTAACAGGGTTCAAAAAAGAGCTAGATAGATTCATGGAAGTTAGGTCCACCAATGACTATTCACCAGGATGGGTAGGAACGGTGTCTCTAGCCTCTGTTTGTCTGGAAATGGATGGCAGGAGAGGGATCACATGGTGATTAGCTGTTGGGTTCTCTCCCCCGGGACACCTGGCATTGGCCACTGTCGGCAGACAGGATACTGGGCTGGATGGACCTTTGGTCTGCCCCAGTGTGGCCGCTCTTATGTGGGGGCTCAGCAGCTTTTAGGGCAGTAGCAGCAAACCCACAGCTCCCAAGGGGGGCAGGTAGGTTCTCTCATAGCTCCCAGCCATCTGGCATGGCACAGAGATCCTGCAGCTCCCAGCTGCACACACCCAGCCACTGCAGGTGGTGGGGGACCCTGCAGGCTTGAGGCGTCCCCACAGCTCCAGCTGCTGCAGATGGCAGGGAGATGCCACAGGTCAGAGCCACCACAGGCAGAAGGGGTTCCTCAGAGCTCTAAGCCACAGTGAGCACAGGGGTAACCACTCAGCTCCCAGGCACTACAGGGAGAGTCGGGACCGGGGCGTGTTCAGGCACCAAAGGCACAGTTTAGACCCTAGAGTTCCCCGCTGGCAGTGGTGCCATGGGGAACCCCACACTCTCAGCCATCGAGGGCAGCGGTGGGGATCACAGAGCCAGAGCAGCCCTGGGTGCTAGTCCCTCTCTCCCTTCCCATTTCCAGGAAAAGTCAGGAATAGGTCACAGGCTTCTGTGCATTTTTTGTATTTACCCGTGACGTGACATTCACTAAAATAATCATGACAAAAATCTTGCCTTAGCCATAACTCTCCTATACCCCGGGCATCATCATATAATGACCATTTGCCAGCCCATACTCTTTGTTACAACAGCCCCTTAAGGGCAAAACAACATGAGGGCTCCACTGAATTAAATGAAGAACACAAAGCTCAACAGCTCCTGAAAATGAGCCTCATGCAGGTGCAATAAACAGATGGAGGAACAGGGTCTGTCATTCCCAGCATTGCCAAAGCGTTTCATGAACAATATGCACACAGCATCACTCAAATGCTGCCCCTGCTAGGGCAGGAGAGCACAACAAAGTGCCGCTGTGTATAACAGATGGCAAGGAGGAGGGAGACAAAGGCAATCTTTGGCTACAGACAAGGCGGAAATCCATACTCTCATAAAAATGCCACAGGACAGCAGAGAGAACTTTACTTGTTAAGGTAACACTGGAAATGTTTAACACTGAATAAATTAATGGGCATATCAGATTATATTAGAATGGCTCCCCATTGAGATGTGCACTCCAAATTCAAGCAGCTCAGCTTGAGTAATGGACACAATGCCCTAGACGGTTTCCAGTTTTAAATATTTATGGTTTGAACTCACTATTAATGACTATATTTAGATATTCTAGTCTATAAATTATCAACTCCAGTTTTGCAATGTTCCTTGAATGCAGCTCCTTTGAAAAACATATGATATGGCCAGGGTACATTACAAGGGACATCAAAGCTGGATAATTCTATATTAATCAACTGTTGACAATTTTGTAATTTACAATAATGAAGATTTTCCCTGGATTTTGTGAGGCTTAGTTAATGAGTATTTGCAAAGTGTCTGTAGAGTCTTTAAATTCACACAAGCATTATATTTACTACAGCTTCTGGATTAATGTTCATATCTATGAGAGCACTGGGCTAAATCTGATCTCACTTTCACCCAAATAAATCAGGAAAAATGCCACTGAAAGCAGTGGCATTACACTGGTGTAAAATTAGCATAAGTTAGTCTAGCATCAGAGCCTTAGCATGAACTATATACACTGATCAGGCTACAACCAAAGCAGTTTACTTTCTTCCAAAAAGACTTTTCAGTTATTTCTGATTTGACCCAAAATGTAATCCATTATTAAAGGCAAGAGAGGTAATTCACTTACACTCTTCACTACAGCTATGACCTGAGTCTATCTGAAGCGAAGATCTCAAATGAATGATGAAGTGAGCTAATTATGCGGGTGATGCCCTATAATCACCAAACTCATTCTACTTAGAACCCTGAGTTGGACTGAATGAAAGATTAAGAACTAAGATCCATGCACCCCACTCCCTTATTTTCAGCTCTGATTCATTTTAAATAAAAAAATGTGAAAAAAATGTAATTTCATTTAATAGTGCATAAAAGCAGTACATTCAAATACATTATCTTAATTGTCTGCTCAAATATACATTCACGTCTCAGTCTAAGAAATTCTGTTAATCGTACTCTGGCAAATCTCCCACTGATTTTTGCCTGAATAAGGAAGCAAGATTTAGCCCACAATGAAATAATACAGAAATGTCTGACTGTTTTAGCTAATATGCATGTGGCACAGAAAAAAACAGATTCAGTTACAACATATGGAATTACATCATCCCACATGATGAAGAGTTACATGTTTCCCATTCCTGTCTTGCAAAATTATATGGCGCTGTGTTTTAAATCAGTCATTTACATCTTTGCTGGTTGAAAGTTGGGATCATGCTTTAAACTAGATAATAGAGGGCACCACCCATAAGCTGTCAATACAGAATATATGGATAAAATATACGTCTAGACTATCTTAGACATGATAGAGTGCAGAAGAATCTAGCATACACTTGCCGGCTTTCCATTGTGGCTTATGCTCTGAGGCAAAAAAACGAAATGCTCTAATTATGTTAGTCATTTTGACATAACTATTAAGGTTAGAATAAATGCAAACGGATCATTTTCACTACTTTAATGTTAGCACTCTGTTACCATATGATTATGAAACTTTTAAAGTCCTCTTTAGGTCCAAACCAACATCTATCAAATAATACTAGCGAATAAATTACACAAGTCAACTCTTTCTCCAAAACTGCCTTATTAATAGCACACATCACAATCATCACATGAAGGAGATGGGGAAAATGGTGAAACAACAAAATGAAAGGAGATTATATGACAGAGAATATTTCCATATTTTAAATCTTATGCACGGTGCCAAGTACATTGTTAATGCTTAACAAATAATAATAGTCATGTTGGAAAGCATATTCCCACTGGAACCTAGATTTTTTGACAAAATAACCTATGTTTCCTATGTTTGCTCTCAGGTTTCTTTTAAGCAGGAGTAGAATCAAATATGGCAGTCAGCTTCTGTGATTCAAAGTTAAAAATCAGCTAGTGCAAGGACAGTCGTCAGGGCAAGAGCTGACTGGGATGATTTTATAACAAAGGATGCCTTTTTCATAAAACAGGTATCTTCTGTGAAAAAATGTTAAGTGTCTACCTGGAAAATCGAAATGATGGCTTCCTAGCTGTGACCCATGCTGGAAAGCACTAGTCAATATGACGTTTGTCCAGTGAAATTGACAAAAGCTTTCCCAGAAGATTGCACAGACCATAGTGCCCTGCCTCCCAGTTTACTATTAGCTCCAGAGGACACTGAGGCACAGAGCCAGAGTATTGTGCTTCCCCACATCCCCACAGTTCTGTGAACTGAAGAACTCCCTGGTTTTCTGCAGCTCCTGGAGGACAGTGCCCCGGTGCCCTGCCTTCCAACCTCAGTAGCTCCAAGGGAATAGCAAGAGACAATGCCAAGGAGAGCTGCTTCTCCATCTTCCTACCTCTTGCCCCAATCTCCAGGGGATAGACAGCTTCTTTCCACCTTCTGCAGCTGGGGGGGAGGTGAAGGGGAGTTGGCAGAGTACTTGGGCACTTTGCCTCTCTGGCAGCTCATCCAGCATTGGCCACTATCAGCAGACAGGATACTGGGCTAGCTGGACCTTTGGTATGACCCAGTATGGGTATTCTTATGTTCTTATGGCCTGGAAGGTTTTCATCAATTTCATTTGCAAAGATCCTTTCTTGAAGGCAGAGGGAAAGATATTTTTGTTCTTTGAAATGGAATTTTTCTTTAAAATCCTCTCTCGGAAAAATGTCACTTGTTCAATATTTTGTCCCGCTTTGGGGCAAAATGTTTTTTTCAGAAACACAATTTACTTAGCTGTGTTTAACTGCTGTTCTTTGAGTGGTGTTGCACATATGTATCCCACTCAGGTGTGCACACACCTAAAATGCAAAAACCAGAGAGTTTTCTGCAACAGTACCCACTACCTGCATGTCCTCTTGATCCCTACCCAGGTTGCATAAAACAGGACTGAACTGTGGTGGTGGAGTGTGACTCAAGTGAACTGCACAAAGAAGATAGGCAAAGGAGATCACAGAGTTTAGAAGGACCCCAATTTTCTGTGTTGGAATGAACACACATTTCCTTTAGTTTCCTCTGAGTTCCAGAGGAATGAAAAGGTGAAGAATGTACTGGACAGTGTGCAGAACCTGCTGTTAGTTCTACCCTGAACTAACCAATCATACAGGTAAGAGAAGATATAGATCCTGTTTCTTTTCTGGAATGCTGCCACTATTGTCAGCATTTGGTGAGTAGTTACAGGGCTGACAACAGGTAAAAAGGAAGCGCTGAAGATGTGTATCAATCTTTGAAACTTTCTGTGACTCAGCAACACTACCACGTAGAAATAGGTATCCTGCTAACTGAAGGTAGCAAGACAGTTGTGTTTTTGGGAAGGAATAATCATTGTTGGGTAGAACACCCAAAACCTTATGTATCTGAGGGAATTGTTGAGATTCTGAAGATCTAGACTGGCTGTCAGATCACCACAACCTTCACCCAGAGAATGAGAATGTATCGGAAATAATCTTTTCTCCTGTTCCAGTGCTAATGGAGAACTTCCTCTACAGCCCACCAACGAAGCAGAGTCTGAATCTGTTGAGCACAGGAGAGAGGTCCCTGACAGTGTTCACTCTAAGCTGCACCGCAGCACAGCTTCACATTAATCAGCCCCATCCAGTCAGTGAGCTCCTTGCATGGAGCCCTGAGCCTCTGACTGGGCAGGGCTGATTAATCACCTGTGAAGCTGTGCTGGAGTGCAGTTTAGAGGGAACACTGGTCCATGAAGAGGAATGGGAAATGGGTTGTTGCTGGATTGGAAAAAAAACTAGATAGACTATCCCTGTCCAAAAGTGAGGACCAATTTGTCCATCACTGTGAACTCCCAGGCACCGAGAAAATGGGTTGATCTGTCCACAAATGGGAAGAGAGATGAAGGGTTGATGACAGATGACTGTATTACTATCCTCAAGTCAACTAAATTATTAAATAGATGAATAAATAATGAAAGGAGAGTAATGCAATTAATGCAAATCAACACTGATTTACTGGAAATAGATCCCATCAAACTACTTGATACCTTTTTTGACAAGACTACAAGTTTGCTTGATAAAGGTAATAGTCGTGATGTAATATACTTAGACTTCTGTAAGGCATTTCACTTGGTAACCACATAACATTTTGATTAATAAATAATGATACAAAATCAACATAACACAAGTTAAATGGATTAAATACTGCCTGACAGGTCTCAAAATGTAACTGTAAATGAGGCATTGTCACTGAGTAGGTTTATTTGCAGTGGGGTCCTCAAGAATTAATTCTTGGCCCCATCTTATTTAACATATTTATTAATGATACAGAAGAAAATATAAAATAATCACTCACAAAGTTTCCAGAAAAATTGGGGGAAGAGGTAAACAATGAGAAGGTCAGTAAACTGCATGTAAACAATCTACTTTTAATTACAGCTAAAAGTAAATATATACAGCCAGAAATAAAGAATGTGGGGCCATGCTTAGAGGATAGGAGACTACTCAAAGAAGCAGTGACTCTGCAAAGGATTTTGGAGTTGTGGCCAGCATCTGCTGAACATGAGTGCCCACTGCGATGTGCCAAAAGCGTGAATGCATAATCAAGAGAAACTCAAGTAGAAGTTGAAAGATTAAGGGGTGACTGATTATGCTTTATC
This sequence comes from Pelodiscus sinensis, assembly GCF_049634645.1. NCBI lineage: Eukaryota > Metazoa > Chordata > Testudines > Trionychidae > Pelodiscus > Pelodiscus sinensis. The sequence continues at coordinate 11,144,746 of NC_134713.1, forward strand.
GAGAGCTATGTGGAACAAATACTTAATAATTGGCTCTTCATTACCGAATAACCTGATTCAGTGGCTGGAAGCTGGAAGCTGATTCAATGGCTGGACGCTGAAGTTAGACATGCTGTATAGAAGACTGGAAATGAGAAGTGAAAATTTACCAGTGAGAGTTATCAATCACTGGAATAATTTACCAAGAGGCACGGTAGATTCTCCATCTTCAATTAAGACTGGAGGTTTTTCTAAAAGATGTGCTTTAGGAAATATTGCTGGGAAGTTTTATAGGCCCATGTTAGGCAGGAGGATAGATTAGATAATCGCAGTGGTCCCTTACACCATAGAATTTATGTATCTATGCAAAGGACTGCTTTCCTTATTTGATTGAGATTGAACTGCTAGCCCAGCACTGGAATTAGGTGATCTTGTACACCAAGTCTTATTTCTCTTCTTTGACAACTGTCTGTCTTGAAGGGTAACAAAACTGCTTATAATATTACCATTGCTACTGTACAAGTGTAGATTAATGTCTCCAGGATCTGCGGTATACACTTGTGAGGAGTCAAGATTAGCTTGAGAGTACTTACATGAACATAAGGTTTTATCCATTTTATCAGAAAACAGGGATCAGCTGTCAAAAGGAAAGGCTTCAATCATCTGAAAAGTGTCTGTAGCTTTGCCTGAGGTTTGCAAGCAGGATGCTCTCCTCATTGTTACTGCAGATGCCCTCATCAGCAGACCTCTCTAGTGATCCCTGAAGACGTATCCTCGGAGGACAGTGTGCACTGGGGAGGAGAGCGTGGTGCAGTGGCAGGATTTGGGAAATGCTAACAGACAGCCCAACACCCCAGCCCAGCAGGACTCTCGAACTGGTTTGTGCAACTACTTAGGCCAAGGATGGCCTGCGGACTGGGAATTTGAGACCATTTTTGGGGGGGGGGGGGAGAGGAAATAAAGGAAAATAAACAATACCTCAGCCCTCTTGATGTCAAATGTTATTAGCTCTTTGTCCCTGCTAAAAGGGGACCTACACTTTTCTTCATCTTTCTTGATGCATCTTGATAAATTATGGGTATTATGCATCTTGATAAATTAGGATTATGTGACAAAACTGCCCTCAAGAGTAGGGGACTGGATGTGATGACCCAGGAGATCATTTCCAGTCAAATGTCCTATGTTCTTCTTCTTCTTATTGCAATAACTCTGAAGATTCCCAGTCCTAGCCAGAATCTGCTTGTGATAGGCACTATTGAAACACAATGAAAATATGGTCCGTGCCCTAATGAGCTTACAATCTACCTAAGGAATATAAATTACTTTCCTAAGATTACAAAGGAAATCTGTGGCTGCACCAGAAATTTAATCAAATTATCTTACTTGATGGGTAACATTTAATTTATTTAGGCGCCATCATTTTGTATGTATCACTGGGATAATATTCCTCGCCTCCCCTCGTCCCCTCACTGTGGGTGCTTAAGCTCTGGAACATCCAGTGCTTTTTTTGTGACAGTACTGCCTGGTACTCAGTACCGGCACCTCCAGATGCAGTACCAGCATCTCCAGTCAACAAATTTTCCCCTGTAGTACCGGCACCTTTTTAAAAAACAAAACAAAAAAAGCACTGGGAACACCTATGGAGTTAACACTAATTCTATCCACAGCTTTTCTTCCAGGGAGAGAAGCTATCCTATCCTATCACCCAAGACCTTTCTTCTTCCAGTCTCTGCTAGCCTTTCTGTTCTGCAATACCCTCCTGTATCTTTTATCAGTCCTCGGATGAGGACTCACCTTTAGCTTACCCAAGATGTTAGCCTGGTTAGCTAATTCCATATTGATCCCCAGTTAGCTATTCCTGGGAAAACTAATCAGTGCCAGAGTGATCAGAGTGCTGACTCACCTGTTGACTCCCAGCACTCTGTCAGAGGCAGTTAGAATTTTCACCTGTAATTTTTAATTCTCCTAACCTTAACTCTAAAGGACAGAAGTTTTTCAGTATCATTCAATTTAAACATATTTGCAGCTTCAAATTTTTGTCTGTTTCCCTCAGATATGCTGCTGATTTAAACTCAATCTGGTTGTGTAGACAAGACAGTCCTTCTAAAGATGGTATTGTTCTACTCTTAAGTGCTAAAACATGACAGGCAGTGACTTACTGCAAGATTGCTGAACACTGCAGGTGAGGCAGCATGGTAGGAAGCCAAAAATGACAGAACTAAATGAAAAGTAATCTGCCCAATGAAAAATAATCTGCCTATGCTCTGCCAGAAGCGACTTGCTGCTATGAAATGGAAATAATTTTAAAATAACATTTTTTGCAGCTACTGTCCATTTCTTATTTTGTTTTGTTATTGACCTTCTAATTTAACCATGTTTAGTAAAAGTTTAATAAAGGGGACAAAATCCTGCCATTGGCAGAAGACAGCTTTAGGTCTACTATCTTTAACTACTATAAACCCAAGAATGCTGTGTTCCAGAGTTCTGGAGTTGGCCCTAAGAGATATGGCATTTGCTGGGGAGCACAGGGTGGTGGATTCAAGTACACACTGGCCCCCACCCAAAGAGTGGCTGCCATGGCTCCGGTACAAAATGACTGACTGACTACATAAAAATCCTTATAATGAGTAGCAAAAGAATGTGAATGACAAAGGAAGCATCACATGCCTTTTGTGATCACTGTATTTTTGAATCGTAAAGGAAAGGAAACTGTAAAGGAAAGGAAATCGTAAAGGAAACTGCCCCCTTTTTTTTTCTTACTGTTGGAACTGTGTGTGACTGGAGAGGGGTGAGTGGTCCCAATAGGTACACTTCTCCCAAGAGGGGAGAATTCTTGAAGTAGAATATACATAGACTTATTTTAAATACTCTTTATATCTTTGACACAAGATCTTCCTCATCTTCATTATTAGAGGATGTGCTCTACAGCAACCTAACCTATTGACTAGATGGCCTAAGACCCCCTCTTATTTGGGCTGCCGGTGGGACCAGTCGCCTTTTTCTCATCAAGCACCAGGGGTCGAAGCTAATGTCTCAGATATATGATGGCAGTGATGCACAGATTTGGTTATTATGGGATATTAGGTTACTGTTCTGATAGTACTCTGCATTCCTGGTCTGCCATGGGGTTATAACGTACCATCTTGTCCAGCAACACAGATAGTCTACTCCTGAATTTCAAACATCTACTTATAAATTAGTTGTTTTTAGAAAAACAAAGTTGCTTCACTATAATTGGGTGCAATCAGCCTTTTCTTTTTTTTACAATGTATTTCATTTCACATTATCTGCTTTTAGAGACTTCCTGCAAGGTTTTAGCGGAATATCACTAAATCTATTATTAAAGACTGTACACCACTCTGGAATATAAATTCTGTGCTAAATTGTTACATAATGTTACTCTAATAGTTGTGGGTGGCAAATGATACAGAGATTCATTAAAAACATGTATCTACAACTATCATGAATAAAATGTATATGTAATACCATATAGGCACACACAAAAAAGTACCAGACTCACCTATGACATTATGAAAATAATAATTTAGATTTACTTTTCTTAAATTTTTAAATCCTAGTTTTAAGTAGGAGATTTTTAATCCTGGGTATAATCTCTTGGGACCATCTAAACAAACCTTCTTCCTGCCAACCATTTTCAGATACTTATAGAGCGTTATCTTACATAGAAGCATATTGCATATCTTTTTATTTCTTTTAATTTTCCTTTTAAGCTATTTCCTTCAACCACTTTGTCATTTTGGAAGTTCTTTTCGCAAATCCCTCGAAGTCATCAACTTCCTTGGGGCTGTCAGATATTCAGATATGAACGTAGCATTATGTCTGAGTTTTACTGATTTAGAAGTTTATGTGAGTTGCACTCTCTTCTAAACTGTGAGACATTATGAAATAGAAAGGGCCATGGGCCACGCACAGTAAACAAGTGATAAGGAGATGCTCCTAATTTATGACATCTGATACACACCCGGCATCTTTAAAGATTACATCACCTGAAAATTTAAATAAAGAATTTGTTTGGGCTGCTTTGAACAATGGATTTTCAATTTGTGTAGAAAATCTGATGGGAGAAACCTCACAATCTAGCAACATTTCACAGCAAGATCCATTCTATTAAGTTTCAGTGGAGGCACAAAATTGCTTAAAGAAACCAATCTACTAGTCTCCAATCCTAAATGTATCACTTGAGATTTGAACATCCAATAGGAGCAGTAGCTGACATGTAACTAATTTTAGAATGCAAAATGCCCCTCAACATACTGCAATACCTATAATTTAAACAAACAGTAAACCTAAATTTTGCAAAAACAGAAAATTTGAGCGCTAACAAAAAAAGCATAATTTGTAATTGAAAGAAAATAATATTTAAAAGAGAAAACTTTTTTGTCCTTCCAAAAAGAGACAGAAATGGCTAAGTTTTATTTCCCAAGAGAATTATGCCACTTTTGTAAAGAAAATTACTCTTGCCACAAATTGCTCTCAACAATTCTAAGGCTTCTTCATTTGACCACTTGAAAATCAAAGTTCTTTAAGATTATAAATATAACTTTTTATAACTCTGTTATTACGTACTGTGAATGGGGAAAGGGGGCCAATCTTGTGGCCGTAGCGCCGAATGGCCTCTCTGATGTGGCAGGTCTGGATGGCATCGCTTTGAGCCTCTATACCACAGGCTGCAGCGCTCTGCAACAGAAAAACACATAAATTGTTACTAAATCAAAAACACACAATAGACCTGCAGTGCATAAAATATGAAAATAAACCTTTGTAAAGTGGATGGATTTTTTTTTCTTGCGGCTAAATATCATTGTTGCCACACACTACATCTTAAAAATCTATTAACAAACCAAAGAGGACTTTTACATGACCTCTGCTTAACAGACCCAAAGAACAATCTTAAATCTTTTACCCACGGCTGATGTATATAGGAATGGAAAAGAGCAGCAAATGCTCAAATTCAAATGTAAGTCATGCTGCAATAACCACAAAAAACTATTTCTGAAACATTTCAAGTTTTCATTATAATATAAGGGGCGGCAACTATTTCAAAGCAGACACCAAGATCAAAATTAAACCTGCAACATAATTATAAAGTCACAAAGGTAAAGAAATATTTTTAAAAGATTCACATTGGAAAATTTTCAGATTCTGAATAGATTTTTGAACTAAGGGGCTGGTGCAAGAAACAGCAAATTCTATGCATGCTGGTCCATAGATGCTACAAAGATCTTCCTGACTGTGCAGGAGTAGAAGCTGTATTGTATTTTTAGTAGGCAAACTGCAACGTTGGTGTACGTCTCAGCTGGCTACCCACAACAGCTGATTGCAAAAATTCATAGATTCCATACAGGGATTGTCATGTGATAAGACCAGGTGAATCCAGTAAGCATAACCAGTATACAACAGACACTGCATAAACACTCTGTACACAAATCCCATTTTCAGACTTGGATGCCTAAAATGAAGTGTCTGAATAAAGTGCCTGATTTTCAGAAATGTTGACCACCAGCTGGTATCAATGAATGTAAAGCAAATGTTACATAATGTGTTGGTATGTCCTTTCTAAATGACATTTGTAAAGGGAATGTGAAACCCAATGCTTTGTGTTGGTCTGAATGATGTATGAACAGCATGTAGTGTGAATAGCACTCTTTTCTAAACAGCTGGTCTATCTCAACACCTTTGCTATGCCTAGCAGACATCTGATAAAATTGCATGTGTAGTGAACCTACTGGAAACATTCCAGTAAAATGGTAAGAAAATTATAAATGTTACATTTTTAAAATGGCACCGAAGTAAGGTTATGAGTCTTTATTAAACAAATTTCAAAATGGTACCTAATGTTGTATCCTTCGCTACAATTGTATCCTTAGCTACTACTTTGGGCCTGTGAACTGCAGTGCAAATCATCCATATGAACACCAACAACCCAATGTAAAAAGGAAGGGGAAAAAGTAATATTCAGAACTCCTAAGGCAAATATTTTTACAGTTCACCAAAGAGTTCCTTACTGGTGTGTGATATGTAACAAAGTCAATGCTGACAGTTAATTTATTAGCGTGGGGAAGTTCAACTCTACGGGGGACATCTATGATTCTATGAGAAGCATCTATACACCTTGTTTACTGTTTGATAATATCAGTGTAACAATTGCTAGAGAAACGTGAGTGTTTGTTGCAAGAAAATAATGTACGTGAAAGAAACACTAATGATCCAGTTCATACATATTCACTTTGAGGAACAGTAACATATTCTCCCAAAATCTCCCAAAACATCTGAAGAGTACAGCAAAAAAACACATAACCTGTTCAATTGGAACACCTGGGATTACAGTGCAAACTAGGACTGGTAATACTGACATTAGGTATCTGGAATGTGAAGTAAAAGATACTAACATTTCATTAAAAAAAAAGTATTCAAATAACTCAGCTGAATTTACCAAAATAAAATAAGGATATCTTTAAACTACATGCATATTTTACTATTGACCTTTCAAATCCAATATTTCTAATGCAAGAAAAAGATCAAAATCTTCAGCAGATATTTTGAGTGCCTATCTGCTATTGCTCATCCACACCAACCTTTTTTCTTTTTCTTTGTTTGACTTTGGTGGAGTCTTGTCCAATGCCTCCATTCCCCAAGGCTCCTGTAAGAGACTTCCCAAGGTGCTGTGGCGCTGTTGAGGCTGGAGGAGTGGGTGTAGGGGGTGGTGTGTTTTCGGGAGAGTCAAGACTGCTCTTCATACCTGTGCTCTGACCTAAGAGATGAGGCTATCAAAACAAAAAGTCAAGCAGTCATTTTTAAATGAAGATTTTTTAAAAACTGTTTCATTGCTTTCCTGGATTTACTGTTACAGGAAGTATAATACATTCGAATTGCACATTCTGAAAACTACTGTGATTGTTGATTGAGGTAATTACAGCACCTATTTCATTTGTTATTGACCAAATGTGTGAATATTAATTTCCAGTAAAGGTCCACATACAAGTAGGTTCAGGACTGACAGTGTAATTTCTATACAAGCAGAAAGAATTTTCCATTTTTTAAATGAAAAGCTGTATTTGACAGTTTTCAATACATTTGAACCTCTTTAATCTGGCAATTTTGGGAAACAGGCTTATGCCAGATTATGAAATTTTCCAGACCATGGATGTTCACCATAATGGAGGATGCTGGGATTGGAGGTACAGGGTCTGGAAGACAGGGAGGGTGCAGGATGGGGGTGCATGATCTGGGTGTGAGGGAGATGTCAGTAGGGCACTTACCTTACGCCCTGCTCCTGGGGGTACATGTGGCTCCGTGCCCCCCACCAGTCCCAGGCACTGCCTCCCACAACTATGGGAGCGGGAGGGGGAAAAGCCACCAAACCAGAGCTTCGCTGTGCTGCCATTCCCCCAGATCAGAGACGTCCAGATTACCAAGGTTCAAGTGTAGTCATCAATATGCACATTTTAAATTTTTTTTTAACATTCATAACATACAGTGATTTTTCCCATATTTGTCAGATGTGAATATGTATTCAACAAATCCAAAAAAATGTACGTACTACAGGTTGAACCTCTCTAGTCCAGCACCCTTGGGATCAGACCGGTGCTGAACCAGAGAATTTGCCAGCCCACGGGAAATCAACATTGTCTAGCAGCATTATTAACATTGCCACTGCTTACTGGGTTCTTAAAAGACATTTACGGGTAAATTAGAGCTAAATAACAGCACAGAACATTGAGAGCCAGGACTGGTGGCTGTAAACAAACTTTATGGGACCGTGGGAAACTTGGCTACACTCATGATAAGTGGACACCCAGGTAACTAAACTCATGTCGGAACACAGATGTTTCTGGATCAGAGAGTGCTGGACTAGAGAGGCTCACCTGTAATAAAATAAGTACCTCTTTCCCTGTGATATTTATTTCTACTCTTATGCAATGCTGATACACTAATAATATTAAATAAAAACAAGTATTTACCTCAGCAGGATTGTGATATTGTATAAAAGTAGCAGATATTGCATGACTGAATGGATCACCTGCCTTGGGAGCCATATCCTGTTTGACCAAAAGAGCCAAGTCCACCAACTAGAAGAGCAATAAAATGAACTATTAAAAATCAGGTTCACTGAGAAGGAATTAACTGGTTATGAATTAGCTCTCAAAAGTGAATCAAGGCACTGTGTGTTGACACAAATGATGCTAATTCTAATGTTAACTAGACAATTCAGCCTTGAAATAAGATGCAATTTTCCAAGCAGAAACAGTAATTAAATGCTGGAACAGTTTACCACAGAAGGAGGGATTCATCATTGCTTGAAGTCTTTAAGGCGAGATTAGATTATTATTCTTTTAAAGATAAGCTTTAATCAGCTTCCAGGAGAAATTCTGAAGTCGTTGTATGTAAGATGTCTATCCCTTTTGGCCTTGGAGTCTATGAATGTATGAATCCCCCTATTCATTTCCTTCCTTCATGGGCTATGGAAAGAACAGGAAATGTTCCATTTCTCTCTATATGATCACCAAAGTCTGTGTGCAACTCACTCTGCAGCAGTCTAGAAGGATCCTCCCCCCCTCCAAAGTACAAGCTGGCAGGTGTATTCTGTGTTTTTTTCCCCCCTCCATCTTCCTTTGAAGCATCAGGGAATGACCCCAGCTAGAGATGAGAGTACTTGGAGGTAGTGGAGAGAATCCTTTCTCTCAAATGCCTGGCTGGTGTGCCGGGCTTAAATGCTTAGGATCAACTGATCACCAGATCTGGAGTTGCGAAGGAATTTTACTTCAGGTCAGATTGATTGGAATTGTGAGCGGGTTTTCACCATCCCCTGCAGCATGAAGCATGGAACACCACTAGGATCATTAGACATATCGCTCCAAATCAGTTTCCTACCACTGAAGGGCAGCAACTCACCTGATTTATGCATGTGGCACACAGTTTAGACTTATGAAAAGTGAAACGCTTTGGTCTATCCCCGGTTATTGTGTAACTGGATGAAATTTAAAGGCTTGTTATACATGAGGCCAGACAAGATGATCTAATGGCCCTTTCTCACCTGAAAATCCAGGAAACTATAAATGCCTCCTTAGAAGAGACTAAACTGCAATGAGTTATTTTAACTTAAAGAACTGGACATTTCTCATCTCTAACAGGAAGTTCTTTGAGATGCGTGGTTCCTGTCTGTATTCCACACATGGTATGCATGTGCACCATGCATCTGAGTCCACAGATTCTTAACATGCAGTGTTCATTGGCATTCACACATGCAGTTGCTCTCCTTATGCTCCACACCAAAGGCATGAGAGATAGTGGTGGCTGATACTTCTCCCACCATGAATTCAACAGGATTTGAAGCAGAGGGGACAGAGGGCGGGTAGTGGAACACAGATTGGGTACATTCCAAAGAACTTAGTTACAAGTAAGTACACTCCATTTCTTCAAGTGTTGGTCCCTATGTGTATTCCCTATGTGTAATTCAGGTGGGTGAATGACAAGCAGTATTTAGACCAGCGTATGGTGCAACGGTGAAGAACTGCAGTCCCCATCACTAGATCTTGTAACAGAGGACTGAACTAATACTGTGCAATGTTTTTTGTGAACATGTGAGTGGAACTCCATATACTTCCCAGAGATTCTCCTTCTTCCATCAGGACGAGGGAAATGCACTAACTGGTGGTATGCAATGATGCAACCAAAAATCAATGTATTGATTCTCTGAGGGAATATTTTTTGTCCATATGACCTTTCTACTATAGTGAGCAATAGTCCTGGAGATTTTCTGATTGGTTTGGTCCTTGGCAGGTGGAACTCCCGGTCACACTTGACATCTGGGGAATGAAGTCTTTTCAATAGAAGCTTTGGGTTTGTGAAGGAAACAGAAATGCAGTGAGCAGTTTACGGTGAAGACCTTGTGAAAAAGGGCATATGGTGGATAAGCCATTAGTGCTTCCATCTTGTTCATCCTTCTGGACTAAAAATGTGACCTTCATGGAAGGTGAAAGATAAAGCCTGCAGCCAAAATTTCAAATGGTAATTTGGTGAGTATTAACAGGACTAGCCAATTAGCCCGTCATAAGATGGGATTTTCAGGTCTCTCCTCCACGTCGGTCTTCTCTCCTGAGCCTCCGGTCTCTCGTTCCGTATCTCTCTCTCTCCCCCCCCCTCCTCATACTGCGTCCCCCCCCCCTCTCAGCTCTTCTCTGCCTCCTGCCTCTCTTTCTGTCTCTCTCTTTCTCTTTTCCTCCCCCTCCTGCCTCTCACTCGGGGGACCGTGGAGCCTAAATGGCCGTTTGGGCGCCGCACTCCCTGTGCTGCATGAGGGGTGTGGAGCCCAAAAGGTTGCTTGCTCCCACACGGTGGCCGCGCAGAAGTCATCCGAGCACCACGGCGGGAGGCGAAGGGGGGTGGGGTGGTAATGTTCACGGCCGGGGGCAGGGCCTGGAGCCGCTGTCACACTGCCCATCACTGCCCTGCCCCCTTCAGCTCCTGCCATGGCTCTTGGCTGATTTCTGCACCGCTCAGCCGGGCCGCCGCGGGGGGAACAAGTGGCGCAAGCGGCCATTTGGGCCCCGCACTCCCCATGGAGCAAGGGCCGCCTAGAGGGAACAACCAGCATTTCAGGCAACAGCGCCCTCCAGAGGGAGCAGCCAGCATTTCAGCGTTACAGACTCTCAGACATTGGGCTACTATATATATGATGAGACTGAGATCCCATTGAGGTGTTGGATTAGCCCCTGATGGAAATGCTCTGGTTGCACTTAGCTAGTATTCGACAGCAACACCAGTTTGTGCTTGTAAATTTGTTCTGGGGTAGTTACACAGGGAGAAAAAGAGGAGACACAAGAAAGAGAAAAGGGAAAGAATGAATGTAAACTCTTCGAAAGAGTGAATGGAATAAATCTTACGTTTGTTGTTGTCAACTTTCCTGAGTCTTCCTCAAAGGGGTACTGGTACAAAGTCCTAACTAGGCTCATCAGGAATCTAATTACTGTTGGGTGAATAAAAATGGAATGCCCATGTAAGGAGGAAGGAATGCACTGATCTCTGCAAGATGGACCTACAAAGAGCTAAGGAAAAGACTCAAGTTCTTAAGTGACAGGAGATAATTTAAAATGCCTGGAATAGATGCAGAGTCTGACCAAGACTAATTGTGCTGTGGCCAGGTATAGAAGCATCTCCATTTAGCTTGGAAGAAGCTCCTAGCTGAATCTTTATAATCTGAGTTCCTCGGCCAGCTGCAGCAAGAAGCGGGATGTCCCCTCAAGTGACAGCTTCCGCAGCCCACAGGGCCCCTCAGCCCACAACTCTTAACTACCACAAATTGAGGGACCCCCACACACCTCCCCAGCAGAGGCCCCCCCCATAGCTCACAGGGTTGGGCCACAGTTCCCAGCTGCTGCATGCTGTGGGATAGGGTGCTGGATTGTCTTCCCTCTATTTTTTGAGGGATGTTTGTCAGTGTCCACATATTCCACGGTTCAGGATGTACAGGAAGTCAGGACTGATGATTAGGAAAAACTATTTCACTAGGAGGGTGGTGAAGGACTGGAATGGATTACCTAGGTAGGTGGCAGAATCTCCATCCTTAGATGTTTTTAGGTCTCCACTTGACAAAGCCCGGCTGGGTTGATTTAATTAGGGTTAGTCCTGCTTTGGGAAGGGGGCTGGACTTGATGATCTCCTGAGGTCTCTTCCAGACCTATGATTCTATTATTATAATTCTGATGTCTGTTTCAAGTGGTTGACACTAAGAAGGGTGGGCCAGGACAGTCATAGATCAGGTGCAGCATTCTTAGATGGAGCCAATGGTTGCTGGTCTTTACGTTTATGAGTCAGAGCAATCAACAGAACTGACAGATCCTCCTTCTCCTGTGTTTCACTCTCCTGCCTGCCTGGTGCCTTAAGCAATTCGGAGCCAGGGGGATGTGTGAGTGAAGGTTTGCCCAACACTGATGGGGTTGGGGAGAGATCTCTTCTCTCAGAAATAGACCTGTGTGGGACTCTGCTTCCAAGCTCATGCTTAGAGGGCAATGGCACATAGGTAGGCCAAAGGACCTCTGGACTTTGGCACATGTGGAATACACATTGGGATCAGCACTCGCAGAACCACTGTCTCATTACGTTTTACAAATGTATTGAGTAATTTGTATAGGTAAAAAGACTTGTCTCTTAGCTTCCAAAAATTCTTTTATTTACAATTGGGATGACTTGCCAAGTGAATTGCCAGAACTCATGTGAGTGGTTTCAGTGGCCTAGTGGCTGCTAATCTTTTGCTATAACCATTAGCCAAAAGCGCCACTTACACACCAGAGCAATAAGCATGGTACAGTACAAAAGTTCAGATACAGCAGATTCCATGAAAGTTAGAAAGAAAACAGGAAACAGTCCCTTAAAAGGTCAAACACATGTTTAAGAAACATTAATACAGTGTGAAGTATTTGCTGAGACTACTTGAAAGATGTTTAAGATTACTAGTTATGTTTCTTCTGCTGTATCACAACAGGTACAGCTCATTCCCTTACCTGTGCCACAGTCTCATATGCTAAATATGCCAAAATCTCCATGGCAACTGCATTTGGTTTTATTTCCATGCTGCTGCAGTCCAACCAATCACGAAACTTGGAAGCTTTCTTGGCTATCAGTCCAAAACAATGAACAGATGGACAGAAGTTAAGGTTAGCAATAGATTTACATTCTTATTTGCTTAATTCTACATCTGAAAGTCAAACCCTAAAATTGAACTTGATGTGAAAGACAAGAACTAGCCAGTGGAAAGATTCAAACAAGGATTGAGTCAGATTAATGGGAAAAGAGGATAATTTCACAGGCAGCATTTTGGGTAGCCTATAAGGGATGGCTTTGACCATCATGAAGGAGAGAGAGAAAAAAAAGATGCAGGAATCAATGCAGGAGATTGCAGTTGGGACAGAAAGGAAAGACTGGATTTACTATATATTATGAGAAAACTAAAAAATAGACTTGTGTCACCCATTGGATGAATGGCAATAAATATAGGAATCCAAGAGGACTGAGTCTGCAATCTGAGTGAGAAGGATAACAGTGTTTTTGACAGCAATGAAGAAAGGTGGAAGTGATTTAGAAGGAAAATTAAGGAGCTGAGTTTTAACTATGTTAAGGTTTTAGATGACGACAAGGTATTCAGTATGATTCGCTGGATATGTCTGAAATGTGCTCATAGGCAGAGGGAAATACAAGGGACAGCTGTGTAGATCTATAAATCATCAACACGGAAATCTCTGTATGATCTCACTCTCTCTTAACATACTTCAGGAAAGGCAAAGAAAAAAAGAAGAGATGGGCAAAGGCAGAGTGCTGTGTGGGGCTTGCTCAAAGTAGGGAGGAGGTGGGAAGGCCAAAAGTGACACTGAAGGAATGGCAGGAAAATTAAGAGGAGAATCAGGAAAGGACAAAGGAAAGATAAAATGCTGTTAAGGAGAGAGTGATCAATCGAGAGTGTTCATTCCCGCAGGAACACCTGGCATTGGCTACTGTTGGAAGACAGGTTAATAGGGTAGATGGACCTTTGATCTGACCCAGTATAGCCATTGTTATGGTCTTATGTAGATCAATGGCCAGAGAAAGTAAAAAAAAAAAACGTAGCGAGGAAGAAGTCCTCAGTGCCTTTGGTGCGACTAGTCTCAGGCCATGTCTACACTACAGAGTTTTTTCAGAAAAACAGTCGTTTAACATACCTTGCAGTAATATGGGTCTATTTTAAAAACACTGCAAATTTTAAATTCAATTTCTACTACAACTAAGGGAATCAAAGAAAAAGTAATTTGTCTTAATTTATAATAAAAGGCCATGTGCCATTTAGCATCTTAACTACAGGCAGTCCCCGGGTTACATGGATCCGACTTACAACGGATCCCTACTTACAAACGGGGTGAGGCAACCCTGCACTAGCTGCTTCCCCCCAGCAGACCAGAGAGACGCGAAGCTAGCGCCCCTCCCAGCAGACCAGGGAGACGTGGAGCGGCTTTTCTCAGCAGACACCTCAGCTTGAGAATAAAGGACTGAGGGAAGTGAGGTATGGGAGAATAAAACTGAGCTCTGGAGAAATGTTTGGCTAGAGTTTCCCCTACAATATGTACCAGTTCCGACTTACATACAAATTCAACTTAAGAACAAACCTACAGTCCCTATCTTGTACGTAACCTGGGGACTGCCTGTATATTATCTGGTTTGCTTTATGCTAGGTAAAATCGTGAATATGCTTCTTTTCACTGGTATTGCATCAGTAAAACCCCATTGATATCAACTAACAACTTGATTGATATTAATTGTGAGGGGGAAATGAGGCTATGGTTATTCAAAAATGTAGAAATAGTATCCATCAGATCATTTAAAAAATAACTATGATCTTCAGTTCATCAGCATTCAATGTTATTTTGTAAACTGAAGACTTCTATTTTGTGCTGAGTTCTGATTATAATTTTTAGGTTTAAAAATGGCATTATCACTAACCCCTCATTGGATGAAATAATCCAGTCTGAAGGACCATTTACCTAATGGCTCACAGATGTGTGATGCTCAATCACAGCTCAGCTTTCAAAGCATACTGAATAAGAAAAAGAATAAATGCTTAAAAATATGTTTTCCTACATTTGCTGACATTTACACAGAGTGCTCTTTTGGATGTGTCATGGATTTGTACTTTATGATACATAAATGAATCACTCATGTACCCAATTCAAATGCCTGGTTATAAAGAACAAGATACACATCTCTCATTTAAAGACACCATTGTGTTCAATTTTGTATTGTGAGGGTCATGTGCTATTTTGTCATGCTTTACTGGCTCTTTCACCTCACTTTCTCTCTGACCTTTAACCTAAAGCCTTAATCATCACATAACTGCTTCTGTAATGATATTTTGCTACATGATCAAACCCATTAATTTATAACCCATTATAGCTGCAGCCCATATGACTACTAGTAAGCTTGTCTTCAGCGTTAGTAAAGCCCTAATACTGTCATCATATTATTTGTCTTGGAATTGCGTGCTCTGATGAATTTGGCTAATGCTGAATAAAGTCCACAGCAGAAGACTATGGCTTAAAATAGAAAAAAGACTCTTTACTATGTTCTTTGTATGTCTATGGATGCAGAAATAAAAAGGAAAATTTGCTACCATTAGATCATTTTAGATGCCTTCAGGAGTAATCACAACCTGGAGGGTACACTTCATTAATCAGCTGTGTGTAATAATGCTGACGTAAGCTGTAAACAGACACGGTTGTTTTAACACATAAGCCGATTGAAATTTTATGTATGTGTGCGTTTATGTTATATTAGCACTCAGCACCAGAGTATTTTTCTTATATGAAATCTGTAAAATATAAAAATAAATAAAATAGTCTGCCTGATCTCAATACAGCAGAATAAATTAGCATCACTTAGCAGTTATGAGGTCAGAGAACCTAACACACTCTTTCGCAGATTAAATAAATACATATTCAATAAATAAATGGAAGGTTCTACAGTGTACATAAAATAACTACACACCTCTATACTATACAGGTGTTATATAACAGTACTTACAAAAGCTTAACTGGCGACTTTCACAAAATTCTGCATACTGGGCTGAGTCCATCATTCGTGTTTGTCTTTCTGCTCTCTGCAAAACAACAGGTAGATTTTTAAATAATGCATTTTATTCAAACAAGAACCACATACTGCAAACTAAATGCCATTCACAAAATTCTTGCAGGCATCAATCATTCTGAAGTTCACTCAGAAATTAATTATGGTTTTAACAGAATTAAAGTGCAGAAAAATAACACGGGTGGGGTTAATTTCTCATGGGTAAAATTTGACAATGGTAAGAGCAAGAATTTTGATTCCAGAAGTTTGCTTATATTTGTTCCTTATGCAGAACAGCACTTAGGGCTCAAGCTTGCAAGGAGCTATATACTCTGACACTGACTCAGGGAAATACACATTTAAGTCAGTGAGTAGGCCCACTGTGTGCTTCATGTTAAACACGTACTTGTGTAGAGGCTTAGCATCTTGTCTAACTGAGGCTATGGCTACATTAGAGAGCTTACAGAAGTGCAGTTGCACCAATGCAGCTGTGCCACTGTAACTTCTCTAGTACAGCAGTTCTAAGCTGACAGGAGAGAGGTCTCCCGTCAACTTAATTAATACATCTCCAATGAGTATGTTGGTATGTTGTTGGGAAAAGCTTTCACATTGACATAGCACTGTCCACACCAGCGCTTCAGTCAGGGTATGTCTACACTACCCTCCTAGTTTGAACTAGGAGGGTAATGTAGGCATACCGCACTTGCAAATGAAGCCCGGGATTTGAATTTCCCGGGCTTCATTTGCATAAACTGGGCGCCGCCATTTTTAAATCCCTGCTCGTTCGAACCCCGTGCCGCGCGGCTACACGCGGCACGAACTAGGTAGTTCGGACTAGGCTTCCTAGTCCGAACTACCGTTACTCCTCGTGGAATGAGGAGTAACGGTAGTTCGGACTAGGAAGCCTAGTCCGAACTACCTAGTTCGTGCCGCATGTAGCCGCGCGGCACGGGGTTCGAACGAGCAGGGATTTAAAAATGGTGGCACCCAGTTTATGCAAATGAAGTCAAATCCCGGGCTTCATTTGCAAGTGCGGTATGCCTACATTACCCCGCTAGTTCAAACTAGGAGGGTAATGTAGACATACCCTCAGTGTCACTCTTGGGGTGGCTAATTCGCACGCCATTGGCATCAGCAGCAGACCCGGTCGGGCTCCCCTCTGGGCACCATGCTTCCATCCGGCTCCACTGCTGGTCTGGACGCCATTTTGGCTTCCCTTCTGCTCGCCAGCTCTGGTTGCCAGGATCCCTGCCCCTGGGCCACTGCCCCCATTGGGACTGCACTGCTGGTCTGGCCCTGGATCCAGACACTAGGCTCCACACCCCCGCCAGGGCTGGGCTGGCTCCGAATGCCAAGCTCTAAACCTCTGGGCAGGCTGCGCTGCCAGCCCTGGCTCCTCTCCAGGTCTCTGGACACACAATTGCTGGGGTTCTCTGGTCCAGGTGCTCTCTGGTCCAGCAACATCCATGGGCCTGCTGGACCACACATGTTGCCAGACCAGAGAGTCCCAGACAAGAGAGGTGCAATCTATAGGATGAAATTCAATAAGGACAAATGCAAAGTAATCCACTTAGGAAGGAACAGTTAATTGCACACGTATAAAATGGGAAATGACTCCTAGGAAGAAGTAGTCCAATGAAGGATCTAGGCTCTGGGAACACTATGAAGGTTTGGTGACAAAAGTGCAGTCGATATGCAAATGTTGCCAAAAGTGAAAAACTGGTCAAATCGGTTTTTCTGCCTCCCATTGTTGGCATTTCATGGCCATGTTGCTAGCACCTTGACAACAGACAGAGCAAAGCAACATGGGTAAGCATCCCACAGTTCAGTGTTATGGGAAGGCAAAGTTGCTTCCTGAGCATCTTGGCATTCCCACATAGCTCTGTGAGCTTTCCATGCAGTCTGCCCGCTGCTGTGTTCCTAGCAGGGCAGAACAGGAGCACTCCAATTATTTGTTTTTTGTTTGTTCCCCTTGCTCAGCTGTCAGACACTTCCTGGAGCTTTGAAAGGGGAGGAGAGCATGGTTGCAGGGCAGCAGAGATCACAAAACAGTAAGCACAGCTATCAGGGCTGGCATTGTGGGATACTGGCAGAAGCCAGTTTTCTTGACAAAACAAACAGCAGAATCCATACTGGCATTTTACAATAAAGGGAGGGGAAAAGAAAAGAAAAGTCTCTCGCAAAGGTGAAAGTGTTTTGTCACTGAAACGGGATGTTTTCCCTGACAAAAGTTGCAGTGAAGTGTGAACACTCTGTTTTGTCACCAAATGGCAATTTTTGGTTACAAAACATGTGAGTGTAGACACAGCTCTAGGAAGCATAGTGAATCACAAGCTAAAAATAAATCAACATTAAAACACTGTTGCAGGAAAAAAAAGCGAACATAATTCTGAGATGGATTAGCAGTGGTATTCTCAGTAAGATGCAAGAAGTAAGTCTTCCACTTTACTTTGCACTGATAAGGCCTCAACTGGAATAATGTTTCCATTTCAGAAGCTACATTTCAGGAAAGATGTGGACAAATTGGAAAAAGTTCAATGGACAGTAACAAAAAAGATTAAAGGTCTAAGCAAACATGACCGACAGTGAAAGATTTAATAAAATGGGCTTGTTTAGTCTGGAGAGAAGGCTGAGAGGGTACATGACAACAGTTTCCAAGCACATAAAAAGTTTTTACAAGGAGAAGGGTGGAAAATTGTTCTTGTTAACCTCAGTGGCTAGGATAAGAATTGACGGGTTTGATTTGCAGCATGGGAGGTTAGGACTATACGTTAGGAAACACTTCCTATCAAGGGACTTAAGCATTGGAGCAAATTGCCTCAGGAGGTGTGAATTCTCAGGCTTTCGAGGCTTTTAAAAATAGTTTGGATCAGCAGTTCACAAAGAGTGGGTCATGAGCTCATTTTAAGGAGGTTGCCAGGGATGGTGTTAGATTTGCCAGGGCCCAGGGCAGAAAGTTGAAGCTGGTGCTTAGCCGCCCATGCAGGGCTGAACCCAAAGCTTGAGTAACTTAGCTTCAAGGGATCCCCTATAGTGTGAGGCACTGGGCAATTGCCTTGCTTGCCACCCTGTAATGCTGGCCCTGTTCACCACTTCTTTTCTCAGGCATATGCCTCTCAGAACTCTGAAACGATTATCTAGGAACTGATTGAGCATGTTGCAGTTGAAGCCAGTTTGAAAATTTACTGCAGATACACATTTAGCAAAGGATCGTTTTCTGAAGAAAATTGGAGAAAAGTGGGGAGCTGATTGCCACTCACAGCCAAAGAAGTATTGACAGAAAGGATTCTAACAGCAGTAAAAAACCAAGATACCACAAATATGATGTGAAACATTTGGAATATGGATTTACATGGACTGGTTTTGAGAAGTACCCACGACCACAGTGTCTGGTGTATACTGAAGTTCCGGCAAAGGATAGCTTACGACCTTCTAAAATGTTATGGCACTTGCAGATATGGCACAGTTCTCTTCAAACAAAACCACTTGATTTTTTTTTTTAAGCAAAAACTGAGTGCGCTACAGGGCCAGAAAACAGTACTGAGAACAGCAGCTTCCACAAATGAGAAAACCCTTGAGGCATCTTTTGATGTGTCACATTGGATAACTAAAACTGGGAAACCACACACTATTGGAGAAAAGGTTTTTTTGCCACGTGCCAAGAAAATGGTTTTGATTATGTTGGGGCAAGGTGCAGTGATTCAACTTGATTTGATTCCCCTGTCTAACGACACTATTGCCAGGCAAATATGGCAAATGACGACACTGAACAAGTGATTGCTAAAATCAAGTGAAGTCCTTTTCTCCCCCCCATTCAACTTAATGAAATAACAAATGTATCAGGTGCTACTCAGAGGCTGACACACATAAAATTTGAAAATGACAAAAAACTCCAAGAGGAGTTTCTGTTTCGTTGGTGATTGCCAGAGTGTGCTATAGGGGAACAGCTCTTCACACTTTTGGAAACTTTTGTCTCGGATTATGGCTTGGAATGGTAGCAGTGTATGCAGGAATTTGCAGCAACAGTTCTTGTGCAATTGTAACGCTGATAGATAGGACTGAACCTGGAACCATGTCACCTGAACTAAAAGCTAGCCGGCTCTCAGGTAAGGCTGTAGAGCACACTCATTCTTTCTCTGTGTAAGTGGTGTAAGTGCCACTAAATGGGAAAGTACACCACACCCAGAAGATGTGTGGGTTACATACTGACTAGAAAAAACATCAGGCTAGTCATCTAAGTGCAGGCAGTTGCACCATAAGCAGTTTGGACTGCTTGTATTATACACAGGAAAGCCCGACTTGCCTCCCCCCCCAAAAACATACAAAAAGTAGCCACCTGTTCTAAAACAAGTTCTCAATGAAGCTGTTTGCACAGTCAGCTTCTTCAAGAGTAGTTCAGCGACTGTATGTCTATGTGGAGTTCTGTGAACATGTTCGATATTAGCGATTAATTTTTTTTTGTCACCAAAATGACTAGAAAAATATCCAGGTGTTCGTTGTCTCTTCAGTCACTCTGACTTGTAGGGAATTTTTAGTGTTAACGTTTAATGCCTCATATTTATTCTCTTTTGTGAGACCTAACTGCAAGGACAGATGTTGTTGTGTTTCATTATTTTATGCTCTAAGTTCCTTTGCTGTGTAACAGTCTTTCCTTCACCTCCTCTGTTCTGTCTGTGTGGGTTTACATTTTGGAGCAATTGCTGTTTCAGATTTCTCGCTGGATGTGATAACCTCTCAAGGTTTCTTCCATCTCTATGATTTAGTCAAGGACTGAGAGCTGAAGACTTTGCTACAAAATTTCTTTCCATTTCTGCTCCTCTTTCTACCCAAATGCATAAGCATGATTTTAGTATTATTTCTTATTGTCTAAAAAAATTATTTTAACATGTGTTCCAGCTCAGTACTTCTTGTAATGATACTGTAACAGTGATTTATTCTGGAGGACACTTTACCACTTCCATGTTAAGTCACACATTTTAAGAAACCATTACAATACCTGGTCTGAGCTTTATAATGCAAGCTATAGAATTTCACCAACTGATTCTAACATCAAGCCCACAATTTCTGGTTGAGTGACAGCATTCCTTTTAGAAAAACATCTAATAATAGAGGATTTGTCACATCCTAGTTAATAATTACCCTCATTTTTAAATAATTCACCGTATACATACTCTGATTTACTCTAGCTTTAGCTTCCTGCCATTGGATTCTGCTTTGTTTTGCCACAACAACAAGCTGTCTCCTATCAGACATCTTCCTATGTAACCTCTTACATCTCTGCTGGTTAAACTAACTAGATTCGGCTTCTTTAGTTCCTGCTGTAAATAAACAGTAGTTTCTTCTGAAAAATATACATCAGTAAATGCCTTGGTGTGAATTAACAGTAATTATCCATTAGATTCTGTATGCCCAGTAGTTCAAATGGTTCCAACTTTATTTACTTGTGTTTGACGTATCTATAGGTTATGCAGGTCAAATCATGTACCAAGATCACACACTCATTCAACACAAGACAGTTACAGGGAGTCTTGAACACGTAATAAATGGACAACCTTCACAATGTAGCCCAGAGCAAGACTGGTAAACAAGAACTGTTACTCAGGCACAAAGAGGTAAATTAGTAACTTTGTCTGAATAACCATTGGCAGCTTCCTTGTGTACATAGGAAAATAAATAGACAAGGAAAAAAAGATGTATATGAGAGGTTACAAGACAGGAAAAATTCCTGCTGCCACACCACTGAATTCAAAAAGAAAAAATAAATCTAGCATAACCACATCACCTTGGGATATACAACAGTGACACTTCAACACAAAATCACAGGCTTTATGTCCAACAGCATCTAGCACCCCACAGTTCCTGTAACATACAGCAGCAAGACCACAAGTCCATGATCAGCCTCATAAACTGAACCTGAGAGCAGTTATGGGACAGCAACAACCTATGGTAATCAAACAGGCAAATTGTTGGTATGCTTTCAGATTGTATTTCCTTAGAAAGATCAGGGACCAGGTGAAACCTGAAAATTCTCTGATGCAGGTCTCACAAGAGCTCTACTACTGAAGAGAATGCAGGTTTCTTCATACATTAGGGTATCTGTCTAATCCCACAAACCCTTGCCCCTCCCCCTTCACTGTCTCTTCCCTGAGGTCATGTCCTTGCCCCGCCCCTTCTCTGAAGCCCCACCCGCACTCACCTCATCCTCTTTCCATCGTTTGCTCTCCCCCCACCCTCACTCACTTTCACCAGGCTGGGGCAGAGGGTTAGGGAGGAGATGAAGACTGCAGGCTCTGGGAGAGTTTGGTTATGAGAGGGGGTGACGGGTTGGGCTCTGGGAGGGAGTTTGGATGCAGGCTCGGGCCTGGGGCAGTGGGTTGGAGTGAGGGAGGGAGCACAGGCTCTGGGAGGTAGTTGATGCTTACTTTGGGCAGCTTTCAAAAGTAAAAGATGCTTACCTCTGGCAGCTGCTCCGGAGTTGGGAGGCGGAGGGCAAGAAGTCTCTGTGTGCCACTGCCTACAGGCACTGTCTCCACAGTTCCTGGCCAATGGAAGCTGAGGAGTTGGTGCTCAAGGAGGGGGCAATGTACAGTGACCCTTATCCCGGGAGCTGAAGGAACAGAGCTGGCCACTTTTGGGAGTGGTGTGGAGCCAAGGTAAGTAAGGGAATCTTAGCTCCACTGCTGCACTAGACTGTTAGTGCCCAAAATCTCCTGGTTTGTCTGAAGTAGCCTCTGGCAGACAGGGTGAGATTCCAGGAGACTCCAAGAGAAAGGAGAAGGGTTGGCAACTCTATATACATTGAAATGTTTATATCATAAACAGACAAATAGGACCCGTTTCAATTTTGTTTTCTTCTAACTTTCCACAGGTAAGTTGCATGAAAGTTCCCTATTCTAGACTTCATTTTCAGCTCTCACCTACGAAGTGAATAATTATGTTTCCCTCATGGTAAAAGTACAGTACCTACCACTTCTGAAACAATACATTTTCCTTTACTTTTTCTCTTTCCTAGAAGAAGCCTGCATAAAATGATCTTCTGGTATTAACAACAGTTTACTTAAAATACCCTTCATTCATATACCATATATTATTTAATACACAGTATTCTTCTCTCATATAAAAGTTAATATGACATCATGTCACTAGAGTTATAATAAAACTAGGGCCTACACCTTTTTAACAGCTCTTATTTCACACTCCTGCAAATCTGAGTGGTTATTCCAGACTACATCTCAGAGGATATAGTTTGTCATTCCACCTCTAATATAGCTCTTCATAACATCTATAAATAGGTGAGATGCAAAATGTTTTTCTTTTAAAATAGTCTAGTATCAGAACTCCACTGTTTATCCATTTAGGATTCCAGCATCTCCATGTTTACCTAAAAATGCTACATTTGCTAACCCTAACCATAGAATCACTAACATGACAAGATAAAAATAGTGAGGGGATGGGGAGGAGGAAGAAACTTTTCTGTGCAAGTCCACAAGTTCTGGAACTTACCCATAGGTAGTCACATGTAAAGAAAACAAAATTTGAGATTACAGAAGTTGTAGAAAGCTTGTAAAGTGTTATTTTTATAAGCAATGTTAATATGTTCCAGTGCATACACAGACTTGCTTTTTCCTGCCACCTTTGTTTTTGTGGCTACAGTCCCTACAACACATACTTTTCTAAGAAATGCAGTGCTCCAGGGGGAAGTCTCCTCACTCTGTTCCAAGGGAAAGGTAGCAAGTACCTCCAAAAAAACAAAAGACTTTCTGGCTCCAGTATAAAAATACATTTGCTTGGTGGGGCTTAACTGAAGTGTGAAAGCTATGAAACCCTAGAGATAGGCTCGCTACAAACCATTGCAGGTTGATGTATTTTGTTTCATTTCTGGACTCAGGTACAAGGAATGACGTGGGTGACACTTTCCGAATGGTTTATCTGAAGGAAAATAAAAACCAACTTAAGACAGTGACCATCCACTTTGTATTAGTCATTCAAAGCGGTTAAGCTGAATGATTTGGCATACAGCACAATTAAAATATTCTGTATGCTTTCCTTGGAACTTGTTGAAGGCTGCAGCGGATAGGAGCTCACACTGTAAATGTATACGGACTCTTTAAAAAATGTGTTGCATTGTATCTTACTTTCAGTATGAAGAACTAAACAGGAAGACCAAAAGAAAAAAAGGTATAGCATTACCTGTTGTCTCCTACTACCTAGGATGAAAAATAATTTTATTTTTATTTCATTTGAAAGATTTTACAGTTGGCATATGCAGACAAAAATTTTGTTTGTGATGGTAAAAGGCCAGATGTTATCTTAGGCCTGATCTACACTAGGAATTTACACCTAATTTGGTAAGTTTTTAGTGTTTGGAGGAAATTTATCAAGTAACTGCTACAGTGAAACATGATTTTCAAAAATGTACGTACCACCACTGGGACACCTCCCTCCTCGGTGTTTGGCAACATTTGTGATGAAATTGCTGGCTTCACAAACTACTTGCATATTTCTATGGTGTCAGGAGTTCTTATTTCCAAAGATCTCTTCATTGTGTAGCTTCAAAGGTGCTAGGAATGTACTAAAAAGAAAAAAAGCTTTGCCCTGTGTTGGCTGGAATTTCTATGAAGTAAAAGGAGAAAATGAGGCATTTATTTTAAAAGAACAAATGCCTCATGGCCTCAGACATTGGTGTCTGAAAATGTGTGCCATTTGCCAGTAATGTTCTAACAGAGTGGTTTTCTTTTAGGGTACTAGAACCAGTGCAGTGACATCTACTGTACTTGTGAGATCTCACATATCAAATCTGAAAAGTTGTTCACCTGGGGGGGAAGAGAGACTGTAATGTAGCCCAATGGCATAGAATTAGCAGAAGTATGTTGAAAATACAATGCAAATCCTATCTGTCTTGGAAATGTTATCTGGGGCTTTTCATTATTTAAATTTCAAAGAAAAAATGGACTTGGTCTTCTTAAAACAACTTTTAATGTAAGTGGTTGCAAAGAAAAAGAGGTTTAAGGAGTAAGCCTTCAAAAAGATTAAACATTCTCAGGATTTTATATGGAAAATAATAATGTCACTTTGGAATGGATAGATGGATGTTGGGATAAAACTTACTGCAAGTTTGGCCATAAAGTACAAAATATACAGGCAATTCTTTGTTATCTTCCTTACCCTTGCCTTATAAAACATATTGTACATTCTGTGCTATCCATTAGTTTGAGTGAGTCCATACAACAATCTTTAGATCTTTGATGTCATGCTGTTTTGGCCCGGCTTTCTTGTAGGGATAGCTTACATAGGCGTTTTGCCCTAATATCTTCACTCTGGTATAATGAGACAATCTCAATTTTAATAAATGTGTACAGTAAACATGAATTTTCAGAAACATAAAATTGATTTACAGAATTTAAATTTTTAAGGGATGATTTTCAGAGGAGCTGAAAGGAAAAGCAGACACTTAAAATGCATATATTATTGTGAAAGATCAGCATTCCGCACAATCTTTCCACTTGTACAATTGGTTATGAAGTACTGAAGTTCCTTAAGAAAGAAGTTGCTGTCTGTGTGAATGACATGATGTTTGTCAGAATCCTTAAACTATATCTGATATGAGTCATAGTTGAGTGTTGAATCTGTAACTCTTTATGAGTTATCACAGGATAGTTTGAATACAGTATATGCATTTTTTTAAAGAGAGAGACACTTCTGTATAAGACAGAGGAAAAAGATTAGGGCTGT
The DNA here is from genome assembly GCF_049634645.1 of Pelodiscus sinensis. NCBI lineage: Eukaryota > Metazoa > Chordata > Testudines > Trionychidae > Pelodiscus > Pelodiscus sinensis. Next base: position 11,170,063 of record NC_134713.1, read on the forward strand.
TTAGCTTAAGGAAAAATTATTAAGGGGGGATATAACAGAGGTGTATAAAATCATGAATGGTGTGGAAACAGTGAATTGTGAAGTGTGTCAGTTTTTTCCCACAATACAAAACCCAAAGGTCACCCGATGAAATTAATAGGCAGCAGTTTTAATACAAACACGAGGAAATAATTTTTCACACAATGTACAATTAACCTGTGGAACTCACTGCCATGGGATGCTGTCCCCTCTCCTCCCCTTCAATGCACCAATCAGTGTAGCTAAGTTAATATGTTTGAGTTAAACAGAAAATGAAATCTTTTGAAAATTTCAGGAAATTGAAAAGTAAAAAAAATATAAATAGCAGTCAAATGAAAGATTTGGTTTTGAATATTTAAAAAATTCAAAAATAAAATTAACAAAAATGTCTGAAAAAAAGTCATTCTGAAATTTAAAAAATTAAAACATTTCATACAGAAAACACTAAGACCATGTCTACACTAGGAAATTATTTCAAAATTACTAAATTTGCCTTAAGAACTCCCAATTTAACAAATTCGAACTTGCCTGTTCTCACTATGGGGAAGCATTGAAATTAGTCCAAGGCAGGCTCCATTAATGTGGAGGTGCTACATTGGACTCAGAGCCCCAGGAAGCATTCTGGAGAGATGTGGGAGGCCTCCTGAAGGCCATTGGTTGGAATTAGTGGCACCGGATTGTCCACACTAACATTATTTCGGACTTATAAGTTCAGAATCAATGTTATCCCTGATGAAAGCAGGAGTACAGAGTTTGAATTCTGCAGCCCCTTATTCAGGAATAACGGGCCTGATAGTGTGCACGCCGCTTCTAATTCAAATTTTGGGGGTTATTTCGGACTAAGGTCCTAATGTTGACTACAGCTGAAACAAAATATTTTGGGTTTTTTTTCAGATTTTTTAAAATTTTATTTTATTTTAGGTTTCTTTCCTACCAAACAGTCTGGGGAAACCATCATGAATTTCTGAAGTATTTATGTGTGTCTGACTCTACACATTTTACCGAAAAATAGTTTGTTAAAAATTGTCGATCTGATTTAATTTTAACGTTCATGGGAGTAAGATTATTGTCAAGCAAAGTTTAGACAATGTGAAAAGTTTTGAGAGAATTTATAAGTAATTTATAAATCCTGTAACTAACAAAAAGTATTCTTCCCCATAAAGTATAATTTCAACGTTTAAAGAATATATACAACATGACTTAAGTTACATGCTCATTGTTCCTTCGGTATTGGGTATGCCAAGTATACATATATAATCTCTAAATATTGAATGTATTTGAACATAGGTCCATATTGGATTCAAATTTCCTTCTCTAAATGTATTACTTCTGGTGTGAAATAGGGAGCTGGAACCTGTAAATGAAACATTTCCTGTTCATAGAATACCTTTGATTTCACAAGGAAAATATTTTTCTCTAATCCTAAATACATCTCAATGTATGTTGTAAATCATGTGTTAAATTTATGACTGATTTCTACCAGTGTTTTCCAAAAGCTGTTAAATAATATTGGATAAGCCATGCTAGCAAACAACATAAAATTATGTGTGGCTCATTACCACACTAATAAATTAAGAAGACCAACCTTTTTTACTTTTGTGATTGAGGATGCTGTAACTTTTTTTTTCTGTGGTTTCCAATTGGCTATACATCAAAAACTCTACATACTAGGTTAATATGCAAGAGACCTTTATGTTTGCTGAGTAGCATTTTTCTAATCTTCTTCTACTTTTACATCAGTTTCCATATCAGATAAAAATAAACAACTCTAAACAATCACCCATAAAAGCATGGCCACAGTTCAATCTTTTGGTCATTTAGGATAAACTTCAAAGTATTGCCTGGGAGATACATACAGCACACAAAAGCTCTTTTTCTGCACAATGGTGTTTTCTTTATTATCTTCCACTCAGAGGCTAAAACTGTCACTTGTGCTCTTGCTGTTTAATATTAACACAACTACTCCAGAGACAGACTCTGTAAGAAACTGAAACTTGGAGACAATTAACACACATTTCTTTTTCACTGCACGATAAAACCTGTATCTAAAAAAAATCATTTAAGGTCTGAAGGTTGGTAATAAGTCAGGTGATGTCTCATTTTGTTCATGCAAACCTAAGTCTATATACAATTACAATGTATTACAAATTTTTAAATATGAAACCCCCCAGGAATTCTTGTTCCCTTATTATTATTGTCTTCCTTGTGACATTTTCAGAAGTTTTATTTTAGATCCCAATTTTGGGTGGAATCCAAGGAGAAATAATTAAGCACTCAAGAGAGCAAACAGATATTTGAAGACCTGTGTTAAACACAATAGTAATAGTAACAGTAATTCCAAAATATAATGGCAACATATGTGTGCTCAAAGTCAAAGAATTCAAATCACAGAAATCTATACAAGTCACATGAGTTATTATACAAATCACCTTTTATAAGGTGAGGTTTGATGTTTTTTAAAATCATAATACTGACCACTGCTATCACACTTACTTTCTAACAATAAACCACATTCAAGCCACTCTAATTGAGTGCAATTCCACTGATTTCATATATCTGAAGTCTGAATTCAGCCATTTGTTTATGGGAAAATCCTGGTTTCACTAAAGTCAGTAGCAAAACAAACATTAACTTCTGTAAAGACAGCACAAATGTATCTTACACATTTTTAATTTGGTGAAAAAATGTACAACTTTCACACACAGAAAATCCTTTTTTAAAAACGTGTGAGAGTCACCAGAACATTGAATTCAATAAGGCCAGTTTTACAGAACATAATCATGCTAAGTGTCTAGCACCAACACTAATATCTGCTGAACAAATTCTATCCTTAGATGCAGGCACTTGATATGTGTAGCCACCAAGAGTGTGTCTAGACTACTGGGTTTTGTCGATAAAAAGTGGACTTTTGTCGACAAAACTATATCTGCGTCAACACTGCCGCTGAGTTCTGTCAACATAACGACGACAGAACTCAGCAGTTTTGTCAACGGCTGTAAACCTCATTGTATGAGGAATAACGCCTTTTGTCAACAGAGTTCTGTCGACAGAAGGCATTATTGCATCTACACTGTCTTTTGCATCTACACTCTCATGTCGACAAAGCGGCTTGCTTTGTCGACAGAACTGGCTGTAGTCTAGACACTCTTTGTCGACAGAAGCTTTGTCAACAGTATCTGTCGACAAAACTTCTGTCGACAAAAGCCTGTAGTCTAGACGTACCCCAGGAGCTAAGCGCATGCACCTCAGTTCAATTAAACTAAGACAAGCTGCCTGCTTTTTTCACTTTGACATCTGAGATCAGTCAAACTGTTTCTCCACATAAAGGCACAATAAAGATTGCGAAGACTTATTATTCATGAACAAATCTGGATTCAAATTTAGTACAATGAAAAAGTCAACAAATTCTGAAAGCATGGTTTTCTTTTCAAAAACACTATGACACACAAAATACATTCAAAGAGACAAGCTGGATGAAAATATGAATATTATTATAGGATCACTGTAAGCATCAATAGCAATAACCATGTAAGAGCATATGGATGTTTTGAAAGATTCTGTAACAGGAAAAACCTCTTACAATTGGGTGCCATCTGAATTAAGATTATAAAATATTCTTGATTTAAGATTGTCATCCAAAGTGAATGTTCCTAATCATTTTAAAAGATGCAGGGTTTTTATTAAGATTGTGCTAAATTGTTTTCATGAGTCACAAGTAAATATGTTCCTCAACAGAACTCTGCCACGTAGGCAGATATAGCTAAAGTCTAAGTTAACAAAGAAAAAATAAAAAAAATGCATCTCTAGTTATGCCTAGTTTCACTCATTAAGGTCTTATCCATGCATACCTGGAAGGTCAAATTATGATATGGAACTCTAGCTACATTAATTGCATAGCTGGAGTCAACGTACTTTAATTTAACCTTCAGTACCGTCTGCTCAGCAAATGCTCCCATCAACTTCCCTTACTCCTCACGAATTGAGGAGTACCATCATGCGGGGCGGTGGGGGGGTGGGGAGGGAGGAGGGGAGAGTGGGCACCCTCAACCAGAGAAACAAGGTGAAAGGTTACAAAGCAATTTTCAGGAAGGATCCAAACTAAGTCTTTAATAATTTGCTATAAGTTACTACTGGTGAATTTTGAATCACGGCACATGCACAGAACTCATGGCCCCGGCATACCTCTTTGTTTTCCTACAGAAAAATGACATCTGATGCGGAAGCAAAGGGAAGCTGCAGGAGCAAGTTAGACATTCCTCCCCAGCAATGCAGGTAGATCAGTTTGGGTGCCTGGAACAACCAATAGACATGTAAACTACTGCAAGGATGAGAGGTCTTTGAGGCTATGTCTAGACTATGGGATTTTTCCATCCAGGGAATGCGTTTGCTCTTCCGCTTTTATTTGTGGAAGAGCAGATGCGCTCTTTCGAAAGCCCTGTCTTCCACGTCCCACGAGGAAGAAGGGCTCTTCCGAAAGAGGATTTTTTCCCGAAATTTGGCCCAGTGTAGAATGTCAAAGCCCCGTCTGAAAAAACGATCAAGAAAAAGGTAGGCACATTCTGATAAAGCCCCATAGTGTAGACATAGTCTGAGAGAAAGAGACTGTCTGACCCTTTTACTTGCTATTACAGCACGTCACACTGAGGGGCAGAGTTTTGGAGTGTTTCTGAGGAGGTAGGTGTGGTACAGGCTCTGTCCCCTCAGGCAGAGACCAGAGTAGCAGCTGGCCTGTTTAGTGAATTATTCCCATTGTTCGTAGTGAATTCCCCCAAGAATATAAAATAGGTGTAAACATTTTAAAATTCATTTACGTTGCCAGAGTGGTGTGTAAAGGAGCCTTATTGCAAAGGACAACATGGCCTTATAAATGCTTATGATGGTTTAGTGATAAGAAGTGGATACTTTTTTTTTTTTTGACTGAAAAGTAAATGTCTATCAAAATGTGCTCCTGGAACTGTTTGCTATTTCCCTCTTTATAGATGGTCAGTAGTCAACATAACTTGTTTGAATCCCCAGCCCTCACTTTCTCTTCAGTTTCCTATGACGTAACACTGAAAATATGGCTGCATATATTTGTCGACTAATAACTAGAAGTAAAGGGTCAATTCTAGCTACATTATTGTTAGATAGAGAGATTTGGGGGATTTCTTCCAATGCTCCCGCTTCCCATTCTCCATCCATTATACTGTAGTTTAAATAAATTACCAAGATAAATGAAACCAGTTTGATTATGTTGCACTGTTTGAACACATAAAGTATGCAGAATTTTAAAATACAAGTTGAAACCCTCTAGGCCGGCACTCCAAGGACCTGAACAGTGCCAAACCAGAGAATTTGCCGGACCACAGGAGGTCAACATTGTCTAGCAGCATTACCAACACTTCCACTGCTTACTGGGCTCTTAGAACACTGATAGGGGTAAATTAGAGCTAAATAACAGCACAGAACACTGAGAGCCAGGACTGGTGGCAGTAAACAAACTTTATGGGACCACAGGAAACTTTGTCACACCCATGATAAGTGGACATCTGGCCAACTAAAATCATCCTGGACCACAGATGTTGCTGGACCAGAGAGTGCCAGACTAGAGAGCTTCAACATGTATTGTGTGCAGAATTTTTAAGTTTTTGTACAGAAGTCCTCCAAGTATAATTATAAATTTGTACAAGAAGACATTTTATATAGAGGTGTTATAGATTTGTTTTCCCTCTTCTTCTTCTTCTATTACTTTGGCCATATTGGGTCCCTGAGCGTCTTGGCTAATAGCCATTACTCTATCAACTTCTCATGATAAAGTGATTTCACCTATTGACTAAATTAGAACTGGTGTCACACTGCCTTCTCTGTATCAATTTTTTCCTTCTTCAGCATCTGATAAACTGTGCTACTGGAGTTTTTTTTTTTTTTTTTTTAATGAAACAGAGAAACATTGCTACATCTCTGAAACTACAATACTTCTACCAAGTGAATTCAAAACTACTATTTTTTAAAAAAAATTTACAATGCAAATATTTGTAATAAAAATAAGTAAAGTAAGCACTGTATACTTTGTATTCTGGGTTGCAAATGACATTGGTACATTTGAAAATGTAATCCCCGCCTAAAATATAATACATTTTAATGGGTATTTTATTATTAATGTTGTGAGTAAAACTGTGATTAATTGGATCGATTTTTAAATCTAATTAATTTGATATGCATTAATCACTTGAGTTCACTGTGGTTTGCAGCCCAATTTTCTAATAAACTGGCGAGGCATGATTTTTCTTTACAAAAGCTGTTTCTATTCTTCCCCAGCTTCTTGTATTTATTGATGGGTCTGATAAATCTGCACCTTTAGTATAGTTTCAACCAACTGTGCTGAAGTGATTGCTATTTATTGCACACTGTGCACTGAGCTACATTCAGTAAATTTTCTGCAACGCATTATTAAAATGAATTGTTTAATATATTACAGATTACTATGTACACAGTGCGGACCAGATCTTCCTCCCATTGAAATGAATAATAAAACTAGCACCGACTTGAGTTAAGTCAACTACATGTGATCAGCATGCTACAAAATTACATGCAAATACTCTTTGGGAAGCTGCAGTATGAATTCAGTACACAAGTGATACATGATTCCAAACATAGGTATGTGTGTGAGTGTCCAGATGCCTGAGCAAGGGATGGGGCACTAGCCTGCTAGGTCCTATTTGTGGCACTGCCACCAAATTACCATGCGACTTTAGAGACAAGAGTCAGTGAGTTTGGTATAAGCAAATGTTTGTTAGGCATTTGCTGATCACTGCATGGTTATTAAAGATGCTTAAAAATAAGGTAAATGTTAGGGCTTGATTCTCAGTTATTCTGAACCTTTTGTTGTTATTGACATCAGAACAAAGTGAATGCAGAGAGGTATGCATAAGACTCCCAAGTCAGAAACACAGCAGTTTAAACTCATTTTACAGCAGCGTAAAAAGCTACACAAGGTGTAGGACAATGGAGAATCAAACCCTCAGCCTGAAAACTGAAGGCTGACTTTCTTTAATTCTACAAAGATAATATTGAGGATGTACATATGTAACTGAGAGCAGGATTTGACTCACAGTGTATACTTCATAAATCAAATGCTAATCTGTGTGACCTTTTAATGTTTGTTTGTTTACTTGTGTAGGATTTTCCATGGTATTCATACCACCATATCAGAATAGCTCATGGCCATTAATGAATTTAGCATCACAGAACCCTCAGTGTAAATTTCCCAAAGTGCAGTGCTTTAATCATAAGACTTTCTCTTTTCCAATGGTTGCAAAAAAGGTTGGAGGCAAACCCTTGGAATAAATTAAATGATTCAGAATTAGCTCTTCAATTTGCCTCAGTCGATGCAATTAGAAAATCAAGCAAATCTGGGATATCATTCTCAATTTAATTTGTCTTATGAGCCCAAGAATAAGCAACTCACAACATTACAAAGTATTCATATAAAACCAAAAACCCAACTAAGCCAGATGCTATGAAACTTTCTGCATAAAGAAATAAATAAGTAAACAAACAAACAAAGTCCAAAGTATTTTTGTTTACCGAAATTTTGCCAACTTCGACTTTTTGATGAGTCTGGGTTCATTTATGGTTTAAGGATGGAAACTGCATTAAAATTTATGGTTTCCAAAATAAAACCAGTGAGACTTGATTATTTCAGCTGATATTAGAGAATCGCTTTAAATTTGAAGTTTGCTCACACTTGAAACACAATGAGATGTAAACCCATGCAAACCAAAAAAAACCTTCCAAAAAATAAACCCCTGAAGAAAAAGTTTGCAAAACCCTTATATGTGGAAATTGGTATATTTTTGCAGGATTCCATTTAGTGCCCAAAACGTGGATATTCCACACTGCAAAAATTAATTTTCCTGGTAATGGCTCTCCAATAAACCAGGTATTAAATCATGTCTACCATTTCATGGCACATAGAGTATTTATATTTTTGGAGAGCGGTACGGAGCATCATAACTTTCATTGACTTCAAGGGAAGGAGCGGGTCCTACACATTTCTCAGAGCTGAGTCTTTGCTTTGTGACACTATAAATAAATATCCTAATACTTATGTTTTATGTATTTATAAAAATAAAATACTATACAATAGTTTTGAAAGGTATATTTCCTGGAATGGAGAAAGGGAGAGCAACGAGCATCTACTATATGTGGATTAATTAGCATAAGCTTTACTGATAGTTTATCCTGTTTCCTAATGAAAGCAAAAAAATCACCATCTCTCTATTAAAAAGCAATCAGATTTGGTATGCTGGTGACACTTTAAAGAGCACATTATGTGGGAAAACAAAATAAACATTTACCCTGGCAAATGCAAGTGGATTTGGGGTTTTGACATACTTGGCAAGCAGGTAGAATTATATTCATGTCAAGTATGCAGAAAAGCTAATACAATATTTAAATATTTTTTTAAGTAGTATAATATTTAAAGCAACCCATTAGAAGAAACATTTCTCTTAAATTAGTTCAAAGCTTTTTTAATTAAAGCACACTACACAAAAGCAATGTTTAGTTGAAATCACTTCTTTTGCTCCCTTTGTCAAAATTTCACTTACTTTCCTTATGGTAAGTGTCTTCATCCTCTTTAACAGCCAAGACTTGTTTACATTTCCAGAACAAAAGCAGTTTTATAGTGATGATTTACACTGATAATGGGTATGTGCAGCTTTTCAAAGATCCAGACATTGAGAACCATAATGTTAGAAATGTAGATATATACGATCAGTTAATGCTTGCTGGCCATGTACTCAGGTAGATGTCATGTGCCTTTAGATGTTTAATACACAGGTTCATTTCAAAACTTTCTAATTCTGCATCAAAATGTACTCTCTCTTTCTCTCTCTCTCTGGACAGGTTTGCAAAGTCACCTACACAAATCAACCATATTGCATATCATGGATCCAACTTATAAATGGGACTATCTAAAGAAGACATCCCATGTCTGCATATTTTGCACACTTAAGTGGGTTCTTAGTCACTAAGGCCTGGGTTTGAGTGTCCACAATCAGGATTGGGATGTCCTGTTTACATGTTTGAAAATGTTGCATCTCAGTGCATATACAGGTATATTAGACACCCAGTATACACACAGACATACGCAAACAAGACCATCCATCCATGTTAGCAGAAGCTGCAAGGGTGACGTTTAATATCCATTATAAGCCTTCATCAGTATCAATTACTCATAGTAGTGCACTGAACAATTTCATTTGTGTAGGAGATTTTCCATGAATTTCCTCAGCTCTTAGGAGTGGGTCGGAAAAATATGTAGCAAAATTTGTTCCGCTACTTTCTCAGCTGTATTTGAGTAAAAATAAAATAAAAATTAACACTTTTGCTATACATTTTAGACACACACAAATTTAAAACTTACTTAGAAAAAAATGTTGGAAGTTTTGCAAATCTCATTGAGACGTAAGCAAATTCTAGCTATAAGGGGCAGAGCTCCACAGATTTCATCACTGAAGAAACTACAGCTCTCCTGACACTAGCAATTCAAAGCAATACACAAAGGGATGATATTACAAGGCCAAACAAACTTGCTCGGTCCCTGGGCAAGGTGGGGGAGGCTGGCTCCACACTCCTGGAAGGGGCAGGACCTTGGGCACAAGGGGCGAGGCTCTGGCAGGCAGCCCTCGGAGCCACTCGGAGAGCACCACCCATCACTCAGGTGGTAACTTAAAGGGTCCAGGGTACCAGCTGCTGCCACTGTTGCAGTTGCAGCAGTGGCAGGCAGGAGCCTTGGGCCCTTTTGAAACCTGCCCCCATTGGTGAACCTGTTCAAGGTTTAAATATAAAGGGACAGTTTTGAAAGTTCAATTTTATCCATTATATTTATTGCATTAACAATCATTTTTGCATAAAATATTCATACACATAAACACTGGCTGAGGAAGTCAACATAACAAGAGTCTATTCTCTGCAAATTCTCTTACAATGAGATCTAATAAAAAGAACAGGTTCCAGATACTTTTGGGTAGTTAAACTACATATGCCAAGTTTCCAGATACATGCCACATGCAAATATTATTAATACAGTGAAAGTGTGTGAATGTTAGATGTAAATTCTTTTTGTGGGTTGATAAATGAAATCTATGCATCTATCTACATGCTCACACCATTTTCCTGTGCTTTCAATACAGGTGCATTTGAAATTCAGAATCCTGGGTATACTGTATTCAGCTTGTACAGAACAACAACTTTAATGATACTATTTCTGAGCCTTGGCTGCCAGAACTAATATTCTTATGGATCGGCGGGTAGTTGAGTTAGCCTGTACAGGATAAACTTAAAAAACAAATAGTCTGGTAGTATTTTATAGTCTTAACAAAACATGTAGATGGTATTATGAGCTTTCGTGGGCTCAGCCCAGTTCTTCAGATGACCAGAGTTTTTTATTCTATTCTTATAGCAGTCACCACCCAAAATCACACTATCGCCACAATTACCACACCATGTTATCTGAACTGTGATATCCTATATGCTATACTATGGTAATTTTGGGTTATCATGCTGATTCTGTAGTGATGACTGCTCCTATGTGCTTTGGGTGTTTGGCTTTATCATGGCTCTTTGAAAGTCATATTTGGGATCTCTCATTCAAAATGGTATCCCGTTAAGTTAAAAATATTAAAGCTATCAAAATGATCAAGTATATTGTTATATTATTTCCCTGAGAACTTTACTCAAGTTCAGTAACTAAAAAACAGCTCTCCCTCTTTAGAATGCACAGGGAAAGATTGTGCAAGTAACACTTCCATTTTGAAACAATTAGTCCTGTGAGAAGTTGCATGTATGGAAACAGTCTGACTTCTATACATCTGACAATACTATTATAATTATAATATATAAAATAATTAGCTTCTGATATGAATTGACAGCTAAAACATCTATGGTATACATTTTTTCCAAGCGGATGTAGTGTCTGTGTGTCTCTTTTTTCTAAATCGTTTGATTTGGTCTTCCTGAGGAGTTGGGACATAACGCCAGCTGCTGTGTGTAGTACAATGTTTTCCGGCAGATGTCTGCAGCCTGAGAGAATCAACAGGGCTTTGAATAACATCTCCAGCATAAGAGTCTTCTTGTCACAGTTGCTGTATGTTATAGGATATGAATCCCACACAAGTGGATGAACCAATTTTAAATAATACCATCTGACAATGGCAGAAAAAATTGTTAAAAGGTCTGACAAAGTCCTGGAGATGGCTGTTAGCCTTGGGAAATAAAATCCAGCCCACTGACAAAGTCTTCTCATCCTTCTTTTGTTTGATCAGATGAAAATCCAAATTTAATGATTCCTTTCTAAGATCGAGAGGCAATGTTTCAACAGCATTTAAATGGACTGCCAAGGAACATTCATTTTTGCCCTTTAAATATGCCATTCAAAAGAATATTTCAGAAAGATGCTAATAGTAAGAACCATCTGAATATACTATAGCAGGCATCTTCATATGTTTTTGATATTAACGTGATTTCACATTCACAATTAATGTCATAGTTTGTTATGAAATTATTTTTAGAATTAAAAAGAATAACTATGCTAAGACTCAAATCTGGTACTGACAATATTGATCCCAGACTACCAAGAAAACTATAAGAGAAAGAAACAATCTGTATAAAAGGGGTCAACATCATCTTCCTCGAGTCAGTAATTCCAAAGGCTGGAGTTAGGGGCTCTTTTCTACAAGTAAAAATAAACCAAGTCCCCTATTTTAGACCGAAAACAATCCCCCAAGTTCATAGCAATTTATTTCTAGTAGGGCATGTCTAGAATACAGTTTTCTTTTGAAAGAAGATATGCAAATTCGGTGTGAATTTGCATATCTTCTTCCCATCACTTTTTCGAAAGAGGTTTTTTCGAAAAAGCAAGCAGACTAGATGCGGTTCTTTTGAAAAAAAACCCTCCCTTTTTCGAAAGAATGCTGTAAACCTAATTTTTTGAGGAAGAAGGGTTCTTTGGAAAAACGATGTGTTTTTTTTTAAAGAACCACATCTAGACTGCTTGCTTTTTTGAAAAAAACTTCTTTCAAAAAAGCGATTGGAAGAAGATATGCAAATTGGCGCCAAATTTACATATCTTCTTTCAAAAGAAAAACGTTGTCTAGATGTGCCCATAGTGATAGCACAGGACCGGAGCTATTTCTTCACTGGAAATACTTGGAGATAGCTAATTCAATATAGCTATTTTGAGGTAAAATCATAGTGGCTATAATGGACATTTCACTAGGAGACTGGGTTATGTAGGGAGGTAGTGGATCTCCATTCCTAGAGGTTTTGAAGTCCCAGCTTGATAAAGCCCTGGCTGGGATGATTTAGTTGTGATTGGTCCTGCTTTTAGCAGGGGGTTGGACTCTATGACCTCCTGAAGTATTTCTATGATTGTATGATAAGATACTGTAGTCATTACCTTGATATAGCTAGTTGAGGTAAATCCCAAACTGGAGGAGGAGGTTATAGTGTTAACCTGACTACCTGCAATGATGTTAAAAATCACCTGTTATCTTAATTCCACTAAGATTTTATACTGAGATAAGTAGCTCAAGCAGGCAATCTTAACGTAAAAATATAACTTATGTAGCAGTAAAGACGGAGCCTGAGAATCAGTACTTGTGGATTCTGCTCCCAGGTCTTTGAGTAACTGATTTCACCTCTTTGTGCTCAGTTTACCTAAATGTAAAACAAATTAAGTAATAATTATCGACACTAAATGCTACTGTGAAGATTAATTATTTAACATTTGTAAAGAGTTGCATGATTTTTTGGTTTAAAAAACTCAAATAAGTATAGTTTCATTATTGTAAATAGTCACTAAATTAAAAAAAATCTATTGTAATGGGAAATGTGCATGGTTATTGCCTAAATCCCTTAAAAAGAGGCCATACCATTTGCCATGCCATCTGATCTCACTATCTGAGAGGTGTCTGTGTAAGTCAGAACTTGAATGGGACCTCTAAGGAATCCCTATGTCCTGGAGAAATGGTACTGATGATTAAATATATAGCATTCCTTGTGAGTCAGCCTGATTCAGTACCCAAGATAGCTTGGTATAAAAGAGCTATATGGTTCTGAAGACATAGGAATGTAGGTCCTGACAATCCTGTGATAATTAAATATCCAGAGAGACTTTTCAGAAGAATGAGAAAATTATCCCAAATGTCCTGGCCAATTTCCAGCATGGATTAGTTACAATCTGTCTAATTCACTTTGGGTATGTCTACATAGCAGGGCTAAAGTTGAATTAACCTACGCAACTTCAGTTGCGTCAATGGCGTAGCGTAAGTTGAAATAGCTTAACTCGGCTTAACACTTCCTTCGATTCCCTTACTAATTGTGAAATGAGGGTTACCATGAGTCAAAGTAAGAAGTCCTCCAGCTCGACATTATTTTGAAATAAAGGCTTGTAGTGTAGCACTATGTTATTTCGGAATTATGTCAGTTATTCCAAAATAACACTGCTGTGTAGACATACCCTTTCTTTGTAGCATCAAAAGTACACACATGTTTTCTTTACTTCCCACCCTAGAAGTCTGCTTTAATCCACATAATTGTAAAAATGTAGTACAGACTGGAAATGTAGAAAAAACAGCCCTACAACCCAGCATATATATGTAATAGCTCATATCAGCTACGAAGTTTTTACAGATATGAAAATAAGAAATAGTGAGGATACCACTGACCAGTTTGAAGACAAATTTGGTTGGCTGCAAGACATCCTGCAGAGTGCATCTGACTGTATGTTCCCCTCTTGTACTAGGTGTACTGCCAACAGGTGAATTTGACGGTGAATATACCAGAGCCACCATTTCCCTATTACCATGGAGGGGCTTAGGAATGGGCTCCCCACTGTTTGTTGATGTGGAAAAGGGCCATGCTATTGCCTACCAGCACCTATACTACACACTGTTTTGTGGACTGGCGGAAGGATTTTGGTGCACATCTTATAGTCCTAAGATCCAGAACACTGATGTGGAGTTGGACTCCCAGGTGTGCCAGTGGCCATGCGTGCACACGTCCTGACAATGAGAACACCAACCTAGGCATCTGTGATTGGTTTAACAGTAGGGGATGCAGGAATTAATGATACCCCTTGCAATACATTGTTTTTGATCTCCCACCAGCAAAGCTATTGAAGTAGTTTAGGCAATATGATTAGCTTCCTTTTCAAAATAATGAGATGTTACTTAGGCCACATCTACACTGCTGATTTACTGTGCTGCGACTTTCTCCATCAGGGTATGAAAAAACACCCCCTCCTCTGCCCCCCTCCCAAAAATGCAGCAAGTTATAGCGCTGTAAAGCAGCAGTGCAAACAGGCTCCCAGTGCTAGGAGCTGGCCCCTAATTTAGCTTGTTTCCACAGAGAGCTAGGAGAGCTCTCTCTCAGTGCTGGGCCTGTGGCCAAGCTTTAATGTTTTAAGTGTAGACATAGTCTTAGTGTTGTAGGAGTCACATCATTTCCAGATGAACAAAGGGTGCAGCAGAAGTTGAAGAGGCCATACAACTTAGTACTACAGATGTAACCAGGTTAACTGATAACCGGTTTACTGGCACCTGGTCCAGATCCAGCAGTCCCACAGTTAACCATGTAACTGATAGACTGGTGTTCCATTGGAGATCGATGGACACAATAATTTAGTTATGTTGATTTATTTATTCATATTTAACAAAAAAGGGGATCTAAAAGATGCATAAAAACCAACATGCTTGGCAGGTACCACTAACATTAGACAAGTATTGAAAATATCCACCATATAGGCAATAAGACTACTCACATATCATTCACATACAGAACTGTTTGCAGAAGGGTCAGGGTCTTTTTGGATAGCACTTGATTTTCGTCTACAATACCATAATAAGGAAAATATTCTTCTGTAGTATACTTATGATTATCCCATATACATATCCCCCTCCACCCAGAGAAATGAAAGCAGAATTAAACAAATTGATTTTGCTCTAGATCATAAGAAAAGCAGTAAGGACAAACTTGCACGCAACTGGAACTTTCCTGGGTTTTTACACCATTTCCTGTTTTCCAATGTGCACATTTAATGGACAAGTAATTTTTGGGGTTGTCAGAGCCAATGTATAGTGAATGTACTCTATGATATGCTTCCCCTCCCCATTCTAACTCCTGTATGTATGTCTCTATTTGTGATGCATCAATATATACTATCTAGGCAACATACACTGTACAATGCATTGATAAAAAGAGTTCAAAATACCCAAACATTAGGAAAATATTTCACTTTGGTTATGTCTAGACTGCATCCCTCTGTCGACAGAGGGATGCCGATTAGGCAGGTCGACATTGCAAATGAGGCAGAAATTTAAATATCCTGTGCCTAATTTGCATAAAAATGGCCACCGCGTTTTGCTGTCTCAGCACTTTGTCGGCAAAAAGTGTCAGTCTAGAGGCGAAATCTGTTGAGGAAAAAAAGACTTTTTTGACAGATCTCTTATGCCTCCTGCAAGGAGGTTTACAGGAAATGTCAAAAAAGGCTTTCTTTCTCAACAGATATCCCTCTGGACTGCCACTTTTTGCCCACAAAGTGCTGAGTCAAAATGCGGTGGCCATTTTTATGCAAATTAGGCATGGGATATTTAAATCCCTGCCTCATTTGCAATGTTGACCTGCCTAATCTACATCCCTCTGCCGACAGAGGGATGCAGTCTAGTCATACCCTTCACGTTTGACTGCTAATTATCTTCACCAGAAATACTGATTTCTATGAACCATGTTTCCTTTAAAAAGTTAAACTACGCTTAAAAATGCAGGTATGTAGGTGTCAGATATGCAAAACACAAAGGCCCAGATTCTATCCTTTCATCAGAAAAAACAAGTAGTAGAAAAAGATTCTCAATACCTCAAAAACACGTCCAAAATATAGTAAATGAAATAGTACCCTCTTCTCCCAGCAAAACCATAAAGTTTGCAATGTAAGCTTTGTTCTCTCAAATGCTCTAAAATCATCATTTACTATGACTGGAAATCCAAACAACCACCAGACTACATGTGACCATAATAATAAGCCATGGACAAAACCCCTAATAACCTAAGCACAATAGTTGAATAAGGTTCTATTCATTTCACTGGCCTCAGTTGAAAACTTGTTCCATTTGAAATCTATTTACTGGTTCCACTGTAAAATTGGTAAATAATATACTCTTTCTGCATGCTATTCACTATCGTAACAGTTACTGAACATCAGTATACTACAACACTAATAATCATGTCACTTCACCAGTGAAGCATTCATACCCATACATTCCTTTCTCAGAATAAACAGTATAAAAGTACTCTAAGATCCAGACAGCTGGTATAATAAGGAAATGTTAGGAATGAGGACCTGCAGCTGCACCTGGGATCAACTAATTAACTGCTACTAATTGGCCAATTCTCATCATTAGCTGAGCGGGGTTGCCAGAATTGCTCTTGATGACACCTGGAGCTGCAACCAATCCTGTGAGAGGTCTACCCAGTCGGCCTGATTGCGCACACATTGGTCTATGACAGGTAATATCCATAAGGCCGCTATGTCAATGCTCAAGTAAAACTAATTTTCCATCATTGCCTCAGGCAGGAGGGATGGGCCAGGCTGGGGACTAGCCCCCTTAAGGTTGCCAAATTTCAAGGCAATATGATCCAGTCTGTCTGGTAGGGAAAGCTGGCAACCCTAAGCTTTCACAAGTTCAAGGTTCACGTTGCCTATGCTCAAAGAAAATGCCCATCGTTTTGCTGTGAGGATAATAATCCAGTATGGGCAGCATATATTTAGGTTGTCCAGTACTTTCTATTATAAAGGATTCTTGCAACCTTTCATTGGAGAAGTATTAACATTCCCATTGTTTGCAATAGGCCTTTGCTCTCTTCTGTGAAATTCCATTAATGTTTAGTTGAGTAGTAAAGTGTTGAAAATCACCATTTCTGTTCTCTCGCTCGAGTGCCACAGGAAAATTCTGTCAGCATGAGTGTTCTAAAGAGCCCAGCTCATGCTGCCACCAAAGCAGTGGAAGTGGACTTTGTATTAGAAATGCATAGGAGCAGCTATAAGCGCAAGAGAGAGTGGAAGCCATGTTGGGCTTCCCCCTCACACATGGCTCCATCAACCCATATTCTGTGGTGGCACATCATGCAACAGGAGCACCCCAAATCTGTGGAGGGTCAGATGGACAGAGACAAGGCAGGCGCTCTGTAAAATTACCTCTCCTGCTACATCTGTTACAGTCCCAGCATACTATCCCCCACACCCCTCCCTCTGGGGCATAGCACTGGAAAGGAAATCCCCCAACTCCTGGCAGCCCATCCCCCACAACAGTTGAATTAAATAGGGTAGGAACCCCAACCTAACAGAAAGGGAAAGCAAAACAGCAGCATTGAGCCTTGCTGCATCCCACTACTACCTGGACCCAGTCCATGGAGCCAGCAACCCAATCCTCAGCTCTAGGACAAGTGCCTTCGTTGAGGCCAGCTAATCCAATGAGCCCTGTAAAGTCTCAGAGGGGTAGTCGTGTTAGCTTGTTCCTGCAAAAACAACGAGGAGTCCGGTGGCACTTTAGAGACTAACAGCTGACGTGGATTTTATGCACTAAAGCTTATGCCCTAATAAATCTGTTAGTCTCTAAGGCTGTGTCTAGATTACATCCCTTTTCTCAAAAAAGGGATGTAAATTAGACACTTCAAAATTGCAATGAAGCCGGGATTTAAATTTCCTGCACTTCATTTGCATAATGGCAGCCGCGGGTTTTTTTTTTAAATGGGGCTTTTTGGAAGAAAAACGGCAGTTTAAACGGGAATTGATCAAAAATAAAAACCTTTTTCAAAAGATCCTGTACTCCTCATTTTTTGATGCCAATGTCATTTTTTGAGGCATACAGGAAAACCCCATTTCAAAAAAACTACAGCCACCATTATGCAAATGAAGTGCAGGAAATTTAAATCCCGGCTTCATTTGCAATTTCAAAGTGGCTAATTTACATCCCTTTTTCGAGAAAAGGGATGTAATCTAGACACAGCCTAAGGTGCCACAGGACTCCTCATGGTTTTTTCATAAGGCCTGTAGTTCAGGTCAAGTAGGTCTGGGTGGTAGTGCTGAGGCTCAAGGTTCAAACCCTGCTAATGATATAAATGGGGAGACTTTGTGGGAGCTATACAAAACAGAATTTGTTTTTACCTTTACCTTTAAAAAGTACAACTTGGAAATTACAAACGAAAATGTCTTCAAAGGAATGTTATTAAGGTTGCAATGCCAAGTTTAATGGTTGACTGAGCAACTTTTGCTTGATCCCATTGTGCATATGACTTTAATTACGTGATCATCTGGGATGTGATCGTAAGCACACATTTTTCCAGGAGACCCCAATCTCATTCAGTGCCAAAGAACATTGAATTAAGGTTGCACGGGCAACTCTAAATCTGGCATTTCCTAATTTTTGAGAGTATGACTTTGCAGCCTAAATAACATTGTTTGGGGTTTTATTTAGTTTAATTTCTGTGTGTATATCTTTTACACACACAAATTTCATTAGAATAATGTTATTAAGGTTGAAATGTCAACCACTCAAAAGTGAGGAAATGCTAGAATTAAGGCTGTCTGGAAATATGCATTATGATGCTGTCTTTAATCACGATACTATTTTTTCCCATAGGATTCCTTTCTCATTCAATGAATAGAATCATTGCTGCTCACTTAAGCCTTGTCTACACTATACGATGCCACCGATCTACTTTAGCTATGCAAACAGCATAGCTGAAGTTGACATATGAACTGAGGAGCTTTGTGTGCGGGAAGATCAGCGGAGGAGAGGGAGGGGGGGCTACTCTCCTGTCAACACCGGCTCTTCTCATCATGGTGGAGTACTGGCATTGCCAGGAGTGTGCTTAGAGATCAATTTATCACGTCTAAGCAGACTCAATAAATCAATGGCCAGTGGATCGATCTCTATAGTGATGATCCACCGGATAGTGTAGACAAGGCCTTACTTCCCAGCACTTCCCAGTCTTCTTGCCCACCCAATTCCTTTATTTCTCACAGTTCTCTTTCTGTCTCCTTTCTGAAGCAGCCTTGGTCTTGCCCCTTTAGCTTCCAGTGGATTTTCCATCCCTCCCTCTCATCCCGGTTTTACTAGACTGCCTATTCAAATGTACGTCTCTCTCTCCATTCCTGGTCAGGCTGTTCCCTCTGCGTTTTAATCAGATGGTTTCCTCTTCCAGGAAGTAGTCATTGAGAGCACAGAAGACATGGTCTCTCTGCTCTCACTTTCGTGTCCAGACCCCAACCTGGTCCACAGCAGCTGGGGGCAGAAATGTATGTTGTATATGAGTATATTGGACAAGGTATTTGGGCCTCACACTTCTATTTGAAACTCCACACTCACTGTTTCTACAGAACACACAAGAAATTAATCTCTCTTCTTGTTGAGAGATTAAGACAGAATTCCTTGCAAATCAATCAATTTTGAGAAAGAGTGATTGAAATTAGTTTCTTTTCTGTGAACTATGCACAGCTCACTATAGGCTTTTCAATGAATGCAAGTATTTCTATTAGTTCCATTGGGAGTGTATACAGACAATTGGGTCTACACTGAATATGAATCTGTAGATGTTAGAACAGGTGGTATACTGGCCTACTTCACTTTTAAATATGTCTTGTGTGTAATTTTATAGGACAATGTCTTTTAACAAGCCACACATTTTACCTATCCCTTTCCAAGTATAACCAGGCTTTAACTTTTTCTTGGCTTAAAGCCTGCTTTCTAAAGGTACTGTATTCTTCTATTGAAGTTATTTTCCCTCCACTGTTTATTCAAAAATGCAATGTACTATGAAAGCATTATGGTGGCTACTCCTGCTGAATTATTGCTATATAAAATCTGAGTGTTGGAAATATATCCCTAAACTAGCAGACAGAGTGACAGATGAATGGTGTTCCTTTTAATCCTAAGGGAACAACAACTGAAATACAGCATTCACAGTGTGATGCTGTTTGCATTCCTTTGCATGTCAGTTCAGATTTCTGATGGGAAGGCTTTTTCCCTGTGGGAGAGATATCACCATTATAAAACAAATGACGGCAAATGACTTTTTTTAGAAAGGAAAAGAAAGCTTCTACATTAAATTACATTTAAAACGGGTCTTTTTTTTGCAATTACTTTAGCTGAAAATAAACAAGAGTTCTGGTTATTAAAACGTGTTGCTTATTTTTATCAGCATATAGTAGTAATTTTGACACATTTTTATGTGAAAGATGTTAAGCAAACTTTATGCTAGTATTCTCAAAAGCAGCTAAGGGAATCCAGAACACAAGCCCCACAGACTTTCCAAGGGGCTTGTCCTCCTAATTCCTTTAGATGCTTTTGAAAATGCCCTGTATTTGAACAGTTAAGCTCTCAGAAGTAAGAAAACACCAACAGCATCCTCACTTCACATTATGATTCCATATACAATTTTTATAGCCAAATACACATATATAGCATTTTGTAAATGCTGTGGTTTACTCCGTGTATGTGTACAGCAGAATTCATAAGGACTACGGAGGTAAATTGTACTTACATACAATGTACTAAGATTGAAAAACAGATTCTTTTCACCGATCCAGGCCATTTCCCCATCGAGGAGGTGCAGAAGGGCCACATATTAACCATATCTATCCATCTGTGAATTCCCCTGGCAGGGGGGATATCTCCGCTGACATAAATCCAGCATAATATGCTCCTACGCCACCTCACCATTTGGTCAGACATAAGCGATGAGCCTCAAGAAGCATGACTCATTGGTTGCAATACTTATTGGTGGATGGCCTGTTGGGAACTGTTACCAGCTGACAGGTTAGTTCTTCTAACTCATGCTGGGGCTGAAGTTGTGCAGGGCAGTGAATCAGAACATTGTAGTTTATCTATACCTACCCCAAATAAAAGAGTACTTTCACTCTGTACTTCTTGACAGTAAAGTGTTCCTCTTCTTAACCTCAACAACTTACTACTACTTTTTTTAAGGGCCCATCCTCCACACATTAAGATCTTATTATTTAGAAGGTGGGAAATGGTGGCACCAATCACACATACATAGAAAAGAGAGAGAGAGAAAGAGAGATATTGCCTCAAATCGAAGACCACAGCAGCCTGTGTTATGAGAGGTAAGAGAGTGGCCATTCTAATATTTATGTAAATAGGCCACCTGAAAAGCTCAGAGTACCAGCGCAGGCACATGCACACACCCTGGTCAGTAAATGAAAAGACAAACACAAAGAGCTTACACCAACCAGCACCTGACGGTCAGCTCACTCCATGTCATACAGAAATTCCAATTCTAACCCATTCTCTCGTCTCAAGTGCAACGTTTAAGACACAAAGGAAAGCAACATTTTAGTGTTTCATTGTGCTTGTGGATTCTGTGGTACACAAGAGGCAGCAGAAGGAAAATTCATTCACAGTGTGATGCCAATTGTGATGATTTTACTGCATTTTAAAGGCAAGAGGCCGAAATCCATGAGCTACATGGTTTCAGACTACCACGGCTGTGGTTCACTCTGGCAAAACTATAACTTTTAAAACAGAAACAGGTAATTTCTATGCCCCTGACAGTTCCACTTTCTACTGTCTACAGTCAAGTAATGTCTATGAGGTGGAATAGTTTTTCCAGCTACAGCTTTGGGAAGCATAAATATGGGTTGTTTACCATTAGCTTGGGACACTGAAGTTCTTAATGATTCAGTGATACAGAATCATTAATTCACTTTTCTTGACAAGGCAGCTGACTGCTGCAACTATTTATTGCTGGTTTTGATACTTTCTTATATTGATTACACTGACTGTAATATGTAATACAATTGCAATGTAATCTCATACCTAACTGAACTGAGAATGATTCTTCTACTCTCAATTACTTTTACAGCCTTACATTTTAAAATTATTCAGCTTTCACTTGTACCCTTTTGATTCCTACCATTGCTAGAGCTAATATGCTTGTGTCAGATTAACATTATAGAAAAATGCCTCTAGATACAAGATAATCTGATTATACAATGCCCCTGTTAGGTAAATCTACAGTTAGCTGGCATTTTTCAATCAAAGCTGTAAAGCTACTAGTTCTACTTCATTAGTGCTTGAAAGTGGGTTGGAGCTTTTCTTAATCTTCAGTGATTGAAATATGTGATGGACATCATAGAAGAGGAAGACAATTCATGTAATTTCAGTTATAATTGTATCAAATGTTTTTTAAAGAAATAACGCATAGAGAATATTTGCTTTTGGTATCATAAGTGAAACCATACCACTAAACAATCATATCCTGTTTAGCCCATAATGACATCAGAAATATATGTTTATCATTTGCTCTGGACAACTTAGCATGTTTTTGGCCTTGGGCAAACTCGAACTGAAACCATTTGCAGTTGTCCAAACCAAGATAACCACACATTTCTGAGGTAATTGATACCTAAAAGGAACACTACTTTTAGATTACAGTTCACGATTTAAGTACACTAATTCCTTAAAGAAGGTTGTTAAAGTTTTTAAAGTATGTATGTCTATTGGACTTCCTCCAAAACATAGCATGGGTAAATCATAATCTATTGCACACAGAAAATGTGATACAGTAGACTACTTAACATACTAACAGCTCTTCTTTTAAGGAATGGAATACATTCCCTGTAATTGCTTATTTCTCCGGATCCATTCCAAAAATTAAAAAAAAAACCCCAAAACTGTGCACGGGGGCAAAATTTTGAGCTCTTTGAAGTAATATGCATCACAAACTAGATTTCTGGTTCTGTTACAAACTGTATGGGATATTTAAACACTGTCTAAGCACGTCATGGTGTTTCAACTAGTGTAAATGTACTGTGAAAGCTATAGGGCATGGCTTCTTTCTTACACTGGTGCAAATCATGAATAAATTAATTGAAACTAATGTAAGAAGATCACTGTAAAACCAGCACGAGAGGAGAATCAATTCTATTATGAATTTATTTGCATCCCCTACATTAGGGGTGAGAAATCTAAGGCCCAGAGGCCAGACACGGCCCCTGGGTTGCCTGGATCTAGCCCCCAAGGCTTAGGACCTCCCCCTGCATTAGAGAGCTCACACTGGCAATCCAGCTCCTTCCCCCAGCCCGCTGCCTCCCCGCAGCTCCCAGCCCCTGACTGATTTTCCTGTGAGTCATTGATCCCCGACCCAAAAAAGGTTTCCCACCCCTGCCCTACATGAACCCAACTTTTAGGAAGGGGGACAAAGGTCCTGAAGCTTAGCCTATGGCATAGGAGCAGGTTTCTCAGCAGGCTGATAGAAAAGAATTATCTAGAAAGGGCTCCTCCAGAAGGGTCTTCCCCTTTTTTCCAAAACAACTCCTATGGTTTACGTGATTAATATGTAGGCTGTACTGGCACAAGTAAATGGAAAGCAATGAACACTTGTGGGCCAGAGCACAGAACAGTTGCACTCTCATTAATATAGTATTAATGAGTATACTACTTGTATACTGAGCCAAAAGCATGCATGGTGCTGTACAGAACCAATCAAAGGAAATGTCCTTCCAGAGCAGCAGAAAGGGAAGATCCTAAATGACTAGTCTGAACGACCATTCCAGCTACAGAGGCTGGAAACTACTGCTCTATGGCAAGGTTTCTCCACCTGGGAGTCACAACCACCCAGCCCTCCCCACATGATTAAATGGGAGGGAGATACTAGCAAGATTCTGCTTGATTAGGATGGGAGATCCCAGTACAGAAAAGAGAGTACAATGCAGGAAAAACTGAAAACTACTACTCTAGCACAGGATGAAAGTCAAGTTATTTCTTATCCATGCTTCTTAGGAAATCCACCAGCAGACAGAAAAACCAAGACAACATAGTTTACAAATACGGCTAAATATGTCAGGCAGATCACCATAAAGAACCAAACCAAAAGGAAAAAAATCCCCCAAACTCTCTATCCTACCTACCTTTCTATCCCTGAAAACTTATACATTCTTTTTTAAAAAAAACCCACTTTACAGATATTATAAATTCCAGAAAGAACTCTGAAGTAATAATGAAGACAGATTTTAAATGTATACATAGGAAAGGAAGATGATCTTAAAGAAAGAATGGTAAGCTGAAGATGGTGTGGGAGCAGACCACTTTCCACCTGATTTCTAAGCCATGGAAAAATGGAAGATGATTATATATTCTTTAAAAACATTTTCCCATATAAAAGGAGTAATCAGAAGGACTTCTTCACAACTGGCACTATCCAAACCACAATATTTTGAAATAGAATTTGCTGTATATCCAAGGGAAACAGAGCTAAGATGGACTAAAAGATCTATCACTACATTTAGTCTACTCCCTCCCTGCCTCCCAGCATGCATACATAGGTAATCAAGAAACATTCACTTCTGGGAAGCAATATGGAAATAAGATTCTGTTTATGCCATCTACCTAGAAAAGCATCAAAGGCTTAAAAAGGGTAAGAAAAATATATTAGAATAGCATGATGTATGAATCTATTACGTGTTTCCTTTCTATTCTGGGATTGGGTCCGAGTGGAGAAAAAGACAAAAATTACCTCCATCCGCTCTTGTTTAACATCATCAATCTCATCATCTTCAAACATGGCCAAGAGCTCCCCGGTCTGATCAATAGAGTTCAGAAAGTCTTGAGCCAGCTTCTGACGTTTGTTGACACTGCTATTGCTGAATTTGTCTGCAGAAAGGCAAACAAAATTACAAATCAGTATGCCATTTTGGTTAAGAACATACATAAGAACATAAGAATGGCTGTACTGGGTCAGACCAAAGGTCCATCTAGCCCAGTAGCCTGTCTGCCGACAGTGGCCAACACCAGGTGCTCCAGAGAGGGTGGACGGAAGACAATGATCAAGCGATTTGTCTCCTGCCATCTCTCTCCAGCCCCTGACAAACAGAGGCCAGGGACACCATTTCTATCCTCTGGCTAATAGCCTTTTATGGACCTAACCTCCATGAAATTATCTAGCTTCTCTTTAAACTCTGTTATAGTCCTAGCCTTCACAGCCTCCTCTGGCAAGGAGTTCCACAGGTTGACTACACGCTGTGTGAAGAAGAACTTTCTTTTATTAGTTTTAAACCTGATACCCATTAATTTCATTTGGTGTCTTCTTGACATCTTTGGTTCATCTTTACATCTGCAAAACATACTTTAATAACATTAAACATGAGGACTTGTTTGAATAATACAGTGCTTCCCATTCTGATGACAAATATATTTTAAATGTTCTGTTAGTCTCTAATTTTAAACCCTCCTTTGGGAAAAAAAAGAGAGAGAGAGAGATCTGGGCTGAAAAGCAAGGCAAAAAAGAGGAGAAAATTAGCTTCATTTTATTTTCTTTCACTTTCAGCTTCAAACAAGATTCCAAGCTGTAACTTCAGAGAATATTTCTGCTCATGGGAGGTGCTGTACCTGTACACAGTTATGAGGGTCTGCTTTTACTTATATCTTCACATCATCCTTATCTTCTTCTGACCCCTAATGTATGTCTGAGCTTGGAAAATCAGGCAGTAACATCCACTGATGTTACTGCAACATTAATACTAATATCACAGGTTTTCACAACCAGAATGCACTATGAAAGTGAACTGTATCAAATAGGGCACTACCAGCTAATCATCTGAGCCCAAATTGCCCTAGGTCCAATAATAACTGATATGCTCCCTGCCTTGCTACTCATAAGCAAACACTCTTAAGCCGTTTCTCGTTACTAGATGATCTGCACGGAATCTTCCCGGGAAGGTGATGCCTCTCTCATGTGCATGCATATACTCAGCCAATGTAACGTGGCGGAGAAAATTCCTTCCCAAACCTATATATGACTATCCCTCAATCTTAAAGGCTTTTCTGTTCTAAAAGCATTCATCAAACAAACCTCAAAATGCAACTGTGCTGCTAACACAAGAGATAAAATGCATCACCCTCAGCCACACTCCAGAAGACCCTGGGTAAAGAGTTAACTAAACTGTTGGCATTAGAGTAGGAGTGGCTCCACAGATAGTCTTTTTTATCCTACTGTCAACTGCTGAAATAGTTAGCCACACAACCTGTTTACCAAAAGGACAATCTCTTCCCAATAAAGAAAAACAAACGAGAAAAAGGGGAAGGAAGATGACAAGCCAGTTGCTAAGTAGTCCATGAGGAATTCCTGGCACAGGATGACCTATCTCTATGAAGGCTGGGAACATCATTTTGCTATAAATAATGAAAATTCACCAAGTACAGAAGACCACAAAAATGAGGATCGCATTTTCAAATGGGGCTTCCATAGTTCTATCGGGAAAATGTGCACATACTCTGTGGGTGTGTATATATATAACAGTGTGCTTAAAATTCATGGCTGCAACTGCAAAGCCCCATTTGAAAAATAAACCCTTAATTTTCAGAGGAAATTTATTTTTAGGTGGCATTTTCAAAAGCTCCCAATGTACAGAAGATTGATATATGAAAATTGTAACTCACTACTTCATTCAAATCAATTCAGCTCAATTTAGTGAGACTTTATTGGCATGAAAAGCTACATAAGTGTGGCCAAAGTGTAAAACAGAAAGACTCCCTTCCTCAACTTTCTATTAGAAGTAAGAAAGATTTACCTCAAATAGGGTCTAGCTTTACTATTTGTAAATTAGAGACTAGCTCTTCAACTAGTGTAAATCACCATAGTTTCCCTGACTTCAGTGGAGTTAAATGGATATTTACTAACTGAGGATTTGGCCCACGATAAAACCAAAATCTACTCAGATTAAAAATTACGCACATTTGTTATAAATTCCGTGACTTGGTTATGAAATGGAGAAGGAAGAGTGTTTCCAATTCTTTAAACTATACATTGGTTCCTTAACACTTCAAACAACACAGGAAGAAAGTCCTGGTCATATATCAGTATTAAGTGACTTTAGATTATGATTGCTTCATAAAATATGTCAAACCCCTTGATAATAAATTAACAAATGTCCATTCAAATGAATGTCAAATCCATGCAACCTCCCCTCCCCCGCACACTGGAGCTGCCACATTTAAATTACACACGCTGAAATCAATTAGCCTTTTAATCAGCACCAGTTTTTTAGTTCAGCACAGTTCTGACATTAAACAGCCCCACTTATCATGTGGATGGTGAATGGAAATATTGAACTTTTATGAAGTAATCTGAATGGAAAAGCACCAGGTTAAATAGACTTGCCAACTAAACTAATATTTTGAGTGAAAACTAGTTAGATGGCTATATATTTTTGTTGGGATACACAGTGCACAATTTGATTATTTCTTTACAAAAGTATCTTAAAAGATTTTCTACCTTCAATTAGATCATCTTCTTCAATGCCTTTGACAATTTTAGATTTGTAGTCTCGGAAGAACATATATTTGAGCAGCCTTCTAAGTTTTTTCTATGGGAGGGAAAAATACATTGACAATTATTAAAATGTATACAAAAAATTGCTTTACAGAATAGGTATCATTATGGAACACACACTGTGTGTGTGTAGCAAGAGACAGAAAGTATATTATTCCATGTAATACATAAAATTAACTAAATATATCCAGATTCTTCAATTTTGCAGCAGCCCAATGCATAGGAAATCCCACTGACTGTAAAAAATCATAAATGTGAGCAGCTGTTAATTTGGGCCCTCTATGCATATATTCTAGTGGTAAAAATTCTATTGACTCTGGCCTAAATTTTCAAAAGTGACAAGTGATTTTTGGTGCCAAACCACGAAGGGGTCTAATTTTCAGAAGACTAATGCTCAATAGTTTCTGAAAATCAGGTCTACTTCATGTATCTCAAGTTGGGCACCCAAAATCATAATTTTCTTGTGAAAAATTTAGGCCTATAAACACACAGTTCCAGGAGCTCCTAATGAACATTAACCAATTTCCTCAAACACCTTCTTGGTGGTTTCTACTGTGTGCATGTCATATCCTATTATTAGAGAGGAATAATTTCAAATGATATGCCCAAAAAGCCCATTTTTCAAAATGAATGTATGTTTTAACAAAATTAGAAAATACAAACAATAGATGTTTCTCAGCTTTTCAGATTTCTTTGGTTTATTGTTTTTCCTTTACCTCTCTTTTCTATCCTTTCCCTATTTACTGACAAAAGGAAAAAAAGGGTGGGGGCTAAAAAAGGAGAAAGTGGGGAAGAGAAAAAGAAGAGGTATAAAGAAAATGGGGGAAAAAAGGAAACACATACTTTGAAAAAACTCAAAGAAAAGTTAGAATACAGGGCATCTTCCTCTATAAGTCACATTCATTCTGCATTAAAGTCGTTGAGGCTTGTAGTAACTGATGCGTTATAAGCCCTCCCATTCCTAGGGCTGCCAGATGGTTTAACCAAAAATACCGAAAACACTCTCTACCTCCCCCCCCCCCCCCCCCGCAAAAATACACCAGGGAAAAAATTCTGTTGAGAAAAGAAAGGGGGAGACCAAAAGACCCCAAGAGTTTTAAGCAAAAAAAAATTAAAAAATTAAAAAATTTAAAAAACAGCATGGCCCCTTTAAGAAATGCTTTTGAGGTTTTTTTGGCCCTAAAAAGCTGCCGGCAGCCGTCCGTCATCTTGTCTTCCTGCTCCGGGCCAAACCAGGTAAGCACCTGGTATTTTCACCTCCTGGGAAAATAGGTGTCCGGTATTTTCTGAATTTTTTTTTACCAGACAGGAGGCAAAAATACCGGACTGTCCGGGTCAATACCGGACACCTGGCAACCTTACCCATTCCCCATTCTTAAGTTGCACAAACCTTTCCCCCCACCACCAATTTGTACAAGTAGATGTCAGCTGCAGGAAAAAAAATCCCCGGTTTAAGTTGTTTCACTATGGGTACGTCTAAACTACATGGCTCCGTCGACGGAGCCATGTAGATTTGTTTTTTTGGCAAAGGCAAATGAAGCCGCGATTTAAATGATCGTGGCTTCATTTAAATTTACATGGCTGCCACGCTGAGCTGACAAACAGCTGATCAGCTGTTTGTCGGCTCAGCGCGCTAGTCTGGACGCTCCCCTGCCGACATCAAAGCCCTTTTTTGGCAGCCCCGGTAAACCTCATCCCACGAGGAATAACGGGGCTGCCGACAAAGGGCTTTGATGTCGGCAGGGGAGCGTCCAGACTAGCACGCTGAGCCGACAAACAGCTGATCAGCTGTTTGTCGGCTCAGCGCGGCAGCCATGTAAATTTAAATGAAGCCACGATCATTTAAATCGCGGCTTCATTTGCCTTTTCCTATCTGTCTAACCTACATGGCTCCATTGATGGAGCCATGTAGTCTAGACACAGCCTATAAGTCCAAGTTTTTTTTGAACGTATCTTGGACTTATAATGATGATGGCCTTTACGTGAAAATTTGATTGTTTTGTAAATCTGGGGAATGAAAATAATTGCAATGTTTAATCAAAGATCTTGCATTTATTGACTAGAGCACTTATTCATAGATTCCAAGGCCAGAAGGGAACATTGTGATCATCTAGTCTGACCTTCTCTATAGCACAAGTCTTCGGTTACCAACCATCCCCCGTTTCCCCGGGAGTCTCCTGGAATCTGGCTATATTTCCTGGAGGCCTGAGAAGCCAAACTGGGAGGTTTTAGGGTAATAAAAACTGGTGGAGCAATGGGGCAAGGCAGAGTATCCTGCATTCCCTAGGGGGTGGAGGCTCAGGATAGGGTTGCCAGGTGTCTGGTTGAAAAGGAACCCTGGCAACTCTGGTCACCATGGCTCACTGGGCTATTAAAAGTCCAACTGGTGACGGGGGATGAGGAGAGGGCCTGCAGCAGCTCTCTCTAAGGTGCTTGGAGGCAATGCAAGCCCCAGCGAGCAGGGGGCAGATCCCAGCAGAGGGGCTGGAAAAGGCAGCCAGCTGGGACCAGCAGGATTAATCCAGCCAGCAGCCACCCTGGTGGCCAGGGGCTCCCTGTGGAACAGGTATTGTGGCCTTTAAGGAAGTCATGTCATCCCCCTCCCTGCCAGGCCTGCTGCTCACCAGCCAACAGGAAAAGAAAGAGGAGCCAGGCCCAGGTCCTATCTGGCTGCAAGCAGCTGGTGGCAGGAAGGGGGCAGGGTGCACATGGCACTGTAGCCCACCCCCTTCGGGCTCATCTCAGAACCATACAACCATCAGGTAAGGAGCTGTGAGCTTGTCAGTCTCCTCCCGGATGAATGGACTATGCAGAATCATGGGGCTAAGGCTGGGCTGCTCTCCCCAGGAACAGGTCCATGCATAGTTGGGCAGAAGCTGGGCTGGGGGAGTATGAAGGAGATGGTCTGAGGTTCACTGCAAACAGAGGGGAATGGAGCTGGAGCTCCTTGGAAATGCTGTGAATTGGGCGACAGTGGGGGCCCCAGTGAGCCAGGGCAGCAGAGTTTACATTTGCCCATGGAATCTTAATTTTCAGCTTGGAATGTTTGCATTGCATCTTTAATTTCATGGCCACAAACTATTTCTTCCACAGAACCCCTGCGTCATTTAGTGCTCAGGATGGACAAAGCAGCTACTCAATATTTTATTTTCTCCTCATTGTTCAGTTTCCATACTTTTGAGTGCTTGACTTTGCAACCTTAACAATGTTCCTTGAACGTACGTTTTGCTTGTAACTTTCTACTTTCTTAAAAAGCAAACTAATAAAAATGGAATATCCATTCTGTGGCATTATATTGCCACCTCATGGGTCATCAGAAAGGTTGGAGTCTGTAGATCCACCACACAGACCTCTGCCCTTTAGACAAGGTACTATGTGACAGCAGTAGCAATTAGCACCCCTCTACTAGAGGGGAATGAAATTTTTTTTGTCAGTGAATTTCATAGATATTTGCTGAAAGTAGATGAATGGTGGGAATCTTGGGTTCCATTTCAGACTCTGGAGGAGAACCTATTTTACCATTTCTTTGCAAAGCTGTCCCTCCAACTTTTGCTCCCAGTCTTAGTCTACTTGCCTAGCCATCCAGTTCCTTCCCACCCCAACACCTCCTTGTCTTCAGACTCCTTGATCAGTGAGTTTCCGTTCCCCCATACTGGCTGAAACTTTGATGTCTTTCTTCCTTCCCTCCATCTCCAGGTGACCCCTTTCTTAAGTTACTCCCTTTGATGTCTTGTTCCCCCTTATTCATATGAGCTCCTCCTTGCACCTAGTTTTTTGTCCCAGTGCCTTTGGCTAGCCAATCCCAGCAGTCCTTCTGCATCCTAACTCCTTATCAGATCTCTTTCTTCTCCCCCACACCATCTCCATTACACTGTTTCCCATTTTCTGTCTTCTTGTCCAGCCAGTCTTTATCCCTTGCTCCCAATACATGTCTCCTTGTCCAGTCAGACCCACTTCCCCCAAAATCTATTTCCAGTCTCAGTCATGGGTTCCCCCGAACTCCTTGTTCCAATTTATTCTCCCCCATGGCAGCTTTGTCTTCTGTCCTCTCTGCATTTATACTGGACAGCTTCTTCCTTCAAGCTAACAAGGGGACACTGAAAGCACAGAGACAGGTTTCCTAGTCTTGGGCCATGTCTTCATTAAATAGAAGATCAATATTGCCACAATCAATCTTCTGGAATTTGATTTAGCAAGTCTAGTTAATTAGAAGGTGCCCTGGTCAGTTGCCAGTACTCTTCCTTCTGTGAGGAGGAAGGGAAGTTGACAGCAGCATTTACTTCCATCAACTTCCCACTGTGAGGATGGCAGGGAAATGCAAAACAAGGTACATCAACTTCAGCTAAATAATTAAGGTAGCTTGATTTGCGTATCTTGATTTGACATTCCCTTGTAGAGTAGACCGGGCCTCAGTTCTTGTAGCCTACCCAACATGTCCTGCATCAGCCCAGAGCTGACACAGTATGGAAAATCATGCTCAGTCACATCAGCTGGAGCATGACCATTATAAATGTAGTCCTTGGCATTGTTATCTGTTAACCTCTAGCAAGTCTCTACTGCACATGTGCAAACTGATTTTTCATAGGTTCATAACTTGACCTAATTTGGGTGCTTTTTCATGGGGATGGCAAAAACCATATTCCTGACATGTCTGTCAAATTTCACATTCATATTTCTCAGCATGAAGGGACTAGATCGTCTCAAAGCAAAAGTGGCCAAAACAGTGTATTTGTCCCTTGCTTAGTTCTTAGAAGTGTCAAAAACATTTTAGTCGCAATTTTCCAAAAATTTCAGCCTGAGGCAGACAAGAAAATTTTCCATCCAAATAGTTAAAGTTCAGAAATGTTATAAGCAACTGAAAATAAAGTCTTATAAAAGGCCACCTTAGGAACAGACGATGCTAGTAGCCCCTGATATAATAAAGAAACAATGGTCCCTGTTCCAAAAAGCTTATTATCTAAGTAGACAAGACAATGAGACACAACTGTGAAGAAAGAGGGGTTGTATATCTTGTTAATTCTTGGCCTTAAAATACTTTAGAATAATGTTGAATTGGCTAGAAGTCTATTAGATAGACTAGTTTATTTTAATAAAATATTATGTTCTTATTTTGAGGAAATTGAGGGTAAGAGGAAGGAAGTGAAGGTCAGTAGTGGAAGATTAATCAAGAGAAGAATTTGAAGGAGAAATGGCAAACAGGAACAGAGAAGGCATTTCATGTTTGGTGACAGTGCAAACAATTGTTGGTTGTGGAAGATGGCTGTCAATTAATAGACATTTTAAATGTCATGTAAAAGGAGATCAGAGGCCTGCAGAAGGATTGAAATTAGAAGGAACCATTCATAATAATGAAAGTAGAAGATGATTTTAGCTGCAATATGCAGGATTAACCAGAGCATACAGTTTGAAGGTGACAGTACTTAAAATGAGAGAGGAATAGGAAATTAACCAGGGTTTTAGAAGCTTCTTTGGGAGGGCAGGAGAGGGAAGAGAGATGGTTTGGGGAAATATAAAAATAGACATGATTTACCGACATCCTACATGCAGAGATGAGAAAGGACAGTGTGTGCCCAGTGTCACACCAGGATCCAGAGTTCAGTTAGTAGAAGCATGTTAGAATGATTGACAGTGATACAAATGGAGGGGAGGAAGGGGGAGATATAGGCTGAGGCTCATCATAGTGTTAATTATTATTGGAGAAGAAAACAACTCACTAGATCAAGTTTCCATCACTCTCCTAGGGCAGGTGAAAACAATCAAATGAAAAATCTACTGATATGTTGAAATTATTCTAGGTAATAAAACTAAACTAATAATGAAATTATTCTTATTATAAATTGCTATTCATAAGGATGCCTCCCCTGGTTTAAACTAAGTAAATGCATTAAACTAACAAATGCATTGTCTAACTTACAATTTATAACAAAAACTGACTAGCTTGTTACTGTACCTTATCTTTGCGCATCAAAAACAGAAGATCTTCAGCAGAGATAACTCGAGCTCCTCTTAGCTGAGAAACTTCAGCTGCTTGCTGCAACTAATAAAAACAAAGAAATGTTAAACTACTGCTTCTCTAACATAGGTTGTATTTACTATGTTTCAAAATAAGTTCAGATAAATACACTGTGGTGACATGCTGGAAAATATATATCATCTTAAAAATATAGGCTGGGACTTTCAAAAGTGCCTAAGGGAGTCAGTCATCCAACTCCCATTAGCCAAAATTCCAGCCATAAATTATATAAAGACAGAAAAACTTCTGGCATATCTCAGTAATCATAATGCTGCATTTAAAAGTAAAACCTCTTGTTTCTCAGCATACACCATTGTAATTTCTACCTTGTTTATTTTCTCTAATTCATTTGCTAGTGCACTGTAAAAAACAGACATGAGACCTCTAATGCAAAAAAGTAAAAAGCAAAGCTCTTTGTATAAATGGGCCAGACCAGCTAGCTGATCCTGCTGAGAATCTCTGAGCAATAGCAAATATTAATCTTATAAATATACATAAAGTCATTTTAGGGGAACGTGCTTCACTTCCAACCATACCAGTATTATCCATAACTTAGAAACCTTTTACACTCAGACTTAAAGGACACAAGAAAGAAATTTCATAGACTTATATCATGGCTGCCAACAGAGTGCAAAGGGAAAGAACTGCCTTCATCTACAGTGTCATCACTGTTGCCTAAAAGTTGTGCCTTTACAGATCAGCAAGACTTCCAAGTCCATGAGTCTTCTGTCCATGGATCATAGATCTCCTGAGAAAGCCTTTAACATATAATAATAATTAAAAAAACCCTTTTCATGAACGGCAGAGGGAGTGGCTTCAAGAAATCTGGGGTGAGTCCACTTTCAAGTCCCAAAGTAATCCACTTTAAAGACAATATAACACCAGTTGGCACTAGGCCTATGGCAAACTTATAAAGACCAAGTTGTCGGGCTAATAAGGACTAATCCAAAACTCAATAAAGTCACTGGATTCCTTCCCCTGAATCTAATGGATTTTGAATCAGGATGATGGTCACTTTGAATACCAGGTGGGGAGACCTAGAGTTCCAAGGTTTGGGAACATTTTCTTCCAGTTAGGAGGATTTCATTATATGATGTTGGCTTTCATAATTGTCTCTGTCAACTGGTAGGAGGAATACAATTGCATTAAAACTCATGTATACACCTGCAATATTATACAAAAGTATAAATCTCATTTCTTGTCATGCAAAAATGCCTTCATACTCCACTTTCAGAAATACATTAATGCACCTGAAAATAATTTGAAGAAATTCTATCCTTCATACTCATGCTAGCAATGGTTTCACTCAGCATCACTGGCTGAATAAGTATATTATTAATCTGAGCTCCCATGCTGCTATGTCTTGAAATAGACCTATTCAGAAGTTTAAAAGATCAACAAAAACAGTAGCTGTTTCTAATATCCAAAGGAGGGGAAAAAAAAGATTTTCATTTTGGCAAGTGTTCAGTGGGCAAAGGATTCAGTCCATAAATCATAATACTGGACTGCATTAATTTTTTTCCACACTAATCACATGCACACAAAACGTTAACTGTATCTGGTATATACAACACAAAACATACTGCATGAAAAGCTTCAGATTTTTCCTTGAAATGCTCACTTGGGCCTTTACAGCTACAGAGACCAGAGAGTTTTCAGGAATTCAGAAGTCACAGTAACATAATCTTACTTGAAACTGAACTGGAAAATGTAAGAATGTGAAAAATGATAGTTGTATTTTTTTGGCAAAGGCAAAACTGCTTCTTATTCTGATTAGTCTGAGGGCACACAAGGTACTTATATTTCCAGCATAAAATATAAAGAGGCAGGGTAAAAATATAAAAAGAATGGGTTGCATTTATCCCTGGTGTAACTCAATTCAAATCAATAGAGTTATCCTATGGGTGAATTTGGGCCAATACATTTATAAGTGTTTCAAAAACTGACCTTGGCATGGGCAATAATGCAACACAGCTTTTTCAAATATCATATAAAGCTGTAGAACTATTGAAACTGAAAAGATATCCTAGCGCAACTCTTTTCTGTGCAGAAAATACCATTGTTTAAGATACTTGCATTATCCTTACAACATTCTTCTAATCCCCCAAAAATTACATTTTAATTTTTGTCAAGTGCAAACAAAGCTTATTTTAAATTATAATGAAGGTGTGATCATGATACAAACAAATAAGGTGATGGCTTAAGTTTCTTTTACAACAAAATAATGGTATAAGCTAAGCACAAGGAGACTCAAGGAGTTCCTGAAATACTGTACAGGCAGTCCCCGACTTACGCGGATCTGACTTATGTCAGATCCGCACATACGAACGGGGCTTTCTCGCCCCGGAGCTCACAGGCAGCGGTCAGCCACCTCGACCTCTGGGGCGAGAAAAGCTGCTCCCGGTGCCCTTGGTCTGCTGGGGACTGTCTCCAGCAGACCAGGGGCACCGGGAGCAAAGCGGTCCCGCGCCAGGGCAAAGCCTCAGAGGCGAGGCACCCCCCCGCTGCCGCTTTGCTCCCTGTGTCCCTGGTCTGCTGAGGAGGGGGGGGGGGCGCAGCTAGTGTGCCCCCCCCAGCAGACCAGGCTTTTCTTGTGGACCCTGGGGCA
Organism: Pelodiscus sinensis; assembly: GCF_049634645.1. Classification (NCBI taxonomy): domain Eukaryota; kingdom Metazoa; phylum Chordata; order Testudines; family Trionychidae; genus Pelodiscus; species Pelodiscus sinensis. The sequence goes on from NC_134713.1 coordinate 11,206,092, forward strand.
CAGCAGCTGGGGTGCTGCCGGTTGGTCCTGCAGCGCCGCTCTGGGCACTACTGGACCAACCCGGCAGCACCCCAGCTGCTCTGCCCCAGGCGTCCTGATTCAGCCGCTGCTGGTCAGTTTCAGCAGCGGCTGAATCAGGACTCCTGGGGCAGAGCAGCTGGGGTGCTGCTGGGTTGGTCCAGTAGCGCCGAGGAGCAGTGCTACTGGAGCAACCCAGCAGCACCCCAGCTGCTCTGCCCCAGACGTCCCCAAGTCAGCCGTTGCTGAAACTGACCAGCGCTGACTACAGGAAGCCCGAGGCACAGTTGCTCTGCCCCGGGCTTCCTGGAATCAGCTGCTGATTAGTTTCAGCAGCATCTGACTTGGGGTTCTTAAGTTGAATCTGTATGTAAGTCAGAACTGGCGGTCAGTTTCAGCAGCGGCTGAATCTGGACGCCAGTTCCGACTTACATACAGATTCAACTTAAGAACAAACCTACAGTCCCTATCTTGTACGTAACCCGGGGACTGCCTGTACTGATTTCAGCAGAATTATTCTAGGTTTACACTGGTATAAGTAAGATCAAAATCTGTCTTAATGTCCTTCGTTCATATCAATATTTTCTCTATTTTTTTCCATCCGTGTGCAGAATAAGTTTTGTCACGTGCACCAAAGCAGGTGCAGATGTGTACCACCCATAGAAACACATGCTGCCAACTGTGGGCACTCTACTAATCAGCTGTGCATCATCTGAATTGCTCCTAAGCATCTACCAAGCACACAGCTTACAGGGAACACTTGTTCATACCAACACAATAGGAGCCACATCCCTGAATTTTCTTGCTCTTGATGGCTGGTGCACCTCCTTACTTTAGTGAAAGCACAATGAAGCTCTGTATTTCATTTCTTCAATTTAAAAAAAAGGCAAAACAGAAGAGTATTTCTTGCATGCAAGGTTATAAAATATGAATTATTTATTCAGAGACCATAACTCCAAACATATTTATATGAGTAACTGGAATACATTCAGATAAATATGTATTTAGGCATTTTTTAAAAAGTATATACCACAGAGTCCACGTTGGGGGCAAAATAGGTATTTATAGTTTTAACCTACAGGTAATTGACTCATACAACCAGAATATCTGAGTGCAAAGCTGTAATTAGCATTATAATTAACTGTCCTATGTAACTGCCACAGAATTACTATTAATATGCAACACATTTCTTCGCTTCCTAGGGACTGAGGGACCTGTCTAAAGTAGGATGCCTATGATCACATTTCATGGGAAATGGGGATATCAGGAAATTGCACAGAGGACATATACTTTCACCATGCTCTGTAGTAGGGATGTAAAATCTTGGTTAATTGGTTAACCGATTAAGAGGGATCCCACTCCCCCTTGCCCTTGAACTTGGAGGTAGCTGGCAGCCAAAAGTGCGGCGGGGGGGGGGGGGGGGGGGGTTCTTCTGCTCCCGGCCTCCCTGCATGGGGGGTGGCTAGCTCCCAACCCCTGTGGGACTGGAGCAGCCCTCTGCCCATGATAGGTCAAAGGAGGGGGACTGCTCCTGGCTACCAGTTAACTGGTACCCAGTAAGCATCACCTGGTAACCTGTTCACATCCCTACTCTGCAGAACTCAGCTCTCTAGTAACTCCATGTGCATCATTGTGGCCTGTGGGAGTTTTGACTTCAATGGGAGCAAAATCAGCCTCTCAAGCGTAGTGGCATTTTTAAGGGTGGAACAGCCAGTGATGGACAAGTGGGTCTAATGCCACTGACCGTGTGTGTGTGTGTGTGTGTGTGTGTGTGTGTGTGTGTGTGTGTACACGTGCGCACGTGTGGGGGGACTAGTATAGGGGCTATGAAGATTATTCTCATTTTGAGGAGGGAGTAACAACTGGGAGTGACACTAGTGTCCTGGCCCCAGGTGAAGATGTAGAATTGTTTCCTACCATCGCCTTCTGGAGTTCCCTTGGCCTTACCCTAATCTAACGAGAGCATTCAGTGCTAACAATAGAACTTCCTGTAGTCTGACTACTGTACATTTTTATTTTTAAATTATTAAAAATGCTTAGTCTGTATTTGAAAACATTTGATTTTGAGCTATATTAATGCACAGGAAGCAACCAGATATATTGAGCCTTTTAAGAAAAAAAATCAAGCCCAAATTTCTCAAACTAAAAAAAAAAAAAAAGACCTCAGACTAGAATTATACTTTTATCACAGTCAAATCATGAATTTCTGAAAATGAAAATGCTGAAATAACCATTACTATAATGGTGCAAACGACTTCACGAAAAATAAGTGTATTTCACAGTCTTGCATATTACAAAGAAAGTAGTAAATACTGTAACTATATTTTAAAATGTGAGAATACTGGGGAATAATATTTTAAAACTAGAGTGATTAACTAGAGTATGCTAATATCACTGTAGGGCTGTTTAGTTTTCATTCTCTTTCCTTCTTTTTGTAACTTCTGCAAAATATAAATTTGGTTAAAGAAGAACTCACACAGCTGTGACAAAAACAGTTACTTCAGTCAGTTACTGTCTGTTTTTTCACAATGAACTTTTTCATAGACTACCGTATTTTCCGGCGTATAAGGCGACTGGGCGTATAAGACGACCCCCTAATTTTCTAGTTAAAAGATAGGTTTTCGTCTTATACTCGCTGTATAAGACTACCCCCCCCTTAAGAGGCCAACCGGCAGCGCCCCAGCGCCCCTCCACCTCCCCGGCTTTGCTCCCGGTGTCCCTGGTCTGCTGGAGACGGTCCCCAGCAGACCAGGGGCACCGGGAGCAAAGCCGAAGCGGCGGCGGGGTGCCGCGCTTCTGAGGCTTTGCTCTGGCAAAGCCTGAGAGGCACAGGACCCCGCCACGGCTGCGGCTTTGCTCCCGGTGTCCCTGGTCTGCTGGAGACGGTCCCCAGCAGACCAGAGGCACCGGGAGCAAAGCCGCAGCCAGGGAGATGCGGAGCAGCTTTTCTCGCCCCGGAGTACACGGGCGGCGGGACCGCGAGGTCCCGCAATCTGTGTCCTCCGGGGCGAGAAAAGCCCCGTTCCTACCTGCAAGTCGGGGACTGCCTGTATACCCGGCGTATAAGACGACCCCCGATTTTTGGGGGATGTTTTTTAGCATAAAAAGTCGTCTTATACGCCAGAAAATACGGTACATCTAGACTGCAGGCTTCTTTCAGAAGAAGCTTTTCTGGAAGAGATCTTCCGAAAAAACTTTTCCAAAGGAGCGCGTCCATGCTGCGAAAGCGCATTGAAAAAGCGACCTGCTTTTTCAAAACTGAATGGACACTATCTCACATTTAAACTGTGATTACTATAGAGGGAGTGGCCACCAGGGCACCAGCTTTTTTTCCGCTTTCCTCCTATTCCGAAAGGACTCCCTCTTCCCTGTCCACACTCGCCTTTTTCCACATAGAAAGAGGATTACCAAGGCTGGAAAAACCCCTCTGTTCTTTTGATTTTCTTTCGAAAGAATGCGATTACAGTGTGGACGTAATTGAAGTTTTTTCAGAAAAATAGCTGTTTTTCTGAAAAAACAAACAAACCTCTGTAGTGTAGACATACCCATAGTGCACAACTGTTGCACACATTTTTAAGAAAATATTTTAATAAAACAGATAAAAGGCCGGAAACCAAACAGGCTATATTGGTGGAACAATCATTATAGTTCTTAAATTACCTTTAAAGTGGTTACAGTAAAAAATAATGCTTTAGGAAATTGTGTTTTTGCTTTCATTATGAGGGTACATTAAATCTCAGTTCACCTTGTTACACCTTTGGGATTTTTATGGATTATCAAAAAAACAATTATTTTCATCTTCCACTATGCTAGAAAGGTGCAACAATAGCTTATTTTGAACTCAGGTACAGTGCTGTAAATAGCTCTTAGTATATTCTGTACATACCACCCCTTTACCCTTTGAAATCATGTAATTGTCAGATGCAAACATAGTTTTTAATTTTAGGCTTTTTCATATGCACCATTTTTATAAGCATCTAAAGCCTTCTCCAGAAATTCTAGTTTTAATTTACAGTAGTAGGGAATAATATTAATAAATAGTTTTACAAGTCAGCACTATATACTCTTTAGACTGAGACACAGTGCACAGAGAAAAACTACCTGTACATTATGTGGTCTATTACCACAGCACTATTGTAGGTAAAGATTTGGGAGAAACACAGTCTTTAAAATGCGCAACTAAATTCCTTCACTGTGTTCTGAAAAAGTAAGCTTCATTTGCAGGTTGATAGATTTCTGTTAATTTTTTCCAATGATCAGGAAGACATAATCAAGACTAATATATTTTCTTGAAGTGTATGTAATGGAGCAACAAGGTGCAACTTAGAGACTACACTCTAATATTATATGCTGAGGTCCTTAGCGGGGTATAGACCTTTGCTAACCCTCCTCAGAGGGAGAATTTCAGCACTCTAAATTGACATTGTGACATGTATCTCAACCGTAATCTGGACAAGGAGAGTTTAGTTCATCCTCCATTGCAATTCAGTTTTTGGACGTTCAGATGACACTGCCTTCAAGTATCATTTGTGATTTTTTTTAAATGTGGATATTTGCTCACTAGCATCTAGACAGAAGCCACAATGTTATTTTCATGATTCCCTCATGGTAGCCATGAGAGAATAGCTTTCAGATGTCACAGCTTGGGCAATATTCAGAGCAGGGATGTCGACCATAAAGGAGCAGCAGCACTTGCCAAATTTTCAAGGTTGTCAGCTTCCTTTTTATCTTTCTACATGTGTTTCAGGATCTAGCTATCTGTTCTGTACTAAAAATAAGCAGGTGGTTTAGGGTGCGAAGAGGACAACTACAAGAAAACAGAAAGCTGTTTGTGGCCGTGATACATGTAAAGGACTAGAAATCTAAACAGACTTTGGGCCAGGTTAGACCTGGAAGATCAGCTTAAGGTACACAACTCCAGCTATGCAAAATGTGTAGCTGGAGTTGGCTTACCTTAAGCCAAGGGTGAGGAACCTTTTTTGGGTTGGGGACTGCTGACCCACAGAAAAATCAGTCAGGAGGCTCACACCAGTAAGAAGCAAACAGAACAAAATAAAACAACAACAAACAAAAAACCCACTTATGTGGCCCCCGACTGAGAAGGAGAAGGACACTCCACACTTTCCCCTCCATACCAGAGCCCAGTGGGGCTCAGGATAGATTTCGTGTGCTCCAGCCCCAAAGTGCAGGGACTGGAGTGCCAGCGTGGGCTCCCCAGTGCTGGGGGCGGAGGGAGCCCTGGGCCTTGGGACCTGATACAGGGAAGCTGAGGGCCACTCCAGCCCCCAGGCCTGAACTTCCGCACCCTGCCGTAAGCCAAGCCGGGGCAGTGTCCACACTGAGGGAAGACAATGGAAGCAAACTCTCCCATTGGCTTCTCTTACTTCTCAGAAAAGGAGGAGTATTAGAGGCTGGCGGGAGCTGCTCTCAGTGTTCAATTTACGGGTCTATACTAGACCTGCTAAATGGAATGCTTTCAGAAGATCAACCTCCAGCGCGTTGATCTCCTAGTAAGTATAGATGTGCACTGAGAGCGCCACTTATTCAGGAACGTTGGCAAGAAACCTGACTTCCTTGTATAGCAGTAACTCCCAGAGGCCCCCATTGTGAATTTCCAATGAACCACCCGGAGAACAAAAAGAATGTGGCCAAGAAGTGGCTTTGAAAATACTGTAATACAGACAAGTATTTGGCAGGATAGAACCCTGCACCCCAATTTTTTCACTTATTCCAGCGAAAGAGAACCCCTCAATTTGAAAATCGCTGATTTGAAAATCCTCTTATTTCATCAGCCTCACCTGAGCACACAGTCTATCTGGCTCCAGTGGTATATCAACCTAAAGGCATAGAGATGCCACAGAGCGGTCTTCAGATTATTCTAATGTATGTTGGGGAGGACGAGCCTTACATCAGATTGCAGGATGAATGGAGGAACTTTGCACTCCTATCTCCAGAACTACACCATGTACATATTGTCTATATTCCAGAAACCGGCCTCCTGATTCCCTCTGAACGTTTAAAAATCTATTATGGTTATAAAAATAAATCCTACCGATTACTGTAATGAAGAGAGCATAGTGGGAAGTCGTACCAGCCTGTTTGTATTGTGCACTTCACAAATTTTGAATATAGTCAGCTTCACTATTTTATTGATTTTACAAATCCCTTCTTAGGGCTTGTAAAAGGGCATTTGCCAATGACAACAGATCTGAAACAGAAGAGTTAGCAAGCAGCATGCATACGTTTACAGGAATTAAAAAGGGAAGAGAAGTGTTTTTCAGCCTGTTCCATGTTGTTGCTCCTTATCTCTTGCAAAAGACCCTTTTAAACATAAAGGTTGCATCTATACAGCAGTTATTTTGGAATAACGACCATTATTCCGAAATAACAATATAAGCGGCTACACAACAATTCCGTTATTTCGAAATAAATTCAAAATAACAGACAGCTTATTCCAACTTCTGTAAACTTCATTCAAAGAGGAATAACGCCTATTCCAAAATAGCTATTTCAGAATAGCAGTAGTGTGCACGCTCCACTGCTGCTATTTCAAAATAGCTCCTCCACAGGGTCATTCAAAGTAATCACTCCCTAGGGCCGCCTGGTGCTCTAAATCAAGGTAGCATGTCCACATTAGGGAAGCATTCCTCGGGCTAATTATGAGGCTTCCCTGTAGTGTGGATGTGCTATTTCGAAATAAGCTATTTCAGAGTATTTCTTCTGGAATAGCATATTTCAAAATAAGCGTGTAACGTAGACATACCCAAACAGAAAAGAAAAATCCAGCCAGTCATTTTTTTAAACTTGATGGATCAAGTGGAGTAATAGTTTACACATAGTGTGGAGTGAATTTCATACCAGTAGACATCCCTGCACAAACCCTGAGTTCTACTCTGGGGGCTGAGATGGGCATAGGATATATTTCATCTACGGAGAACATTTAAAAAGGAGGGGAAAAAAGAAAATAAAGAGAGATAACTGAATGCTACTTATTAAACAACATTATGGTGCAAGCTAAAAGGGTTTGCTATCTTTACACTGAGGCATGATGAATATTACAATCCACATCTGACTCAAAGTGCTGGACAAGCAATCCAGCCCAAACTGTGTTACCTAGTTCCACTTTGTGTATTTAAGGAGCACATTCCTTCTAAATAAATATGTCTGACTGCCCATTCATGATTCCATAGTGCTGCTTTTCCATACAAATTAATTTATAAAGCTATTAGAAATACATAACTGAACCATTCTTTGAGGTTTTCTTAAATAGGCACTGAATACAGTTTATGTTTTCTGATACTTAAGCTATTAGTTTAAATGTTATTTCTTCTGTGCTGATTATTTCTATTCTTCCCCCAGTGTTTATTACAATATGTATGAGGTTTACATTATACAGGTTGAACCTGTCTAGTCCAGCACTATCTAGTCTGTCAACATCCAGAGACTGGCATGATTTTAGTTACTTGGTATCCGCTTATCATGGGTGTGGCCAAGTTTCCTATGAAGTTTGTTTACAGCCATCAGTCCTGGCGCTCTTAGTGTTCTGTGCTGTTATTTTTCTCTAATTTACCCATAAATGTCTTCTTAGAGACCAGAGAGCAGTGGAAGTGCTGGTAATGCTGCTAGGCATAAGCTTGTTTTTATGCAGTATCTGCTTATTCCCTTGTGTCAATACAGTAACAACACTAATATTTTGTTATGAAGAGAGCTGATAAGCTTTGGCCAGGCATAGACTTATATAGGATGTGTCAGTACAGTCATACAATAGGCAGCATTTCAAGTGCTGTTCCACCATTTATTTGCCTTAGTGAAACAAAAATAAAGAGACCTAAAACTACAATATTCACCTCCTGTGGTTCAGCAAATTTTCTGGTTCAGCACCAGTCAGGTCCTGAGGATGCTGGACTAGAGAGATTCAACTAGTATTGCAATTTATTCTCCTATGATTTCAAATGCACTTGACAGCTAAAGCCAGGCACCATTTAGGATTATTTTGATGTAATTCCTCTACTTTACAAAATTAGGTAATTGTTCTTTGTTGGGTTACACTCTATGCTAAGATTGTAAAATTAAAAGTGTCCAGGAGTCCTGTGGCACCTTATAGACTAACAGATGTATTGGAGCATAAGCTTTCATGGGCAAAGACCCACTTCGTCAGATGCATGTAGTGGAAATTTCCAGAGGCAGGTATAAATATGCAGGCCAGAATAAGGCTAGAGATAACGAGATTAATTCAGTCAAGGAGGGTGAGGCCCACTTCTAGCAGCTGATGTGGAGGTGTGAACACCAAGAGAGCAGAAACTGCTTTTGTACTTGGCTAGCCATTCACAGTCTTTGTTTAATCCTAAACTGACGGTGTCAAATTTGCAGATGAACTGTAGCTCGGCAGTTTCTCTTTGAAGTGTACCGGTAGTTCGGAATAGGAATCCTAGTCTGAACTACCTAGTTCGAGCCCCGTGTAGCCGTGCTGCACGGGGTTCGAACCAGCGGGGTTTTAAAAATGGCGGCTCCCCGCTTATGCAAATGAAGCCCGGGAAATTCAAATCCCGGGCTTCATTTGCAAGTGCGGTATGCCTACATTACCCTCCTAGTTCGAACTAGGGGGGTAGTGTAGACATACCCTATGAGGGCAGAGTTGGCACCGAGGTTTGTTGCATGGATTGGTTCCTGAGTTAGAGTTATTGTGGTGCGGTGTATAGTTGCTGGTGAGAATTTGCTTCAGGTTGGCAGGTTGCCTGTGGGTGAGGACTGGCCTGCCTCCCAAGGCTTGTGAAAGTGAGGGATCATTGTTAAGGATGGGTTTTAGATCACTGATGATGCATTGGAGAGGTTTTAGCTGAAGACTGTAGGTGATGGCCAGTGGTGTTCTGTTGGTTTCCTTCTTGGGCTTGTTTTGTAGTAGGAGTCTTCTGGGTACATGTCTGGCTCTGTTAATCGATTTCCTCAGTTCCTTGTGCGGGTATCGTAGTTTCAAGAATGCTTGGTGGAGATCTTGTAGGTGTTGGTCTCTGTCTGAGGGGTTGGAGCAGATGCGGCTGTACCTTAGTGCTTGGCTGTAGACAATAGATTGTGTGATGTAGACAATGGATCTCCCTGGACACACAGTAGCAGATTTAAAGGTAACCATCCTGCAGCAAAAAACTGTCAAGACCAGACATCAAAGAGAAACTGGTGAGCTACAGTTCATCTGCAAATTTGATACCATCAGTTTAGGATTAAACAAAGACTGTGAATGGCTAGCCAAGTACAAAAGCAGTTTCTCCTCTCTTGGTGTTCACCCCTCCACATCAGCTGCTAGAAGTGGGCCTCACCCTCCTTGACTGAATTAATCTCATTATCTCTAGCCTTATTCTGGCCTGCATATTTATACCTGCCTCTGGAAATTTCCACTACATGCATCTGACGAAGTGGGTCTTTGCCCACGAAAGCTTATGCTCCAATACATCTGTTAGTCTATAAGGTGCCACAGGACTCCTTGTCGCTTTTGCAGATCTAGACTAACACGGCTACCCCTCTGACTGTAAAATTATGAAGTCTCGAAAGGGTAGCCATGTTAGTCTGCAACTAAAAAAGCTTACAACAACTGTACAATGGTCCTGTAGCACCTTAGAGACTAACAAAATATATAAATAGTATTTTGAGCTTTCATGGACACAAACCACTTCTTAAGATGCAGAATATGTTGAGGGACTGGATGGGCCATTATATTCAACACCCAAATTACGTCAAAAGCTAAGTATCAGGCATTTACAGCCTACTCTATAAGCCTCATTTACCACGGACACTTTAACTGACACGATTTTTCCTTTCTCTTCCTCCTCTCCCCTCTTTTTCTGCTTTATATTTCAAACTCTATGTAACTCTTGCTCCATTGCTGTTATCTGAAGAAGTGGGTTGTGCCCTCGAAGGCTCATGATGCCATCTACATGTTTTGTTAGTCTTTAAGGTGCTGCAAGACTATTAGGGGGGTTTTTTAAGTTTTTTCTAGTTACAGACTAATTAAGCTACTCCTCTGAAGCTTTTTTTTTTTTTAAGTTATTCTAATTATGTGCATCGTTGTTAGCATATGAATGTTTCCTCCCTATGGTGTTACACAGGAGTGGGCAAAAGGGCCTCCGCAAGCTGGATCTGGCCTGCCAAGCATGTGAAGTCTCCTCCCACCCTGCAAGGGGCTCAGCACTTAAAGTCAACCACCAGTTGCTGCTCAGCAGATGGTTAACTCTAAGCACGGCGCTTCCTTGCAGGGCGGGGCAGGGAGCCAGAGACTTCATGTGCACCCCTTCCCCAGGCCCTGATTGAGCTAGGGGCAGCCGGGGGGAGCACGAGAAGTCTCCTCCCACTGCCAGGGGCATGGGTACCTAGAGGGAACCACCAGCTGTTCAAAACAGCTGGCGGTTCTCTCTGGAGGTGGGGCAAAGACTTTGCACGCTCTCTCCACCCCCAGACCAATCAGGGTCTGTGCGTGGGGAAGCATGGAAGTGTCCTGGCCCTGCACTTCCACCCGAGGCCCTGTCCCTTTCAGGTAGCCCGGGGCCACTTCAAACATTTCTGAAGTGGCCCCTGATCAAAAATTATTGCCCACCCCTGGTGTTACAGAAAGTAGCATTTATTCAAATGCTGTATCATTAAATTGATTATACAGGGAAACAGTATTTATTCTATATTTATTTAATCAAATTAAATGCAAGATACTAAATAAATACAATTCTCTCTTGTGTCAGTGCTATTCAGTGACCTTTAGCAGGGTTACCCTGGAGAGGCTTTAGCTTAAATAAAACGGTAGATATAGCAAACCTTTACAGATATATAAAGCAGAGCTGGTTGAAAATGTGTTCTATGTAATTCAAAACGAAGCAATACTTATCTGGTTTCCATTTTTGTCATAAACCAGGAAATTAATACACATTCACCTATTCAAAAATGAAGATTAAACTCATTTTTGGTATGCCCGAAGTTCACAAAATATTACCAGGGAGGAAAAAAAAATTCAAATGAAAATCAAAGCAGCATTCAGCCGCTTTCTCATGGAATGTGATGCAAAGAGACCAGACAGACCAAATGCTTTAGATAAAATTTAAGTTGTGAAGAACTAGGGCATTGACTATAGAGAACACATACAACAAATGGTTAAGAAAAAGTTTCACTGTTAGGTGGGCAAAATGGAAAAAACATTAAGATTTGACCAAACAGAACAAAATGGTGGCAAAATGGATATCAATAAAGGGCTTAAGAATCATTAACAAGGCTAGCCAAGGAGCCATTTAGTGTACCCAGAGATAAAATGATTTATTATGCTAGCCTTAAAACCCTGATTAAACATGTAATTCTGCCTCCTACCTGATAGTTCTGTGCCAGTGGACAGGGGGAGAAAAGTTTCGACCTCTCAGGTGATCTTTCAAGTGAAGAACTGAATTTGTAAGGATTTGTGCTGCACTGCAGTTTTCAGACTGAAAGGCCAATTTCTAATTCTCGCCCAAGAAAGCCCTTCACCAGGATTAGAAGATATAAAAATCAAAGACGTCATCAGTATGACACTGAAAATTTCTTCATAATGAACTTCAAGATTATTCCTAAGCAATGTATCACAAAAATAAAGCTAACATGGATTCTGAAACAAAATTGATATTCTAGAGTTTTGGCCACAAAAGCACAAGAGTTAAAAATTAGTTGTAATCCTTGGTACACGATTATATAATCAAGTAACTAATTAAGGAGATACTAATGTTTCTGTAATACTCTACAACTAAAATGTCCAAGGAAATGAAATGTAAACAAAATATAAATGAGATAATTAACTAAAATAACATTTTTCAGAAGAAATGACATTAAGGCCTTCTCTCCAAATCTCACCTTCAAAGCTTGGAGGAGTAATGGTAGTTCGGACTAGGAACGGTAGGAAGCCTAGTCCGAACTACCTAGTTCGTGCCGCGTGTAGTCGCGCGGCACGGGGTTCGAACCAGCCGGGATTTAAAAATGGCGGCGCCCAGTTTATGCAAATGAAGCCCGGGAAATTCAAATCCCGGGCTTCATTTGCAAGTGCGGTATGCCTACATTACCCCGCTAGTTCGAACTAGCGGGGTAGTGTAGACATACCCTTAGTCACTTAGGTGCTTTTGAAAACCCTACCCGACTGCTCGAAAAGAAAACTAAATGTCGGTATCACATATACCTTACTACTGTACCTACTTAAAGGCACCTGAGGAAAGGCTAAGACTAGTTGGGGGGAACAAGCTTGCTTTCTTGATAATTATTCTCAAACTGAATTTATCTAAAACATTTTTGACATGAAGCTAGCATAAAAATCTTTTTATCTTCGGGTACATTGATTGGCTTCTTGACAAGCATAACTATTCAAACAAAAGGAAACAAGCTTATTTAGCAACATCATCTGTTTCAGGAAGATATGTTTCAGCTAACTAATTTTGTATTTGCGTTTCCAATTCACCATATCACTTAAATAATGTTCATACTAATTCTTCAAGAAATAGGAGGAATCCATTTTTTTCTGGAGACTTTGTTTTCATTGCATTAGAGAGTATTGTGAAGTAATTATAGTAACTAATACAAATTAACAGTATGATTTCATGATAAATATAATTACAAAAGACAAAAATGAGATTTCATTAGAATATCAATATAAGCAGCATGCAAACGAAGTTAGAATAAGAAATGCACAAAGCATTTAGTTTCAGCATTCTGTTTTTAGCAGTATAACATATAGTTAAACTAATATATAATTTGGTAGTTACAGTTATCCCTCAAAATACTTCAATCGTTGATTCAATTTTTTATTCACAGTATTAAGGGAAACTATCTTTCAGTTCGTAAAGGAAGTATGATCAGAATATATACAAATATGATTTACGGAAAACAAAATTCTCTTCACAGGAAATATTTAAAGTCACAAAATCTCCACTTAGTTTCAACATGAATGATATTTAACAAATAAAGGCTAAAATGTGAGGATAGCAACACTGTTAAATATGAGCTTTCTGGGGCAGCAATGGTCTTATTACTCATGTATAATACCTCTCACAACAAGGCCCTGAATCCCCTTGGGCCCTGCCTGCACTTCTGTAATAGACAAATAATGAATATAATTTTAATATTTTGGATAAGTATTTAAGATATAAATTTAATGAACTGACAACAGCACACGACTCTTCAAAAACATAAGTCAGCAAAATTCCCCTCAGAACTACTTAAATATCTTGCACTTAAGACAGATGGAGACACAACATGAGTAAGTATCCATGTAAGTAATGTGGGCTAGGGAAAGTGTTGGCCAGAAAAATTCCATCTACATGAAACTGTGATGAAAATAAGAACAATAAATTGATAGAATTTGTGGAAAATATTTCTCTTTTCCCACGAGTTCCAGATTTTTAAAAAATGCAAATGGGGAACTGCATAAGAAAAATTGTTTTGTTTTTCAACCAACCGAGTATTACTGTTGTTACAGGCATCTTATTGAAGTGATTTTTTTTAAATAGCCATCAAAGAATTGTGCTGTGAGTAATAAGAATATGGAAGAAGGTGTGAAGATCAGAATTGGATTTTTCAGAGGTGGATGAAAAACAGTGAAGTAGAAGATAAGAGAAAAATGCAGGTCAAATGAAAAGAATACAAAGAAATGCAAAGTAGCATAAACATGAACTTTGAACAAGAGATATTTCTACATGAAAAATAGCACAGAATCCCAAGTTTTATTTAATGTGCATTCTTTAATTAGCATTCATTTCCCAAGGACATTGATTTGAATGGGCTGTTTCACATCACAGACAGAAAGGATCACTTTTAAGCTGTGAAAGGGCACAGAAAAAAATAAACAAGCCTGCTGAACATAATTTCCTCTTTATTGCTACTGCAAAGTTATGAAATGAAATCTATTATTTAATTACATTGGATCAAGCAACAGGAAGAGAAGGGAGTGTTCAAGTCACAACATCCCTATAAGAATAAATTACTATACTTCCTTTTGAGCAGAAGACAGTTTAAATGTATGGGTTCAAATTATCCAAACAGTTCAAATCAAACTACTAAGGTGGTGAGGGACTTCTTTATTGAGGCACAGAACACTGCAAATGCACTCTAAAAATGTTAATCAAAATATATGTTGAAAGTAGAAAATAAAAATCAGCCATTTCTACCAGAACACCCTTTCAACATTTGGGAAAAACAAAACCTCCGCCTTCATTCAATATTCTCCTATAACTTGAAGAGAGCCTCACAACTGTACAACAATTTCTAATATTGGTTTGCCTTTTACATTTTCTGTGTTGAAGACTGTTTTAGTTTACCATCAAACCGCCAAAATTTGTCTGGCTATTACAACCAAAGTTTTATTAGCCACACAGGATTTACCTTAGTTATGCTTGAGTAATGTTCGCTAGATCTTCCAAATGTAATACATTAGGAAATAAACCCCTTTAACTTTTTCTCTGTGGATTATAATCTTGGCAGAAAGAGAGTATGGATTTTTTAAACATTAATGAAAAGATAAGTGTCATTCTATCATACTTTGCATCTGGCATAGACCCCCCCCCCACAACTGAAAGAGCATTAGTCACATTCTGTAGTCTCTTATATCATACATAGTCCTATTGACTTCAGTGTAGGTCATCTGGAATATGAGTAGAGAATTACACCAGATAGTATTTAGTTATTAAAAGTATTTCATCTACTAAAGTATAAAACTTTGCTTCTAAGGGATTCGTACTATAAGAAATAAATAACACTCCATGCAATGGCTGCACTTAAAAAATTAGGGTTTTTTTTAATATATTTTAAAATTTAGAGAGGCATTCCCTACACTAGAAAGGGAGAATACTGCTTGACTGCTAATATTTGTCAAAACTGAAAACAAATATTAAAGTAGAATTGTACTTCACAGATAACCTTCAAGTAAAACATAACAATGAATTATTTGGAAGCAATTGCATATAAGTTTCAAGTCCCGATGTGAAAAATGTTTATCATAGAATCATAGAATACTAGAACTGGAAGGGACCTTGAGAGATCATCAAGTCCAGTCCCCTGCCCATATGGCAGGACAAAGCACCATCTAAATCATCCCTGATAAATGTCTGCCCAACTTGCTCTTAAATATCTCCAGTGATGGAGATTCCACAACCACCTTAGGCAATTTATTCCAGTGTTTGACCACCCTGACAATTAGTAAATTTTCCCTACTGTCCAACCTAAACCTCCCTTGCTGCAATTTAAGTCTATTGCTTCTTGTCCTATCCTCAAAGGCCAAAGAGAACAATTTTTCTCCCTCCTCCTTGTAACATCCTTTTAGATACTTGACAACTGATATCATGTCCTCTCTCTGTCTTCACTTTCTAAACTAAACAAGCCCAATTCTTTCAGTCTTCCCTCATAGGTCATGTTTTCTAGACCCTTAATAATTTTTGTTGCTCTTCTCTGGACTTTCTCCAATTTTTCCACATATTTCTTGAAATGTGGTGCCCAGAACTGAACACAATACTCCAACTGAGGACTAATCGGTGCAGAGTAGAACAGAAGAATGATTTCTTGTGTCTTGTTCACAACACTCCTGTTAATACATCCCAGAATCATGTTTGCTTGTTTTTGCAACAGTGTCACACTGTTGACTCATATTTATCTTGTGTTCCACTATGACCCCTAGATCTCTTTCTGCAGTACTCCTTCCTAGACAGTCGCTTCCCATTCTGTATGTTTGGAACGGATTGTTTCTTCCTAAGTGCACTACTTTACATTTGTCCTTATTAAACTTCATCCTATTTACCTCAGAACATTTATCTAGTTTGTCCAGATCATTTTGAATTATGATCCTATCTTCCAAAGCACTTGCAAACCTTCCCAGCTTGGTATCATCTGCAGACTTAATCATCATACTCTCTATGCCATCATCTTAACTGTTGAAGAAGATATTGAATAGATATCGGTCCCAGAGCAGACCTCTGCAGAACCCCACTTGTTATGCCCATCTAGCAGGATTGTGAACCGTTAATAACTACTCTCTGAGAATGGTTATCCAGCAAGTTATGCACCACTACTACAGCAGCTGTGGCCGACAGAGACCTGGGCCTTTCAAATCACTCCCAGAGCTCCAAGAATTGTACTCCAGGTGGTGCTGAAGGGCTGACTGAGCTAGTTCCACCAGAGGCCCCACCCCTTCCAGGGCACAGAGCCACCCCACCATCTTGCCCAGTTGCACGGCAAATCTGTTGGCCACTCTTCATCATTCCGCTTCTTGTCTGGCAGCACCAGTGCCAGCGATGACCAACCTCTTATCTGTTCCTTCCAGAAGTATCACTAGGCTTTCTACTTTGCCATCCCTTATGCCAAAACTAACCTCTCCTCCTTCACAAAGGTCTGGAGAGCCACTTGTGCCCGTAAGAAATCAACCAAAGTACTATGGCTAAGCTCATGGGAAAATGTGCAAAACTGATATTTATTTATGCAATTACAAAACAAAAAATTAGAATGTCACAAATGTACATACAGTTATTATTCATAAGGATTCCACTAGCGCAAACATAATTCTGCATGCTTAACTTTGTAAATTTAACATTCTCTTAATGTAAATTAACTTATTTTGTTTTTGGAAGGAATGACTCCTACCTTCTTAGATTTTAAGGCCAAGAGGGACCATTAGATCATGTAGTCTGATCTCCTGTAAAACACAGGTTATAGACTGTCATCCACTACCTTAGCACTGACCCAAAAAACTTGAGTTTGACTAATGTGTATCTTCCATAAAGGTATTCACTCATGATGTGACAACATCAAAAACTAGAGAACCCACCACTTCCCTTAGTACTTGGTTCCAATGGTAAATTACCCTCCCTGTTAAAATTGTCTCCCTCACTTCTAATTTGAATATATATGGTTTAAAGTTCCAGACGTTGTTTCTTATTAAGACACAGGAAATAACTGCACCATTCTCTAGCTTTGGTAAGGCCTCAGACATTTTGGCTAGGTCTACACTGCAAAGATAAATCAGAAAAAGAACCGTATCAAATTGCGTATTTTTCCCGCTTTACTGTCGAAAGAGGCTCTTCCGAAATCTGGCACATGTATACAGATCCAAATTTCGGAAAAAAGTCCCTCTTTCGACACATCCCTTCTTCCTCCTAAAATGAGGTTTACAGGAACGGTGAAATAGCAAGTTTTCGAAAATTTTCGAAAATTTTTCTGAAAAAGTGGATGCATTCCTTGGATGCAGCATTACTTTTCGAGGATACCACTGCAGTCTAGACATAGTCATCATGTCCAGTTGTGGACAGACTAGATAGAAACCAGAGGAGAACAACAAAAATGATAAAGGTTAACAAAATCCTGACCTATGAGGAAAGGTTAAAAAAACTGGGTTGTTTAGTCTTGGAAAACAAGAATGCAGGGAGAACAGGTAATAGTTTTCAAATATGCTAAGGGCTGTTATAAAAGGACATTGATCAATTGTTCTCCATGTTCACTGAAGATAAAAACAAGAAGTAATGGACAAGGTTGGTTGTGGAACAGCTATCACTAGAGGTTTTTAAGAACACGTTAGAGAGACATCAGCCAGGGATGGCTTGTCTCAATTCAGGACACTGGCTTAGAGGCCCTCTTACGGTTCCTTCTATGTTTCTATAAATCTATAATTTTAAGCAACTGTAATAAGTCATTCAACAGCAGCTGGGGGTCCAAAACATTTCTAACTTTACTAACCTTAAAAACTAACAGTGTGAGCACATTTTTGTAGTCAAAGGCAGAAAACTTCATTGCATTTTGGGATTATTGCCCCAATCTACCTTCATCACCTCGTTAAGCCTCTTCTATTCCATGCCCCACTCTCTTACATTGTGTGTAGTATGCAACACCACAGCCTGGGATGGATAAGACAAGCAGTGGTTTTCAACTTTTTTTCATTTGCAGACCTGTAAAAACTTCTGAATGGAGGTGTGGATGCCTCTGGAAATCTTAGAGAATAGTCTTTGGACCCCCAAAGGTACACAGACCACAGATTTGAAAACCACTGAAATGGAGAAACAGAGTCCATACCTCCTTACAAACCCTCATAGTGGTCCCAGATGTACACTGAACAAGGAGGACGACAGGATGGAATTTGCTTACTCCTTCAGTAAATAATAACTGGTTCATCTGCAGCAAGTAATCCAGGTTGATGAATGGCAGTTGTGTGTAAAATGAGTTGAACAGGGTTATTGAGGCGAGGGTTTCTTTTGAAAGAACTTGAATGAAAATCAGCCTTCTACAAGGGTGTAAGTATTCCCAGAATAGAGTCCTTAATTATTTGCAGTCTTGGTTCATTCAGATAAACAGGCTGCACTAATATAAGTTTGAGCTTCATTTAAGGGGGGGAGAAACGTATTAATTACAGATGTGAGTATCTCTGGTTTGAATACTTTGCCACATGCTACAGAAAAGTGGTTCAGTTTTCGCTGCTAACTTTATATTTTCGGCAAGTCTTTTCCTCCTTCTTAAAACTCCATGGGTTATATCTTAAAGGCCTCACTGAAGTTTTATGCAGCGTAACCTAAAAAGGGCAAAAGGTCTCTGTGTGGCTTGAAAGATTGTCTTCCTCCCCAAAGAAGTTGGTCCAATGAAAGATATTAATCTGACAGAGTAAGAACTTCAGAAGTTGGGCCTTTTAAACTGAACCATGTAAACAATGCTGTTGTTTTTCAGACCAGAGATAATTTGATACACCTACTGATCAAATTAAGTTCTAAGATTTTTAGAATTCCTTTTGAAATAATTTATTATATAATTCTTACTATACCAGTATATGAAAAAAAATTATCGTATGAAAAAGTAGAAGTATAGACAATCTTCTCCATGACTCCCCCCTCCTACTTTTTACATGCTATTCATTAGAAAAACCCTGGATGTGAGAAAGCTGAGGTTGGATTAGCGTCAAAGACTGATGGGACTAAGACTTCAGGTCACCAACTCCTAAGAAATATCAGATTTTATTTATAATGATGAATAATAACATTACTTTTATATATTGCTTTTTATCAGTGGACTGCAAAAACAGTTTATAAAGGAGTCAGTATCACTGTGCCCATTTTGCAGATGGGAAAATCAAGGCACAGAACAATGAAATAACTTACCTAAAATCATGCAACCAATGGGCAGCAAAAGCCCAAAATAGAATTCAGATCCCAATCCAGTGCACTAGCCATGCAGTCACTTTGCCCAATAGATTCAGTTCAGATTTTCCAATACCTCCTTGATGTATACTGTATCTAGGGATGTAAAAGGTTAACCAGTAATCCTCGACCTTAACTGGTAGGGGATGGAGCAGCTCCCTGCCTCCCCAGGCAGGAGGCTCCTCCAGCCCCACAGGGCCCACCATAGACAGGGGCTGCTCCTGGCTGGCCCTCCCACTGAAGGTTACACGCCTTGGCTCCCAGAAAGTCTGCTGCAGAGCCCGCAGCCCTTCCTGGCCCTGGTCTCAGGGACGCGACTGCGCTACAGAACCTGGTATATCGGCTCACTTTGCCATTTAGGTTTGCTCACCCCTTTGTGAGGCATTCACTCAAATTTGGCCAAGCCACATCAGAAAAGTGGTTGAGCCAAACCTAAGTGGTATTGCGACATTGTGCATCAGATCACAATGCCTAATGGGGGGAGAGGGAATTTGTCCTGCAGACCAGGAGCCTCTACGATTGGATAAGTGCAGTGTGGGTTCACTCGCTATCCTGTTGCACTTAAAGAAACAGAACTAGCAGAATCTTGTTCAGGGGATACGGCAATATGCCTCATTTACTGTGAAAGCTGAATTCATTTACTGACTGTAGCTCAGGGCTGGACAACAGCCAACCCTGCTGCATCCTCATCCCCAGGCCAATCAAGACCCCAGGGTGGGAGAGCGCATAAAGTCTCCTCCCCCCACCAGGGGTGTGTGGCGCCAGAGGGAACAATGTGCTCCTGGAAGGGCAGGGTGGAGGGAAAGAGACCCCCTGTGCTCCCCTGCCCCACAGGGGAGTGTGCGAAGTCTCCCCCCCGACACATGATGCCTAGAGGGAACTGCCCCTTCTGCCTGAGGCCTTGCCCCTTCTGGGGCTGGCCTGTGACCACTACCAACATTGGTGAAAGGCCGCCCTACAAAAATTATTGCTCACCTTTGCTCTAGCTACTAAAACTATCCCTCCCACACACGCACACAATTCCGTGGATGGGATATAATTATCAATCTCCCTTGCACATGCTAGTCCACGGGCCAAGTGGTCTAGACATGAGGAAGAGAGCGGGTCGTGCGGTGCGCATTGATGCTACTGGCGGATGGTTGTAGAACCAAGAGACCCAATCCTATAGTTTTGCATCCATCTTTTTAATATGTTTTAGTCCATAGATACTGTCCTGTCTCACTGCCCCAGGGCACTGTATGACCAGGAGTCATCACTTAACGGCAGCTGCAACTTTGCTCTTCCTTTCTTGATGGGGTTTTTCTCTCTCTCTTCCTTGCATGGGTTCCTTTGCAGGACTTGCCTGCATTGCTCTTCAGCCATGAGGTTGGTTGGTGCTAATAGCTGGTCACACCCACCCATATTCACACTTTTAAATGAGATGACATACACACATAGCTATCTTTTTAAAGAAGAGTTAAGGTAATAGAAAGTTTAAAATGGGGTTTTCAGTTACAATATGGGGTTACATAATCTCACATTGCTAGCTATATTAATTGAAAGGGCAATTTCATTCTTCAACCCTATAATCTCACTCCCCCAAATCCCTCTACTCCAGGCTGGGATTATAGTTGCAGTGCAGGGGTGAAGCAGGATGACAACAGCATTGACCTGTGATTTTGTCTCTCCAGCCCTCCTGAATTTGGACCATGAGTGAGTCACGAAAAAGAAAAGGAATTGGTGGGTCACCTTACTAGAAACATGGTCCTTTCTGGCATTAAAACGTATGAATTAATTTTGCCTTCAGAGGATCTGTGCCCTTCAAGGATCTACATACCACCCTGAATATTCCTATTGCCATAACTTTTAATGGTTTTTCCTATAAAGAGAAAATGATGGTGCCCTGCATGGACTACAGACTAGGGTTTAAATTAGTAATTTACAACCATAACTGTTTACATTATAATTAGAAATTTAGAAATGTAGTACTAAATTCTGCCATCAAATATGCATGCACAGCTTCTACTGATTTCCCAAGGTGACTCAGAGTGGCATGGTTGATTTCAATATAGCTCTGCTTGCGTATATGAGGGCAAGAATTTAGCCTTAATAGAGCTTCATATTTATTCATTTCCATTGTTCCCTTTTACCCTCTGGCAAAGCATGAAGTAGCTATGGGACACTACAAGATCACTAAATGTTTAAAACCTTTTTACATACTGCTTTCTTCTGTGGTAAGTTTTTCAGAGTCATGTCATAAAGAACTAAGGCCTTGATCTACCAAAGTACGTCAGCACATATTTAACGCATAGCACATGAGCAATCTCTTTGGTTTCAACAGAGATACCCCTGTGCTATAACTAAGCATGTGCTCAAGTGCTTTGCTGGAATAGGACCCAAGTTTCCCATTTGATAAAGGCAATCTTGGTATAATTACTGTATGTGCACGTTATTACTGGTGCCAATATAGTTTGTTTTCCTCCAAGTACAATTTTTATACTCCTGGTGTCACAAAGTATTTGAAAAGCTGTTCTATACTCTAATTACATCTCTCATTTTAATGTAACTATGCTAATACCAGGTGCATGGACTTAACCCATCTAAGCAAAGCTTGTGATGTTTTATACAGTTTGCCTCTCTCTCTTCAGGGAAATAGTCTAAACTCTGTTTACTTTAATGGGAAAGTATTCAAACAAAATAATCATGTTTCAAACTATTTTTATGTTCTACTTCATCATCTATCCTCAACCCTTTTCTAACCTCCTGCACCAGTAGCTGTTCAAATTATGAGTAAGATTAAGGCCACTTTTACCAGCACACTTCACTTTCACCTCTGGGCCCACAACTCTAATCTAATCTGAAGTACTAAATTAAATCAGCTTCTGATGTTTAGCTGCCATCCACATCACAACCCTCCCCCGCGCCAATACATAATTCACTGCAATTTGACATCATTGGCAGCCTGGCTCAGGAAACGACTAGTACAGCCTTAATTATCTCTAAAATCCAAGCCAAGGTTGAGGTCACTGGTGAGGAAGTGGGGAAAATTTCATATTGTAGCCAACTGCACTTGTACCTCACCTTTGGATAAATATAGTTCTGCAACTTTCTAATACAGCTACGCTTTCTTTTCTCAGAAGCACAGATATTCAATCTCAAAAGTGTTTAATGTCCTTACGATTTTACAAAAACATTTATGCAACATAAGCCATGCCATTGGTATAAACATTGGTTAGTAAAACATGAAGCACATTCAAAATAATCCCAACCCCATGGTTTCAAAAACAAAACAACAATGCAACAACAAAACCAATATTTGACTGGCTTCATATAGCACTTTAGTTTAGATGCCCTTGCCAGAGTTGCTAGAAACATTTGCATTATGTTTCATATATATAGCAACCAATTCTAAAACAGTTTGTTTACCTTTTAAAATAGATTACTGTGAATGCTGTAGAGAAAATCTTAAGCAGCTTTCATTATAAATCCTGTCTTCACCTGTTTATAACTTTCTAAAAAAAATTGTGTTCTGAAATATTGTATGCCTGCTCTAACTCCAAGGATGTATATATTTTGAAAAGTTAAGGAAAATTCACTCAGCCATTTTCAAGTTATCCCAGATGGGGAAAAATAACACTTTTTTCATTTTAAAAATACGTTTAAGAATGTCTGATGTACAGACTCACAAATATTTGATACCGAAATTCTGAGCTTGTTTATCTCTAGACATCAGTAAGGAGTTATTGGATAAGTTTGAAAAAATGTTAAATTAAGTATGGTATTAGACTAATCTACACTACACTAAAGACTTCATTCATGCACTTTAAAATGTTTCCTACACATTTTAATTTTTATCTATTTCATCATTTTCTTAGAACTAGCAAGTTAAATACCAAAAAAGTTAAGTTGAAACAATATGAAACCTGCAAATAAATAAACCACAAAAGTCAGGAAAGGAAAAATTTAAGATATCATTGCAATTTTAATCCAGTCTTGTATTTATTAAAAATACAAACAATTATTTAACTGCCATTGAAGAGGTCAAGACTCACCTTAGATGGTCAAGGTAGGGGCCTAGATGAGAAATTTGGCAGCAGGAAAGAAAGGACACTCTGTCTCTGAAGTGTTATGTAGGAAATACAGGCAACATTTGGGCATGACCTAGAAGAACCATCTAGAGAAAGGGCGAACCAAAACCACTCAGATTGAGGGCCTGAAAATCTGTGAGGATGGTGGCATTATCCAGTGCTGACAGAGAAGGGAAGAAAGATGAGAATCTGGGTTTTGGTCTTGTTGAGTTTCAGCTGATGAGAAGACATATATAAGGAGATGTCAGAGAAAGGCACACATGCAGATATGGATGGAGAGAAACAGTTCAGGAATGAACAGAAGCAGTTTCCAAAGAGAAGCAAAATAGTCCTCATTAGACAGTCTGTCTTCACTGGGGAACTGAGTGTAGTCAGGGAACCGTGCAGCCTAGAATACCCAGGTCAGGAGGGGGAGAGATGGTGGTAACCACCCAAGAGAGTTGGAAGTTTGAGTACAGTCTGCAACCATATGGTACAGTCTGCAACACAAGGGCAGTTGCCCTGAACTGTCACACAAGGGTTCAGAAGCAGCTGAACATGGAGATTGGGATGAGCAGCTGAAGAAGGGACAGGATGGGGGATTGGGCTGGGGAGATGGAGAACTGGGATTAGGATAAGGAGCAGAGGTCCATAAACTGGGCAGGTGGGGAGAGGACCGTTTTGAGGGAGGTGCAGCTGAGACCTGGGCCAGCCGCACCACCCCCAAGACGTAGGGAGGGAATGCCACCCAACCCGTTCTGCTCCACCCCTCATTCCCTTCCATAGTTCCCCTCTCCAGACTCAGCACAGCTTCACTCCTGACCCCACCTCCAGTCTCCGCCCTGGTTGTGTCTCCAGTGTTGCTCCCAGCCCCAGCCCCACCACCCCTTGGTCCAAATGTCAGCTCCTTTAGTCCTGTCCATGTCCCCCACACAAGCCATGGCCCTACTCCCAGACCCACCTCCAGGGGGAGCATGACACTCAAAAGTTTGGGGTCACTGGTGCGGAGCTTGCAAATGGAGGAGAGGCACGGTGACTTGTAGTCAGGGTTTAGCATGTGTAGAGGGGGAGCAAGCAAGAAGGAATGGCACAAGAACAGGTTGCAAGGGACAGAAGGCTCTGGGGTGGGCAGAGGCAAAGAGTCTGTGCGCAATACCGCACACACTTCTGCAAAACCTGAAATGGAAGCCAAGACTCCAGAGTCTCACCATTCCATTGCTGTCAGCAATATCTGTGAAATTCACTGGCAAAATGTGTCTCTCATCTTGCTCTACTGGCTGGTTCACATTACCCATAAAACCTACTACAGTTATCAGTCATTCTTTTGCATAAAACAAGGGCTATTGTGTGGATCGAAGATTCTACCACTGTGATGAATCAAGTGGGATCCATATGGTTCCATGTGATGGAATTTGTCTTTTCAGTTGGCTTCTTTAACAGCCTAGGAAATTACATACCAAAAATAGCCTTTAAAAGAATGCTAAGGCTTTACCCTCCTGCCTCCTTAAAAGCCTCAGGCCTTTCTCCTATTTGATTTACTTGAAAAAGAATAACCGTTAACGGGTATGTAGTATGTTATTCATATCTCTCAAAACTGTATGTATCTGTATTCCTGCTTCACAGAGAAGGAATGTGAGGCACAGAGGGGCTAGGCGATTTGCAACACTTTGTACTATTAAATCAACAGTGAAGCCCAGCACAGAATCCAGATTGTGTCCTAGTCATTGGGTCTAAGCAAGGGCTTAATCTGTGACACTTGTATAGCACAGCCTTCTCTACACTGTTACTGGGGAGAGGGGGGAGAAGGAGGGGAAAGTACTGGGTTTCTCAGTGTAGAAGCACTTGTCCTGCTCATGCTGAATGACTGGCAGGGCTCGCAGAATACACAGTCCTTTATCTGCTATCAAAATGTACTTCATTAAAACATCATGCACATGTGGATGGATTACCAGAGCACAGCAGAAGGCAGAGTACAGGTTCTGTTGCAGGATCATTGGTGAATAATAAAGAATTGATCAACAGACAGGCAGAAGGAGTCAGTTCATTCCATTATGAAGGAGACACTGTAATTAACAGGTAAGTTTCTCTCACCTAAATGGGCCCACCGTCAGACAATTTTATCTGGGCATTTCTGTTACTAGAATTAGATGACACAACCATGCAGGCTGTAAAGACAACAAGTCCTTGCCATGAAGAATTTAGAACTGCAGCATTCGATCTTGCAAGATTCCAAGCACTTTAAGATAACCATTGAACTACATCAAGTGGGATTCACTCAGCCCCATGAAAAATGAGGCCCTAAATTAGACAATTAGATTCAGAGAATGGTGAAATTGACAAGGGGAGCATGTATGGAGTGGGAGTGCAAAGGGCAAGGATGAGAGGAGATATAGGAGAAGGATTTCCCCACTGAAAGATCATGCGACGTACTTAATACACAGCTTGTTAGTTCCTGTATTGATTTTATTTAATTTTTTTAGATAAAATGATTTATTCAGTGAATCTAGTATGCTTATTGGAACAAGTTATTCTTATTTCAAATGTATGACATCCATAAATCAGAAATTAACATGTATGCTTTCCTACATATATAATGAACATATAATTTTAATGCCTGATAACTATCTTAGTTCTTTTAGAACGCATCAAATCTTTATTCAAATCCAACTTCAGTAATTCTGGGCTAATCTATTTCACTGAATTCACCTTTAATGTGTTTATAACCATAGCATCTTTGAAAAAAGCATTCACTGACCTGAGTTGTTAAATTCAGAGTTATAATCCAAAATCAACTGTCCCTTAACCAGCTTTCTATCAGCTATGTCTTTTGTTTGGCAAGGACTCAACTTAAAATGAAGGGGATTTATTGGGGTGATAATTTGCTGTATGAGCACCTATAGGGTTGTTAAAAGAGAGGTGCTGTGCCATATGCAGGTGTTTCAACTTTCTTAAACAAACAGTTCTGCCAGTATCCCCAATACACTTGCAATTACAAAATAAGCAAGCTAAGTAACAGCAATTTCTCATCTAGCATTTAGCTTGGAGCCTAGCCTGGCAAACAGCACGGATTCCTGTTCTAAAGCACATCACTTTGGCTCACATGATCATAATGTGGTGTAAGAGGCTGTATTAAGCGCTAGGTCAAACAAGTTATTCTTATTTCAAATTGTCAAGTAAGCTTTGCAATTTTACACTTCTTAAGGTGCACTGCAGTGCAGCAACAATTCAGGTCTTTGGACCATAAAAAAGTTCCTGTGATCACTTATTTTTGTATTTGTTGAGTGACTAATATTAGTGGAAGGGTTTTGCTGGTGGATCCATACAGTTGCAAATGTATTGGCCAGATTCCTTCCCCCGTCAGCTTGCCCACCGCTTCTTGCAAGCTTTGTATCTCTAAGCTTTTCCAGGCAGGTTTTACCTTTGGGCAAAATTTTACTCTCAAACCTGCAGAACAGACCTTGGTTTTGAAACATGGTTTCATAGAACTCGCATCATCATCAATAGGAAATCAGCACACATACTGCAAAAAGAATTTAAAAGTCAGTATGTGTCCATTGTTACCACAGTTAATTTTCCTCTGTGAACAGAAAAAAAATGGTTACTTAACTTTTGTAATTGTTGTTCTTCAAGATGTGTTGCTCTCTATTCCCTAGACAGCAACCTCGACTGCCAACGGAAGATTGGTGCCGAGGCGAGTGCAGAGGTGGAGAGTGGCATACTCCCCAGAGTGACAGGAGGAGTATGAGTGGTGCCGAGACCCGTGGTGCTGTGATTGGCATTGGTACCAAGAGGTTTGGGATCTGACTAGGTTAGAGGATCCAGATCCTGACTAGGAATGGGTATCCGAGATACTCTGAACGAGCCTAGCTCAGTAAGTCCTACTTCAGGACCATTGCTGGTGAGTCACTCTGTTGCCGCAAGTCTGACCAACACCACTCACAGGGGCAGCACTGGGACTCCAAGGAGCTGGTTGTAAACACTGGCACTGGTGGGCCAACCATGGCAGGTTTCCCCTTGGAAGGTGGATGGGAAAGGGGCTATGACCTATCTCAGAAACAGAGGACGTAGGCTCTGTGCTTCTATGAGGCCCTGAGCTGCTTCAAATGTGTCCAGAGTGGAGGAGGGTCCAATCTCCAATGGCTCCATACACAGGGAGCCCAGCAAGATCAAGCTCAGCTCCCAAGATAGATGCGGCACCGGAGGTCCTCGAGACTTGGATGAAGAGGAACATTCAGGTGCTGTTGGGACCAGAGCCAGCTGGGGTGCAGTCTTGATCTGGTAGATTTTGCCAGGGAGTCTGATTGGTTCTGGGAGGTCAACAGCTTTGGTGAACGGCGATACCAAGGCTGTTGTACTGAGTCGGCCTTCTGCATCAAATCAACCAATGTCGGTGTACTGCACACCAAGACACTCGGAACTGGATCCTGCTGTTGCAGGTGGAGAGCAGACTCCATAAGGAGCTGTTTAAGTCTAAAGTCCTGTTCCTTCCTAGTTCGAGGTTTGAATGCTTTGCAGATCTTGCTGTAGTCAGCCTGAAGGGCTTCTCCCAGATACCATAAGCAAGAGTTGTGGGGGTCACTTGTAGTCAGAGAGTCATATACAGGCAGTCCCCAGGTTACGTACAAGATAGCGACTGTAGGTTTGTTCTTAAGTTGAATTTGTATGTAAGTCGGAACTGGTACATATTGTAGGGGAAACTCTAGCCAAACATTTCTCCAGAGCTCCGTTTTATTCTCCCCCATCTCACTTCCCTCAGTCCTTTATTCTCAAGCTGAGGTGTCTGCTGAGAAAAGCCGCTCCGCATCTCCCTGGTCTGCTGGGGGGAAGCAGCTAGTGCGAGGGTGCCTCACCCCGTTTGTAAGTAGGGATCCGATATAAGTCGGATCCATGTAACCCGGGGACTGCCTGTATAGTGCACCTCACCGGTGCCAATTTAAGGGGTTCCATAGCCAGCCTGGCAGGTAGCAGCTAGGGGAAAACTTTCCAACAGTTGTGCACATGGTGTGTGCAAACCTAACTGCAACTGATCTGAGCAAGCACTCAAAGAAGAACAAGAGTTATGGGATTCTTAGATACCATAGAATGGTTTATAGAGTAATAGATAACAAGGTCAGAAGGGATAATTGTGATCTAGTCTGACCATCTGTTCAGCATAGACTATACACCTTCCCCAAAATTTCTGTTTGAACTATCGTACATTTTTGGGGGGAAAATCCAATCTTTACACCTTATTTTCAGTTCAAATTTGTCTTCAACTTCCAACCACTGGACCCTGTTATACCTTTGTTCATAGATTGACAAGCACTTTATTAAATATTTATTCCCCATGGTGGTATTTATAGACTATAATTCAAGTCACTCCTCACCCTTCTCTTTGTTAAACAAAACAGATTGAGTTCCTTGAGTCTATCACTCTAAAGCATATATTCCAATCCCTCAATCATTCTCACGGCTCTTCTGATATTTATTAGTTTCCTTTTTGAATTATGGACCCCAAGATTCAACACAGTATTTCAGCAGCTGTTGCACCAATGCCAAATACAGAAGTAAGAATCCTCCTAACTCCTACTCAAGATTCCCATTTTCAAAGGATTGCATTAGCCCTGTGAGTTAGCCAGGTTTTAATCCAGTTAATGGGTAGCATTAATTTTTTATCAGTGTAGTTTCTTAATCAAAATTTTGTGCAGTATATAGTTCAATGCCTTGCAGAAGTCTGTTATATTAATATTATTATCAACCATATAAAGTAACTGTTGGCAAATGCAGAGTTTTTAGCAGCAGCTCTTCTAGAGCAGAATTTCAGAGATAAGGCATCTACAGTGTACAGTAATTCCTCATTTAACACTATAGATATGTTTCAGAAAATGATCATGTTAAGTGAAAACATGTTATGCGGGCGGGGTCCATTTTCCCATTGAAAATAATGGAAAAGGTGGGGGTTGCATTTCAAGCAGTGGTGTCTGTTGGGACCAGGACATAAGGTTGGGGGGAGAAAGGGGACTGGGTTACAGCAGGGAGGGGAGGTGTTTGGCTCTGGGGAACGGAAGGGGAGGGGAGGGAAGAGGGATTGGATTGGGAGTATGCCCCTGTGACAGGTCTGCCAGGACCCGCACTGTCTGGCAAGGGGGGGTTACCAGGGAAAAGCACGGCAAGCAGCGAACCCTCCGCTGCTTTGCAGGGAGGCGGGGGAAGCACTGCGCAGCCACCAGCAATGGGCCGGCTGAGGAAACCCAGCCGCCGGCCCACAAGCAGGGGCCGTAGGAGAGGGGGCAAGGCGTCCGGCAAGGGGGAGTCAGCAGGCAACGGTGCGGCGAGAGGCAAACCCCCCGCTGCTTTACGGGGAGGCAGGGGAAGCCCCGCACAGCTGCTGGCAACGGGTCGGCTGGGGAAATCGTGTTATTTCGGGGACGGTCGTATAATTCAAAAAATGTTCCCTAAAAAAAAAATCATGCTATCGCGAAAACGTGTTAAGTGGGCACGTGTTAAATGAGGAATTACTGTATATCGGATGAGAATTTTGCCATCTGTGTATTTATAAGTAATATTATTTGCACTACTGCAGTTTCTCAGAGAATAATGTTTGCTACTTTCTCTTTTGATACGTGTGTTTCAGTCATGTTATTTGTCACAGAAGAAAGGTATGAAATTCCTGCTTATGATACTAAATGAAAAATCGGGAATGTTAGTTTTATTATTCTTCCATTTTAGAGCTTTGAGGGATTAATTTTTTGACATATTGAGAAATTCAATGTAATAGAGAAACATACTATCAAAAAGGCACCACTGTTGAAATACTCTTCATCAGTGACCAAAAGAAAATATACACTAACATTTGTTTTGAGCTAGAATGTTAGAAAGGAGCATTATTGCATATTTCATGTAACTCAGAGCCACTTAATGAGCCTGATTATCAGTGCTGAAACATACAGTCCCAAGGAGTGTAGTAAGATAAACTCTGTAAATCTCACTTGTATGGTACGAGATGTCTTCTTAATTTTCAAATGATAAAACAGCTCACTGCCTTTCCAACATGTCAATAAGATACCAGATATCTCTCTGTGTAGAACAAGCTACTAATTGGATGAAATGAAAACTCCTCTTGTTCTACTGTTTTGAAAATTATTTTTATACTGATCCACTTTGCTAATAAAAATAACAAATGTGTACACATACCAGACTATTTGCTTCACTCGCACTTGCTGTATTTCCAAAATACTAGGGGAGAGGAATAATAAAGTCAAGCACTTGTGGTGGATACAAGTGCTTTGGAAAACCATGTGGCTCAATACCAAAGATGAGAAATGCCCTTGGCCACTGAGCCTGCCTGGTATTTATGACCAACACTTTGTTTTCACCAACTGAGAACACTTAGAATCAACAACAATGCTAATCATTCTCAAAACACTTGTTGAATTGCAAACATTTTCTCAGAGAATAATGTTTGCTACTTTCTCTTTTGATATGTGTGTTTCAGTCATGTTATTTGTCACAAAAGAAAGGTATGAAATTCCTGCTTATGATACAAAATGAAAAATCTTGAATGTTAGTGTCTTGGGTATTATTTACTATTGTAAATTCTAGGATGTGAATGTATACCCACATACACAGTTAACCAATGAGTCTGGCTCATTGGTTAATCCCATGTAGCCACTTGCCCTCCGAGTCTCATACATGCAGGGAAGTGGGGCGGGAGGGAGGCAGGAGCCAGTGCTCCCAGGGATCTGTCTTTTAAGCCAGCTCCCTGCAGAGCACTCCCCCCCCCCCCTCGCCCCGCACTGCTGCCTCCCATAGAGACTTAAATGTCCACTCTCTGCAAGAACTGGCTCCTGACGCCTGACCCCCCCCCCCCATCCCGAGTGTAAACATGTAATCACTGTAAATTTCAGTGGCCACACATTTACAAAAATAAATGCATTTTAGCATCCCTAGTAAACACATATGGCTTTATAGGTTATTTTAAAAAATAATTTAAAATTACTATGGTAATAACTACTATGCAAGGTCCCCAGTGGAGGAATCTATATCACCCTAGTCAACTCGCAGCACTAGAGTTACAATTGCATTTTAACTATGAATACATAAATAACACCTTTCTCTGTCAGGACTGCAATACACAAATCCTTTCTGTGAAATTTATCAGGCTATTTTCCCCTCATACTAATAAATACTGATCTAGAATCAGCAATTTTGGTATTTACTAGGGACTCAAACTTAATTCATAACTCAACCTAATACCTAAGTGGGCAGTGCTACAATAATTTTATATAACTAGTTTACATCATATATTTAATTGTCAGTAACTTTACACATTTAGCTGGCAAGTCTCTCTATTTGCTTTTATTAAATGCCACACGTTTAAATAAGAAATTGTATTTCAACCTAATGTTTACATTTTGACTGCGCCTAAAATGTCCTCATTGTAGTACACTGCATCAATAAATGAACAATTATTTCTCAGTGGCATGTAAAACACATAGTGATGTCAGCAACATTAAATTCTAGTGCCAAGTAGGGAAACAGTTAAACTTAGTTTTACTATAAAATCAATATTATACTAATTTTAATAAAAGGAAAAGATTTACCTTGTTTTTTGCTCAGACATGAAGTCATGTGCAAGGAAATTCAATACCCACTGTATAAAATATGAACTATGAAAATGTTTTACAGCTGGTTTTGATCAGCTTCCTTTGTTTAACATTAGGAGCTAACCTCCAGAAGATGCATACAAGCTGCACATCCTACAGGTAATAGTATCCAGATGGGATATTCTCCCTGAACATCATGGCTGGTAACATAAAGAATATGCTGTGAAAAAAGCACCTTGGCATAAATTCTAATGACATCTTGTTTTCGGTGGCACCATAGCTCACCATAGCCACTGCATATACAAGTTTGGAAAATCTACAACAGAAAAACAGCCTGCAGTCAGACAATTCTTTAAGCTGATTGCTTGGCTGTGGCAGCAGCTAAACAGAGAAGCGATACTTTTACGTATTAATACCTTACTCTGGTGAAATTGCTCACTTCAGCTTTAAGGTAAAACATTCTGCTACGACTGTGGGCATGTCCCATTATGGGTCCTTAGAACTAACATTTTCAAGTGGATGCAGAACTGAGTGGGAAGCAAGTGCATACTGCAGGACACCCATGTAATGTTTTCATCATCTTGGCACTCACGGTTATGTGACATAAAAGATACAGCTTCTTCCTTAATTTCATATTCTGTCCCAAATCAACAAGTGACTTATGCAGGCCATCTTTACACTACCCCATAAAACATTTGATCCAGGTGTTCATGACAAGGGCAGAGTTAAGGTCATTTGGCGATCGTAGCTGTGAATTCTCACACTTTTAAAGGTCTGGATTCCTTATGTGCTTAAGCTTAAATCTGAAATGTCTTAATTTTTGTTTTTCTATTTCTTATATTATCATCATTATTATTAGCACTGCAGTAGAGCACTGTTCTATCACTGTCCTACCTAGTGCTAAGTTCTGCACAATCAAACAACAGAGATGTTACCTGCCTTGGAGCAGAGGCAAAGCCATGGGTGGGCCTGAGTGGGCTGTGGCCCACCCACTTTGCATCCATGACCACTTCCACAGCCCCCCACGGCTCTCCTCATCCCCCAACACTTGTCCCACTCTGCTAGCCTGTCCAGCTGGGGAGTGGGATTGGAGCACAGGTGCTTATCCTGCTCTGCCAGCTGCTACAGGCTGCAAGCGGGATGGAAAGCTAGGCTTTCTGAATCTGGTGCTGTGGCTGGGGAACAGGGTTGGGGCCGCTGGGGCCTCTCCTGCTCCACATGACACTCCAGCCAGGGAGTGGGGCCGAGGGTTTGCCTCGCTCTGTCTTCCCACACGACGCTCAAACCAGGGAGTGAGATCAGGACACACTCCAGCTGGGAAGCGGGGTTGGGGGTAGGAAGAGCAGGGCTAGAACCCGCTCTGGGACCCTGTTCTCCGGCTGGAGCACCAGGAAGGTGGGTGGAACACGGCAAGCCCCTGTGAGTTGATACCACTCTCTGGGTGTGTCCCTGGGGCTGTGGTCTCGGTTACCCTGGCCAGCCTGTCCATCCTCTCCTCCTCGGATACTTGTGGGAAGGGATGCAGCCCCATTCCTCCCATCACTCCTCTTCCCTGTGGCTCCCACCACCTCAGGGAGTGCAGAAGAGCCTGACTGCTGCTGCTGCCCCGTGCAAGGCCCCCTGGTAATCCTGTAAGCCACATCCCTTGGGGGACAGTGTCTGAGGGTGGGGAGGTAGGATGGGATTTGGAAGATGAGAAATGACAGGATTCCCAGGCCAGATGCACAGCTGCCCTGGCTGGGGATGGCCAATGGGCCATGAGTTCGAGACTCGATCTACAAGATAATATGCAGCATCTCTCATAAATAAAGATCCCAAAGGGCTTTCCAAACTATGTACATAAATACTAAGGAAGCATAAAAAAGAACACTCAAGGAATTCAAGTACTAAAACTATGCTGAAGCAACACTGAAGGCATGCGTTAAACCCATGAAAGGAAGGAAATAATAGTTTAGGCTAAAACTCCAGCCTCCACACACAGAGAGAAGACAGAGTTAGGCAAGCTATACAAATCAAGACTCCAGTGTCAGCATGGATTTCCAGTTTTAACTCTGATTTGTGACAGATTAGAAGATACTTTGTTTCATAATTTTTCCATACAGCTGCAGGGTAGAGACAGTCTGGAATTTATCCAACCTACTTAGGTACATTGGGTAATGAGGTCTACTATCTCAAATGAGGTGCCTAATTTAAACAAAGAAAATCTTGAAAGTAACATTTCTAAAAATCATAGCATTACATTTAGCTGTGTTGCCTTTCACAATGAATTACTCCTTGAAGTGCCAGCATTTTGGAGCAGTACTTTTTACAGTGACTTCTTATTATGACACCCGTATTAATCAAAGTGTACTCTCTTACTGTTCTAAAATGGTTGGTATCATGTGCCGTAAACCAATGGAAGATTCCTGTTTGCAGTACAGATGATGGGAGACGTATCCCTCCCAATCCCGGCTTGCAGCATTCAGAGACACACATGGTCCCTACAGTTGGTGCAGGGGCATGGAAGGCAGGGATTCTAGCTGAGGAACCTGCTAGACTGCTGGCTGAGAGCTGCTCAGGTAAGCACCTCCCAGCCAGAATCTGCCTCTGGCATCCCAACCCTTCCTCTCCGCAACGCTCTGCCCCGCTCCTGTACCTCTACTCCACGTAACCAAAACCCTCTGTCACCCTCCTGCACTTATACCCCCTCCCAGACCCGGCACTCCAATCCCCTGTACCTCCTCCTGCATCCCTGCCACAGGTCACATCCCCTCCTGGACCCTGCACCCCTTCCTGCACCCCAATCTCCTGTCCCAGGTCACATCTCCCTCCTTCACCTAAACTCCCTCCCACATGCTCTCCTGCAACCAATCTCTTACCCCAAGCTCCCTTCTGCACCAAACCTTCATCCCAGACCCCAGCCCTCATCCATTAATATCATAGAACAGTGTGGCCTTGACCACGTAGCAAATTCTTGGAATGACTCCCCCATCAAATATTATTGCTTACCCTTGTACTAGGGCAAGCACAGGACACACTGCCTGAGTTTTAGTACAGAAGATAAAGTTTACATATTGGCTCAACGTCTGGTTGGTAGCTGGTATCAAGCGGAGTGAATAAGAGTTGGTTCTAGGGACGGTTTTGTTTAACATCTTTATTAACGACCAGGATGAGGGGATGAACTGCACCCTCAGCATGTTCACAGATGACACTAAACTGGGGAGCAAGGTAGATACGATGGAGGGCAGGGATAAGGACCAGAGTGACCTAGACAAATTGGAGGATTGGGCCAAAAGAAATCTGATGAGGTTCAACAAGGACAAGTGCAGAGTCCTGCATTTGGGATGGAAGAATCCCAAGCACTGTTACAGGCTGGGGACCAACTGGCTAAGCATCAGATTAGCAGAAAAGGACCCGGAGATTACAGTGGATGAGAAGATGGATATGAGTCAACAGTGTGCTCTTTTAGGCAACAAGGTAAAAATGAAAGAAGGCAAAGCTGGCCACAGCAGGAAGCCAAGAAGTCTGAGAAAGAGAATATATTTAATAAAATCAAAGGATACTGAAAACCTGATATATGCATAACCCAAAAGCTATGATGTAAATCATTTGAGGTCTACACTTCAGCAGTTTATGTCATCATCAAACCATCTATCTCCTACTTTGGTAAAATTACATTGTAGAGAACAATTTCTAATGAAAAATGTAAGGCTCTCTATATTAGTTAAGGATGGAAAGATTGTGCTAGATTGAGTCCATCTTCCAACATGGCACAATATAGCTTTCTTTCTTTCTCTTTCACATACACCTCCATCCTTTGTAAATAGAGACATATATAATGACATATACTCCCTCAAGATTTCAAGTACTTTGAAAACTATGCAGCGAATACAAGCATAATAAAGAAACAATATAGAATTTTAAAGTATTTTATATTGGTTTCTACAAATCCTGTGAAAACTCTATTGTTATTGCACATCTAAGGTATGTTCTGGGCCATTTTAATTAGCTAAATCATTCAGAGTTCTACCTTAAAAAGTAGCTTTGTGAAACTGCAGTAGTTGCAGAATATTTTACTCCTGGGCTTGATAAAACACTAAACCAGAAACTGCTTTAAAATAACTGCCTGCCACAGCAGTTTTAGCCAACTTTTGCACCTGGTGCTGAGAGAAAAAGCCAAGTGAACTTTCACTCACTTGTTGCATGTCAGCTTCAATGTGATGTCTTTCTTCTGTTGTGTTTGGGTTTCTAACTGGAAGAGACAACTAAGCTAAACTAGCAGCCAATCAATTCATAAATTCTAAGAATGCAATAAAATTTGATACCAATAAATCTTTTCTTTTAACAGCCAGAAGAGATTAACAAAGTTATGTGAAATTTTATCCTCCTCTGTTCTTTCAATAGGACGATCACCTGACAATCCAGTTGAATCAACTGACAAAATTAAAAGGGACACAATTAAGCTTATATATACATAGAGACAGGATACACATTTATGCATATCCCTAATGGGTCCTCCAACAGTTATTACTCCTGGTGAATTTTTTCTTCCTCTCACTATAAAAGTTATTGCACCTTTGGATTGTCAAATAAAAATCTAAATGGCTGAGACAAAGACCATCAATATTAAAAAGCTTTGCAATGTTTTCCTCTCAGCTACAGCTGGTTAATTGTCTTCGGCTCTGCTACAAACTCACTCTGTGACCTTGGAAAACGTACTTATATGTCTCTGTGCCTCAGTTTCCCTCTCCATAAAATGACCCAGTTTTTTTATAAGTTGAGATAGTGATGGCATGTTTATACCATCTTAGTGTAAGCATTTGTAACACTTGCAGAAATAGGTTTTCAGAAACTATATGGATGAAATGAAGGACACAGTATTATTTAAGGTCATAGCCAATAATTAGAAATTAAGAAAAATATACTTATTAGACATATATACAAGATGACTGCTAGCAGCTGAGTTGCTAACTTGACATTGAAAGAAAAATGTGCATTTTAACATCAGTCCCTATATTATCAAGCAGTTTTACTAATCTCATATCCCAACTACTGTAAATGTATTTATACATGAATGTGAATTTACACTCATATATGTGGTGATAATATCCATGGTGTGACATTTATCACATGATTCTCCATTTAATGATGCTTCTTTGGATTTTAAATACTTCATCCTCCTTTTCCAGTCAACCTCTTACTCTAATCTCCTGTGACTTCAATTTACATATAAATGTCTCATTTGACTCAGCAGCTTCCTGCCTCCTGGCTCTCACCTCTGATCATCATTTAACCTCTTTCAACACCACTGACTTCCCACTGCTAGTAATTTTTCAACCCAGCTCTTCTGCAACCTCCATTCTACCAGCAGTGAAGATTTCTATGCCACAGCTCAGCATCCTGCTCCAAGCTCTCTCATTCCTCATTTTAGGAGATGCACTTGTTTATTCCCGCCACTCTACTCTCATTCATTCACCCTTAATTCCCAGGCCCCTCTCTTCCACCAAAATATGCACCCCACTAAGATAACTTTGGATCAGATTCAGCATCCACTTCCACCAGTCCTGTTCTTATCCTCTGAATGCTGCTGGAAAAAGTCTCATGACTTCCCTCCTTCCATCCCTCCACTGTAGATGTGTTCTCTCCTCCTCCAATTCTGCCATCTCCCTAGCCAAACAAAACTTCACTGTATTCAAGTCCCAACAATGTTGTCACTTACCTGCAGTCTTTGCCTCCTTCATTATCACATCTCCCTATCCCTCTCTGCACAGATAAAGAGCAAAAAATCCAGAAAAAAACTTTCCTTTCTCAACACTATCTCCTGTTACTGATCCTGATTTCTCTAGCTTTCTCTCCACCACTGACCCTGCCTAACCATCTTTCTTAGCTATTTTAATTCCCAACATCTCATTGACCTCTGGCTCCTTTCCCTCACAATATAAGGATGCCCCAAATCTCCCTTCTCCTCAAAAAAATATTTCAAACCTACCTGCCCCTCCAAATACCTCCCCATCTCTTCTTCCCTTCTTCTCCAAAAGTCTTCTAACCAATGCACTGGCATCCTCTCCTCTTAACTCCATCTTGGATGTAGTCTAACTTGGCTTTTGACAACTCCATGTCACTGAAACGGATCACAGCAGTGTCCATAATGATTTCTTTGTAGTCAAAACTCTGGGCCTCTACCCCAACCTCATCATCTTCAATCTCTACTGCTTTTGACACTGTCGATTATTCTCTTCTTTTTGACATCGTATCCTGACTGGATTTCTGAGATACTGTTCACTCCTGGTTCTCTTTCTACTTCTCTGACCAATCCTTCAGTGTATTTTTGGTCAGTTCTCTTGCTTCTCTTTTCCCTTACCTTCTGTGGCACTATCCTTTACCCTTTGCTTTTCCTACCTTACACACACACTCTCGTTCTCTGGGAGATCTCTTTAGTTCACACGGTAGTTATGGTATCTACAAGGAAATCATGCAAATCTATTTGCCCACCATTCACTTTCCATCTTCCATTTTGTCCCATATGGTACCCTGCCTCTATTAAGTTTAATCTTAGGTGCTCCATAATCATTTAAAATGTAACATGGCCAAAACATAATTCTCTACTACTTCTCCAAAATCTTCTCCTCTTCTCTCCTTTACTATTATGGTTTACACCACCCTCCTATATCTTTCTTGAGTCCAGACTAAAGTTACACTTTGTATCCTTTCCCCCCATTGTCCCACACATCCAGACTGTGTCCAAGCCCTGCTGCTGCTTCTTCCTCAGTGCCTCCTTCATTGGTCTTTCTCTCTTCACCCACATAGCCAAATCACTTGTTCAGGCCTTCTTTAACTACCCTGACTCAATGATTGCAACCTGCTCTTCTGTGGACCCCCAAACACACACATTCCTCAACTTCAATCCATACAAATGTACAACTTCCTGAATCTGGGTGTGCCAGGCCCTTCTATGAATCCCGCCACTGATTCCCAATCTGCTACTACATCAAAGAGAAGCCCCATGTTACCACCTTCAAAACTCCACAAAACTTTGCCCTTCCCTGTTTTCTTCCTTTGTCAAGTTCTGTGTTGCTCTCTATCCTGCCAGTGTTTTTATCTTGTTCTACCCACCAGCTTCTCTCACAATCACTCCTTTGCCATCTTCCAGACAACTTCCTTTGCATGGTACAACCTCCCTTGCCTCATCCACCAACTTGCCTGTCTTTCCACTGTAAGGTCCTAAAAATGTCCACTGCCATAACAAACTTTTAGCAGCTCATGGGCACTTTATCCTTCTAAGCAGTTTCAAATAGCTGCTATTTTATTTTTCAAAAGAACTTGTCAAAGACATTTTTCTGGACCCTCCCTCCCCC
Organism: Pelodiscus sinensis; assembly: GCF_049634645.1. Lineage (NCBI taxonomy): Eukaryota > Metazoa > Chordata > Testudines > Trionychidae > Pelodiscus > Pelodiscus sinensis. The sequence continues at coordinate 11,245,220 of NC_134713.1, forward strand.
CATGCAGAATCTCATTTCATTTAACTGAAATGCATATGGCCAATTCCCCATTATAACACTCAATTATACAGCTTGAAGTCTGACCTCAGCTAGGTCAAGATAAACTGCTTCTAGAGAAACATGTAGTAAACTCTCTAAAATGTGACTGGCAGATAAAAAAAAGGAGAGTCCAGGATGTGAGAAAATGGAGGAGGTGCCATGGCTGATTATGCTTTGTCACTGAAAGGGAGTTTTGATAGAGCAGAGCCATCTTTGAGGATATATGGGTGTTGAGGTACAGCAGCTAAGACTGACATCTGTTGTGAATGTGGGTGTAATTGGTATATTTTTGGAAATGTAATGATTATTTTGACAGGAAAGGCAATTAGGCAAGATTAATTGTAAATTATTTACTTTTTAATATTGGGGATTTTCTCAGTTATTAACAAATAAGTATCTATCAATTCAGATAGCCACATTTTAACAATTATTCCTATACCTTCCTGCATAGCCTCCTTCCTGCAGTCTTGTTCACCCAGAGAGCATGCATTGCCCCACCTCCTCTGAATAGTCTGATACTGCACCCATATCTTCCAATCCCTCAGTTCACTCATCTTTTAAACAATAGAATCATAGAATCATAGAACTGGAAGAGACCTCAGAAGGTCATCAAGTCCAGCCCCCTGCTCTAGGCAGGACCAGTTCCAACTAAATCAACCCGGCCAGGGCTTTGTCAAGCCGAGACTTGAACACCTCTAGGGATGGAGACTCCACTACTTCCCTAGGTAACCCATTCCAGTGCTTCACCACCCTCCTAGTGAAATAGTTTTTCCTAATATCCAACCTGGACCTCTCCCACCACAACTTGAGACCATTGCTCCTTGTTCTGCCATCTGTCACTACTGAGAACAGCCTCTCTCCATCCTCTTTGGAACCTCCCTTCAGGAAGTTGAAGGCTGCTATCAAATCCCCCCTCACTCTTCGCTTCTGCAGACTAAACAGACCCAAGTCCCTCAGCCTCTCCTCATAAGTCATATGCTCCAGCCCCCTAATCATTTTGGTTGCCCTCTGCTGGACCCTCTCCAATGTGTCCACATCCTTTTTGTAGTGGGGGGCCCAGAACTGGACACAATACTCCAGATGCGGCCTCACCAAAGCCGAATAAAGGGGAATGATGACATCTCTGGATCTGCTGGCAATGCTCCTCTTAATGCAACCTAATATGCCATTAGTCTTCTTGGCTACAAGGGCACACTGTTGACTCATATCTAGCTTCTCATCCACTGTAACCCCCAGGTCCTTTTCTGCAGAATTACTACTTAACCGGTTGGTCCCCAGCTTGTAACAATACTTGGGATTCTTCCGTCCCAAGTGCAGGACTCTACACTTGTCCTTGTTGAACCTCATCAGATTTCTTGTGGCCCAATCCTCCAATTTGTCTAAGTCATTCTGTACCCTATCTCTGCCCTTAAGGGTATCTACCTCTCCCCCAGCTTAGTGTCATCCGCAAACTTGCTGAGGGTGCAATCCATCCCCTCATCCAGATAATTAATAAAGATATTGAACAAAACCGGTCCTAGAACCGAACCTTGGGGCACTCCGCTAGAAACCGACCGCCATCCTGACATCGAGCCATTGATCACTACCCGCTGGGCCCGGCCTTCTAGCCATCTTTCTATCCATTTTACCGTCCATTTATCCAATCCACAATCCCTTAACTTGATGGCAAGAATATTGTGGGAGACCGTATCAAAAGCCTTGCTAAAGTCAAGGTATATAACATCCACTGACTTCCCCATGTCCACCGAGCCAGTTACGTCATCATAGAAGCTAATCAGATTGGTCAGGCACGACTTGCCCTTTGTGAATCCATGCTGACTATTCCTAATCTCTTTCCTCTCATCCAAGTGCCTCAATATGGATTCCTTAAGGATTCCTTCCATGATTTTTCCAGGAACCGAGGTAAGACTGACAGGCCTATAGTTCCCTGGATCATCCTTCTTCCCTTTTTTGAAGATGGGCACTACATTTGCCTTTTTCCAGTCATCTGGGATTTCTCCCGATCTCCACAACTTTTCAAAGATAATAGCCAAAGGCTCCACAATGACATTTGCCAACTCCCTCAGTACCCTCGGATGCACTAAGTCCGGACCCATGGATTTGTGTATGTTTCCTAACCTGTTCTTTACCCACCACGGGCTGTCCATCTTCATCCCATCTTGCGTCACTTAGCGCAGAAGTCCAGGAGCTGACCTTGTCCGTGAATACAGAGGCAAAGAAAGCATTGAGTACTTCAGCTTTCCCCACATCATCTGTCACTAGGTTACCTCCTTCATCCATTAGGGGCTGCACACCCTCTCTGATCACCTTCTTCTTGTTAACATACCTGTAGAAACTTTCTTGTTATCCTGCACATCCTTAGCCAGTCGCAATTCCATTTGCGCTTTTGCCTTCCTGATAACCCCCCGGCATTCTCAAGCTATACCTTTAAACTGCTCCCCGGTCATTTGTCCAAGTTTCCACTCTTTGTAAGCTTCCTTTTTGTGCTTAAGTTCACCAAGGATTTCCCCTGTAAGCCAGTCTGGTCTCCTACCATGTTTGCCTCTCTTGCAACGCATCGGGATGGTTTCTTTCTGTGCCTTCAATAAGGCTTCTTTAAAATACTGCCAGCTGTCCTGGACTCCTTTCCCCTTCATGTTAACATCCCAGGGGATTCTGCCCATCAGATCTCGGAGGGAGTCAAAATCTGCTTTTTTGAAGTCCAAGGTGTGTATTTTACTACTCTCTTCTCTTCCTTTGGTCAGGATCCTGAAATCTACCATCTCATGATCACTGCTTCCCAGGTTGTCACCCACCTCCACTTCCCCTATTAGTTCCTCCCTGTTTGTGAGCAGAAGGTCACAATGATAAACACAAGCATTTTAAAAATTAAATAGGCAAGCAAGGATCTAGGGTGAGAAGGGACCAAGAGGGGGAAGTCCTTGGGGGTAGGGATGGAATATGGCATCAGTGGAGAAGTATATCTTCAGCTGGAGGTTAGAGAAGTGAATCCAGAGAGTAGCTCCTCTTTGAAGAGTTTCCAAATTTTGCCCAAACAGAGGGTATGTTTGGGCCCATTTTTCCCCTTTCAGGTCTGTGGACTCCTGGAGGGAGTTGAAGGGGTAATAAAGTGGGGAGCCTGAATGGGGTGACAAACAGAAGGGTCCTGGGAAACAGACCATTATCTCTGTAGCAAAACACTGAAGCTTCAAAGATTTCCCACAGAACCGCTGCCTGGTTTGCTGCAAAAGCCAAGGCAGCTGTGCTGTGGCAATGACTGAAACACCAATGCCTTTGTGCAAAAACTCCACTCCTTTGGTGCACCTGGCCACAGCACCATGAAGAGCCAAAGGCAAATCCAATCAAGAAATTAAAAAATTAGTAACCAAACCAAAATGTATCTTTATCTACAGTCAGAAAATGCTATATGAACAAAACAGAGGACCATGACATGCACAAACCAAAAACTCTTCTGATAAAAGCTTATAGTCTGTTCAAAGATCACTTGCATGAATAGATATTTTCTATGTGCCGGCACATTTTTGCTTATTTTTCATCCTTCTGTAAAACTTAGCAGTCTCCCAAGTCAGTGATAGTTTAAGATAACCCATATGCAATTCCCAAAAGTAGCATTACCTTATAATTAATGTTTTAGTAGTGATACATGAACCTCAGTGAAGGCATTAGCATGGGATAGTGTAAACTTCAGACATTTCTAAATCAAATTACCAACCTTATCAGAAACTCTGAGCAATTCACAATCTGAGTGTTGTCTTATTTCTGCCCCTCTGTTAAGCAATGGTTGTTTTGTACTGGATTTTGTAACTTTGTTATCTTCGGTCTACTCAAGGACTGTGTTAACATCAACAGACCCATCGGGCGAGACTTGTGACTTGAAGATAAAATAATCACAAATAAAAAGCATGAGATTTTTCACATACAGAAACAAACACTGACATATTTAAGACTTTATTGGTGTTTTTGTCCATGATTTCCTTGGACACAAATTAGTTACATTTTCCAAAATAGAGCAATTTCAATATTTAGAAAATGTACTAAGAAGTTTTGAAAGGTACAGTAACTTTAGCAATGTTTTCCACTAGTTCTGTTAAAGTAAGATTTTGCAAACTATGGTATTGTGTGTGTCTGAAAATATTGGGGGTTTCCTGAGAAGGGAGGAAATTACAGAGGTATATAATCTTAGCCTTGTCAGCTATTTACTAACAAAGCATAGTATCAGAAAACTCAAGAACTGTGAACACTAGGTGTCAGTGTAAGAAATGGGAAAATATTTTTTTTTAAAAACCTGTTGTTTTCAATCAGGTGGATTAGCTAAGAAACCAGAAACAGCTGTAACCACATTTACTTGTAACTGCATAATACTGTTAACAAGGCAATCTTCCTAAAAAATTATTGCAAAACCATCAGGTTTGTTTGAAATCAGATAAAGTAGCTGTGAGAAATGATAATGAGTTAGCTCTATAAAACACAAAAAGTTGATCTTAAACATTTGAAAGCACATTTATGTACCTTGCAATATTATGTATTAATGTAATTTGTCATGTACAGGCAGTCCCCGGGTTACATATAAGATAGGGACTGTAGGTTTGTTCTTAAGTTGAATTTGTATGTAAGTCGGAACTGGTACATATTGTAGGGGAAACTCTAGCCAAACATTTCTCCAGAGCTCAGTTTTATTCTCCCATACCTCACTTCCCTCAGTCCTTTATTCTCAAACTGAGGTGTCTGTTGAGAAAAGCCGCTCCGCGTCTCCCTGGTCTGCTGGGGGGGGGGGGGGGGTCGCTAGCTTCGCGTCTCCCTGGTCTGCTGGGGGGAAGCAGCTAGTGCGAGGTTGCCTCACCCCGTTTGTAAGTAGGGATCCGATGTAAGTCGGATCCATGTAACCCGGGGACTGCCTGTATATCCATTAATTTGTTCAAGTCATCCGTGACTGCAAGTTGCAAAAATTCTGTATTACACAATTATGAAATAACACAGTAGAAACTAAAAGTAGTTCCAAAATCTTGACGTGTGTGGACACACACAGAAAGAAGACTGTATATGCTATATATATACACCTCTGTCATTTCCTCCCTTCTCAGGAAACCCCCAATATTTTCAGACACACACAACCATAATTTGCAAAATCTTACTTTATCAGAACTAGTGGAAAACATTGCTAAAGTTACTGTACCTCTCAAAACTACTTAGTATGTTTTCTAAATATTGAAATTGCTCTGTTTTGGCAAATATAACTAATTTGTGGCCATGGAAATCAAGTCTTGGATATGTCAGTGTTTGTTTCTGTGTGTGAAAAATCTCACACTTGTGTTTATATTATTCTTGGAAATACAGCAAACAAGAAGGATCAAATTTCAAAGTGCCTTATCACTTATGTTTTTGAAAATTTTACCTGAAGTTGCCAACTCAGATATCCTAATCAGATGGTATTTTGACAAGTCTCAAAAAAGTTGAGGCATATAGTACTTCCAGGAAAGATAATTAAATACAATTGTATGTTATATTTGAACATGTGAGATGTATTGTGATGGCTCTCGGGTAAAGGAGGGTTTTTGCTCCCAAACCATTTTAAAATAATTAAGCAGTCACAAATATGGGAATATTCCATATGGCATCCTCCACTGATCCATCTAGTCTGGTATTCTGAATATGGTATTGGCTAGTCAACATAATTTCAAAAGAAGAGAAAAATTCCCCCAAGAGCATATTTATATAGACAAAGAAACTGATCTTGAACCTGACAGATTATTGCTTAAACTCTGGAAACTTGAGATGTGATCATTTTTTACAGATATTACTAATTAGTGATCATACAATTTTACATCTCCTTTTCAAATCCAGCCAAAGTTCAATACAAATTAAAGTAAAAAGTTTTTTGTGTCACTATTTTAATTACAGTAAAAAATGAGCTAGGCAAGTATTAATAACATTATCTGTAAATAAAACAACACTTAAAGTAGAACTACATGCAAAAGTTTGATTTAGTCTAGTCCAGTGTTTCTCAAAGTGGTCCGTGGACCCACTCTGAGAAAGCTGCTACCGGGTCACTCTAGTTTGTTTTCTTACTGGTTCCACAGCCACAGAGCCTTGCGGCTCTCATTAGCTGCAGTTCACCATTTGCAGCCAAGGGGAGTGCAGGAAGCAATGGCCCAGGTCACGCTGCTTCCTGCAACTCCCCTTGGCTGCAAATGGTGATCCGCAACCAATGGGAGCTGCGAGGCTCTGTGGCTGCAGAGCTGGTAAGTAAACAAACCGGAGCGGCCCGGTAGCAGCTCTCAGTGTGGGTCCACAGACCACTTTGAAAAACACTGATCTAGTCAAATTTCTATAATGTAATATATGCAAGGTTGCTGTAGCTTTGTCAGATCTAGGACTTTAGAGAGACAAGGCAGGAGAAGTAATAATTAGGGATGTGAAGGACTAGTCGCTTCCCCCCCCCCACACACACACACTGCCTCTATCAGATAGTGGCAGCAAGAGGGGGGAAGAAGAGAGGGTACTTCAAAGCGGCAGAGTCGCTTGAAACCTGAGGCCAGATCCCAGGCTCCATGTAGCGCTGCCACTTTGAAAAGCCACATGCAGCCTAGGGCCAGCTGGAGTGTCCCCAGGCAGCATGCAGCATTTCAAAGAGGCAGCACCGCATGGAGCCCGGGATCAGCTGGGGTGTCTCCAGCTGACCCCATGCAACACACGTCACTTTTGCCTTTGAAGTGTAGCTCTGTTGCTACACTTAAAAGGCAGAGGTGCCCTATCGACTAATCAAATAGTCAATGCAAAAGACAACAACTATTTGATTAGTCAGCTACCTGATACTTAACATCCTTAGTAATAACCTTGCCACCACAGATGTCATCTTCCTACATACCAACATCCCTCAACATATGTTGGTCCAATGAAAGATATTTCATCACCCATAATACAATATAATCATTTATGTAACATCATATCATATAGATTACTCCCCTTCTCATAAACAAGTAGTCCTGTGGCACCTTAGAGGGAATAAAAATATACAGTATCACAAGTTTTTGTGATCAAAATACGCATGTGCATCAGATTTTTCAAGACATTCTCCCAGTACTCCACCACACTCCAGGAAAATGTATAGCTTCCAAGGCTAAGAAATACCTTTGTGATCACCTAGCCTGATATCCTGTACAACACAGACTACAGAACTCCCCCCCTCCCCACTCCCCACAATAGTTTCTAGAGCATATCTTCTTAAAGAACATCCAATCTGGATAGTGCAGTCTCCCTGTTAGACAGTAAAACCTCTGGTCTCCCACATAACAGAAAAGATTCTCATCAAACATATTAATGAGGAAGGAGCTACTAATGAGGAAAGACTGGATTATTAGTGTGAAATAATAGATTGCAGCAATGTAGTTCATCAAAGCAATCTGGACACTGAACAACTGAACATCACAGTTGATCATAAATTATCAAAAAAATAACTATTAGTCTATTTTACAACTACCAAAGTATATGTTAAACATCAAATAAAAGTCATTTCAAAAACATTTATATTTATAAAATCCAATCCAGGTCCCAACAAATCTTCAATGTACTTAAACGCAAGTGTAACTTTAGGCACGGTCCCACTGACCACACTATTTGAAGTGACATATGTACTACTCCATTCCTTCGTTACACTCCAGCCTAAACACATTAAAAGAACATAATTAAGGTTACACGGTCAAGCACTCAAAACTTAGGAAATTTTAGAGCAAAGGCTGTGCCTGTGCAACTTTAATTCAGCCTCTTTATGGGTACACATTATGATACCGTCTTTAATGACACATTTTTCTACAGGACCTTTCCCTATCTCATACAATGGACACGATGATGTACACTATTCAAATCCTGCTATGATGAGAGAATTATTAATTTCCTTATGAGTTATTGTATGGCACTCCTCATTACAGAGTCTGAGTGCTTCTCTAATGTTGTTATATTTATTTCAAAGCACCCTTCTGAAATAAGACAGGTAGCAAGGTCGGGTAGTCAAGAGCTCTTTAATCTAGCAAAGGCACATCTAGAACTTATGGCTAGAAGCTGGAGCCAGACAAATTCAAAGAGAAACAGGCACAACTTTTTTTTAGGATAATTAATCAGTGGACTAAACAGCCAACAGCAGTGGTAGATTCTCCATCTCTTCATGTCTTCACACTAAGAACAGATTCTTCAGCCAGTCCCAAATTATTTGGATTAATGTGGGGTAACAGGGTGAAATTAATGGCTTGTTATATACAGGAGGACAGATTAAGTTATCTCATCATGCTTTCTGGCTTTGGACTTTCAAGAATTTATGTTTTCCCCTTTTTTTGCATTATGTCCTAGAGATCCATAATTACAGCTTGCCTAGCTGCAGAAATCCATATACTAATTAAGCAGCAGAAATCTTAAGTGTCAGGACACCCTCTACTGGGGCTTAATTGTCATGAAAGTAAATGATACCTGAGCTCAGGAAGAGCAAGGAGAGAAAGTTGAGACTATTCTAATTCTTCATCTAAGATCAATGGTATAATAGAAAGTCCAGTCTAGTCTTCTGTAAACAGGGTACTTTTCTTTAGTCTATGAGAAACATCCTACTTTAGTAACATTTCTGCTTGCTTAGAACCATTGCCTGAAACTGATCTTCAAATTTGTTTAACAATACACACATCAGGAAATTCTCCAAAATTTTATTGGAACACAAAGGTAGAGAGGCCATATCAAGTTACCACTACTGTGTGTCATATTAGTGTATGACTTTATCATTAGTAGTGCAAGAACACAAAACACATAATGACCACATCTTATTAAAGTGCACTTCTAGTTAAAAATATGTGATTGATTATCAGACAATCATAAGTCCTCTCTCTCTCTCTCCTCATCCAAGTGAAATACCAATAAAATGCTATTATCAGTACTCAGGGAAATATTTGTATAATAGGATTATTTTCTACTTTGTTTTACTCCAAGCAGGTGTGTCAGGAGTCTGCTATAATTGCATGTATGCTGTTTAATTTATCCTACAGTATGAACAAACTAGTACTTGAGGATTTTTCCCAGATGTTTTTTGTGAACTCCTTTCTCCTATTCATGTAAACACACAGTGTGTTCCGGTTTGCTGAGTTGTATATACACTCTATGACTTAGTACAAAGTCTGAATGTTTAGTTAGCCAGAAGATTGTTTCCATCCTGTGATTCATTAGGTCCCTATGGTACCTCTACTTCCTTTATTTTATACAATCACAAATTCTATTAGTTTGTCTTATTTTGATAACCCCTCTAATTAATGTTCTGCACAGGAAACTTTATTACTGTTTTAAAATAGTCTCATAAAACAAGGTCTTTTCCCATTATTGGTTGGCAGAAGTGACATTTGGAAATAACTTAGTGACAAAGACTGAACAGTGCTTTCCACTGATTGTTTACGAGTCAGTAATTTATGTAAATTAATGCACTATTTTCACATTTAAATCCCCTCTTTTTTAAGAATGTCAGACATTTTAAAATTTAAGTGTCTAACATTACAGCTAACATTAAAAATGCAGTAAGATGAGCTTTAAATCATAATTTTGATGTATTTAATATAGAGGACTAGACAGGTTATAACAGTTTGAGAATGAGGAATTAGTGTAATTTGGTTTCAGAAAAAAAGTATAAGAATATATGGTCAAGGACCAATACAACAGCACAACTCCTATCTAAGTGTCAGTTTTCATTTTCTCCTACTTTCCTACCAATTCCACTCCTGTCTATGCTACATCTTACCAATTCCACTCCGGTCTATGCTACATCTATGCCTCTCTTTTGAATGTACACAAAGGTTTTTTTCTTCTCCTGGCCTTGTGACTGCTTTCATTCTGCTCTAAAATGTTTATTAAGGGTAGGAATCAAGTATAGAAGAGGAAAAGGCACTGAATTTTTATGAACTTAACTCAGACCATTCAGAAAATGCTCAAGCTTCTGAAAACAACACTTCACACCAGGCATGTTTTAGAACTTAACACATCACACTGATAAACTTCCCGTACCATTGTTCTTACCCAGAGCTATACTTTCAACTCCCCAATGTCTCCTATTTCTGTGTGTGTTAAGCAAGTACCTCCCCATTCTTCATTAAAAATGTTCCCCTTTAATCAAACTTTAATCCACAAGGTCTTTCACAGTTAATCCACTTTAAAAAAAAATATGGCTAAAAAACTCAATCATACTACTTTGGAGAGTGAACAATTTACAGATAATTCACTGATTTTAAGGATACAAACAGAAGAATTGCATCCTCCAAATTCCTTTATTGAACTGTCTTGGCTATCAGGATTACCACAGCCTTGCCCCTCTTGATCTAGAACACTATCCAGAGAGTAGGGGAAATTGGTGGAAAAGCACAGAGAAGTCATTGAGACAATTGGGGAAAAGAGACCTATCAACAATTCCAGATTCGTGCACCTCTAGAGCAGAAATATGAGCACTTGGGGAAAGTTGTTATAGGTCTCTATTTCTTCTTTCAGAATGAAGCGAGGGATGAGAGTAAAGGAAAAGAGTACCACACAGTGTTTTGATCAAATCATTAAATCTTTTCCAACAAATGTAAGCTCCATAAAATGTTTTTAAGTAATTCCACTCCACTCAGTCAAACCCTTTTCTGCACACAAGAATGAGAAAACGGAAAAGCAGCTCAAAAAACAAGAAAAACGATTTCTCTCAAAGGTTTGAAGGGAGCAACTGTGCAAGGAGCTTGCACCAAATAAAGGTGGCACAGAACTAATGTGAGCTGGGGGACAGAGACTCAGAGTCTTTAGTTTATCAGCTGGTTCTGAATTTTAAAAAAAAGCTTAAGGACTCATCCTAATGCTAGCTCTGTAGCTACAGCATCACAAGCAGCTGGAGGGGCTAGCTGCTCAAATGAGTGTCCTGAGACACTAGGAACATTCTTAGGATGACTACTCCCTACTTTCTCTCGCACCATTGTGGATGCAGTATATTTTTATTATGCTAGTTTAATTGCAGCTAGCACAGACACATCTTAACTTCTACAGTTCGATGCACGTGGTAGTTCGAGTTATGTAAGGATTTAAGCTTGAGCTAGCTAGTCCATCAGTGTAGCTATGTTGAAGCACTGATGCTAATATTGTATAGGACAATAACAGCATGGCATTTGGTGCTCTCTTGTGACTCCAGGCATTGATCTGCAAGGAATAAGGTCAAAAACAGATGCCACACAGAAATGTGTAGATCCACCGTAAATTTGGATGATGCTCGTCCCGTTTTGAGTCAGGTTTTTGCATTTTTCATGCCCAAAGTGTTCACAACTTTTATTGATAGTTGTTTTCCATTCAGGTCTATGCACAGCTTTGACTTCAAATTATAACATGAACTGAGATTGTGCAAATGGTATCTAGGAAGCATTTACAGCAATTGCCCTTCCTGCATTTTGGGTTTCAACTCACCATAAAGGACTTCTTTGGAAGTATGTCATTACCCATTGCGATTACATTACTCATCCATCTAAACTGAGCTTTGATTATCATTTTCTTGATGTAAATTGTTTTTGCTCTTTCAAGGATTTTAATGTTTGATATTTTGCTTTGCAAGTGAACCTTTCAAATAGAATGAAGACAGCACATATGACATTTTTCAACGTGCCTGATTTCTTAGTGGTAAACTGCCTATTTTTACCTCCATGTAAAAGGGACACTATTATTACTATACTGTATGACATCAGAGGGGATTTTTTTGACAGTTTGATGACATCCTGATTGAGTAACCTGGGTTGTCTTTCATATTTTGTTACTTCTTGATCTAAGAAAAAGTTACTTCAGATATTGCCGCCACTGTATATAACATGCTTGACTTTATGTAGTTTTCCCCAATCATATAGACGTGCATTTTCCTGGTGATGGTGTGATTCTTGACGCAAGATCTTTTGTACTTTATTCTGCCTTGCAAAATCTTCTGAAAATCATCCTGCATTATCCTGGGGCTCTGAACTCTGACTTTCCCAAATCCATTTAAAAACTCAACCATCGTATCCATCTGCATCTCCAAGCCTTAGATTGTCTCTTACCTCAGCTCCACTTCATACAAATAAAGCTCTTTTTAGGTACTTGCACTAGAATCATGTACATTCCACAGCTTCCATATTTGGTCATTTTCTTTGTATCTTCCATCAGGTGGGTCACTGCTGCTCTGCATTTGTCATAGCCTTCCCACATAAATTCCTGCCATGGAAAAAGGGGTAAAAAAACAAAACAAGACTAGGCCACCACATACTCCTTCCCTCTCACTCCCAACTCTGACCTAAACTCTCTAGTTTACAGCGCTGGTGGCTGACTCCTTTGCTACTGGTCTGGGCTATTGTCTGACTGGCTGCATTTATAAGCCCCTAGCCAGGGAAGCCCCACCTATTAATCAGGACTCTGCTTCTCTCATAGCACACTGTCCCCTACCAGTCTCTACAAACGGAACAAGAAAAAACCCCACACAGAAAAGAAACACTCAGCACTCCCCAAAAATTAATTAATTGCTCCTAAGAATGGGGCTTGCCTCCTCCCTTTTCTTCCAACAAAACTCCTCACACATAATATTCTGTCCCTTAGCAGGCTCTACCCACCGACAAAATAACTCAGAAAACACATAATACCTACACAAATTCCTTCACTGCCCTCGAAGAACAAGGGTTTTACTCTTCCCTTCTCTTCCCCCTCTGCAATACTCACTTCAATACCTTGGAACTGACATGGCTACAGCAACCTGGGGTGCAACAAAATAATGACTGCTGTGTTTTGACCGCAGGTAAATTCACACTCGACCTATGGTAGAAGCTTCTCAGATACTGTTTCAAGAAGACAACTGAACAAAACACAAGTGAGAATTTTACCTCTGAGAGAGAGCTAGTAATGCAGTGAGTGTGCAACAGCATCAGCAGCTAATGCTATTACTCTGTGCTGCTAATCAAATCTGTCTCATGTTGTTTCGAAATGTGGTCACTCTTATTTGAGGTAGTCTAACTTGAGATAGATTGATGTGATAACATACCCTCTGACAGCTGATGCCCAGGCCTTCATACAGCCAAGAACACCAAGAATCTCACAACTAAATATGATTAACTTCCTATCCCTGCAACTAGGCTCAGAAGGTGCCCCAAACAGTGTAACAGTGAAATATATAGATCTTCTATTCATCTGTAGCTGTGCGGAAATCACCTGTCCTGCAATGATCCAGAGTCATCTTGACAAGGGTTCCCTTTGAGAGGGTCTCTGTTATTCCAACAGCTTCTGCTACTGTAATAGGAGTGACATACTGAATCTCTTGGCTCAGAATGTGTGTAGGAGAAGTGCAGAACTGCTAAAACAATAATAGCCAGAGACAAGTCTCAGAGGGGTAGCTGTGTTATCTGCAAAAACAATAAGGAGTCCTGTGGCACCTTAAAGACTAATAGATTTACTGGGGCATAAGCTTTCATGGGTAAAAACCACTTTGTCAGATGCATGGACCAGTCTGAGAGTCCCAGAAGAACTAAAAGTAACACCTTGACCTATAAAATCATATGTCTAAATATGAACAAGGAAAGGGGACCAGGAAGAATAAAAAGCATCACAAATGAAAATTAAGTCTAGCCAGTTAAACTTAGAAAACTCTACCAACTTGAGACACTAAGCCCCATGTGCATATTTAGTTGTCCTCTTTTAAAGAAAAAATTGCATCTCAAAAGCTTTTCTCTCTGTATTAGCTGGTAAGAGAACCTGTACATCCTGAATGAAATTACAGTTTCACTTAAGTCAACAGCTAAACTCCTAGAAACTTTAATGGGGTCAGGGTTTCACCTGAAATAGCAAGCATGGACTTATAGAATGGGGTCTTTCCTTAAGTGAAATAAGAAGGGATCTTCATGCCTCAACAATGGAAGCCAAGATCTTCAGGTTGTTTGCTAGGTGGAAAGGGAGACTGACAATCACTTCTGTATATTAGCTGTTTTTCATTGCAATATTTTAAGTGTCTCTGATGTACAAGAACACTAAACAATAATAATGCACAGCTCATAAGCAGCACTGTTATCTTCAAAATATTTAATCCACACAATGGATACATACTGAGTTACATATTCACCTTTGTGTTAAAGATGGGGAAACATGGGCAGCCAAATTGTACGTTACTTGCTCAAATGCAGAGAAACTCAGCTTCATAGCTGAGATTTCTTCCTCAGAGTCCTGTGCTCAGACCATGCCTCTCATGAAATAAAATTTCACTACTCTTTAGAAAATATGAGGAATGATAAACAGTTTACTAGTAAGCATGCCGGTAAGCATGAGGCTTATTGGTATGCTTACTGGTTAACTGGCCCTTGCCTGTTAACTGCGGCACCCTGGCTGCAGATGGACCTCACAGCCATGATGGGATCAGCAGTGGGACTCCATGGCTATGGCTGGGATGGGTGGTGGGACAGGCGATGGGAACTAGGTTAAAACGGTTAACTAGTTAAATGCTATTGTTTAACTGATTAACCATTTTTACAGCCTTACTAAATATTTTTAAAGTCTTGTCAATATATGGAAACTAATAAAAATAACACTAGAATGTTGGAGTAAATTCTTCATAAACAATGAGAAGTCCTGTGGCACATTATAGACTAACAGACTTATTGGGGCAGACACTTTTGTGGGCAAAGACCCATTTTGTCAGATGCACGTAGTGGAATTTCCAGAGGCAGGTATAAATATACACACATATGAAAAGAGTACCAATCAAGATTAAAGCTAGAGATAACAAGGTCATAGAATCATAGAATCATAGAATAATAGGACTGGAAGGGACCTCGAGAGGTCATCGAGTCCAGCCCCCCGCCCTCAAGGCAGGACCAAGCTCCGTCTACACCATCCCTGACAGATGTCTATCTAACCTGTTCTTAAATATCTCCAGAGAGGGAGATTCCACCACCTCCCTTGGCAATTTATTCCAATATTTGACCACCCTGACAGTTAGGAATTTTTTCCTAATGTCCAATCTAAACCTCCCCTGCTGCACTTTAAGCCCATTACTCCTTGTCCTGTCCTCAGAAACCAAGAGGAACAAATTTTCGCCTTCCTCCTTGTGACACCCTTTTAGATATTTGAAAACCGCTATCATGTCCCCCCTTAATCTTCTTTTTTCCAAACTAAACAAGCCCAGTTCATGAAGCCTGGCTTCATAGGTCATGTTCTCTAAACCTTTAATCATTCTTGTCGCTCCTCTCTGTACCCTTTCCAATTTCTCCACATCTTTCTTGAAATGTGGCGCCCAGAACTGGACACAGTACTCCAGCTGAGGCCTAACTAGTGCAGAATAGAGCGGCAGAATGACTTCACGAGTTTTGCTTACAACACACCTGTTGATACAACCTAGAATCATATTTGCTTTTTTTGCAACAGCATCACACTGTTGACTCATATTCAACTTGTGGTCCACTATGACCCCTAGATCCCTTTCCGCCATGCTCCTTCCTAGACAGTCGCTTCCCATCTTGTATGTATGGAACTGATTGTTCCTTCCTAAGTGGAGCACTCTGCATTTCTCCTTATTAAACCTCAACCTGTTTACCTCTGACCATTTCTCTAACTTGCTAAGGTCATTTTGAATTATGTCCCTATCCTCCAAAGAAGTTGCAACCCCACCCAGTTTGGTATCATCTGCAAACTTAATAAGAGTACTCTCTATCCCAATATCTACATCATTGATGAAGATATTGAATAGTACGGGTCCCAAAACAGACCCTTGAGGAACTCCACTTGTTATCCCTTTCCAGCAGGATTTAGAACCGTTAACAACAACTCTCTGACTACGGTTATCCAGCCAATTATGCACCCACCTTATCGTGGCCCTATCTAAGTTATATTTGCCTAGTTTATCAATAAGAATATCATGCGAGACCGTATCAAATGCCTTACTAAAGTCTAGGTATATGACATCCACCGCTTCTCCCTTATCCACAAGGCTCGTTATCTTTTCAAAGAAAGCTATCAGATTAGTTTGGCATGACTTGTTCTTCACAAACCCATGCTGGCTATTCCCTATCACTTTATTACTTTCCAAGTGTTTGCATACGATTTCCTTAATTACCTGCTCCATTATCTTCCCTGGGACAGACGTTAAACTGACCGGTCTATAATTTCCTGGGTTGTTCTTATTCCCCTTTTTATAGATGGGCACAATATTTGCCCTTTTCCAGTCTTCTGGAATCTCCCCTGTCTGCCATGATTTTTCAAAGATCATAGCTAAAGGCTCAGATACCTCCTCTATCAGCTCCTTGAGTATCCTGGGATGCATTTCATCAGGACCTGGTGACTTGCTGACATCTAACTTTCCTAAGTGATTTTTAACTTGTTCTTTGTGTATCCTATCTTCTAAACTTACCCTCTCTCTGCTTGTATTCACTACGTTAGGCACACCTCCAGACTTCTCGGTGAAGACCGAAACAAAGAAGTCATTGAGCATCTCCGCCATTTCCAAGTTCCCTGTTACTGCTTCTCCCTCCTCGCTAAGCAGTGGGCCTACCCTGTCCTTGGTCTTCCTCTTGCTTTTAATGTATTTATAAAAGGTCTTCTTGTTTCCCTTTATGCCTGTAGCTAGTTTGATCTCATTTTGTGCCTTTGCCTTTCTAATCTTGCCCCTGCATTCCCGTGTTGCTTGCCTATATTCCTCCTTTGTTAGTTGTCCTAGTTTCCATTTTTTATATGACTCCTTTTTTATTTTGAGATCATGCAAGATCTCCTTGTTAAGCCAAGCTGGTCTTTTGCCATATTTTCTATCTTTCCTACACAGCGGAATTGTTTGCTTTTGGGCCCTTAACAACGTCCCTTTGAAATACTTCCAACTCTCCTCAGTTGTTTTTCCCTTCAGTCTTGCTTCCCATGGGACCTTACCTACAAGTTCTCTGAGCTTATCAAAATCTGCCTTCCTGAAATCCATAACCTCAATTGTGGTGGTCTCCCTTCTACCTTTCCTTAAGATCATGAACTCTATTATTTCGTGATCACTGTCCCCTATACTGTCTTCCACTTTCAAGTTCTCAACTAGTTCCTCCCTATTTGTTAAAACCAAATCCAGAACAGCTTCTCCTCTGGTAGCTTTTTCAACCTTCTGAAACAGAAAGTTGTCTCCAATGCAGTCCAGAAACTTATTGGATAGCCTGTGCCTCGCTGTGTTAGTTTCCCAACATATGTCTGGATAGTTGAAGTCCCCCATCACCACCAAATCTTGGGCTTTGGATAGTTTTGTTAATTGTTTAAAAAAGGCCTCATCCACCTCTTCCACCTGGCTAGGTGGCCTGTAGTAGACTCCTAGCATGATATCACCCTCGTTTTTTACCCCTTTTAGCTTAACCCAGAGACTCTCTACACAGCTATCTCCTACGTTCATCTCCACTTCAGTCCAAGTGTGTACATTTTTAATATACAAGGCAACCCCTCCTCCCTTTTTTCCCTGTCTGTCCTTCCTGAGCAAGCCGTACCCTTCCATACCAATATTCCAATCATGCGTCCCATCCCACCAGGTTTCTGTAATACCAATGATATCATAGTTGTATTTATTGGTTAGCAATTCCAGTTCTTCCTGCTTATTACCCATACTTCTCGCATTTGTATATAGGCATCTAAGATACTGATTTGATCTTGCCTCCCTGTTGTGCCCTGACCCTCCTTTCTCCTTGCCATTATAGGCCGTAGTCCCCCCCATTTCCAACCCATCTCCCAGTCCCGCACATTCAGCACTTACCTGTGGGCTTTGCTCACCTGCCCCCGACAAACCTAGTTTAAAGCCCTCCTCACAAGGTCAATTCAGTCAGGGAGGATGAGGCCCACTTCTAGCAGCTGATGTGGAAGTATGAACACCAAGAGAGGAGAAACTGCTTTTGTAGTTGGCTAGCCATTCAGTCTTTGTTTAATCCTAAATCGATAAGTGTCAAATTTGCAAATGAATTGTAGCTCTGCAGTTTCTCTTTGAAGTCTGTTTTTGAAGTTTTTTTGTTACTGGATGGCTACTTTTAAATCTGTTACTGTGTGTCCAGGGAGATTGAAGTGTTCTCCTACAGGTTTTTGTATGTTACTATTCCTGAGATCTGATTTGTGTCCGTTTATTCTTTTACATAGGGACTGTCCAGTTTGACCAATGTATATGGCAGAGGAGCATTGCTCGCACATGATTGCATATATTACATTGGTAGATGTACAGGTGAATGAGCCTGGGATGGTGTAGCTGATGTGGTTAGGCCCTGTGATGTTGCTGGTGTAGATATGTGGGCAGAGTTGGCAACGAGGTTTGTTGCAGGGATTGGTTCCAGAGTGGGAGTTACTGTGATGTGGCGTATAGTTGCTGGTGAGAATTTGCTTCAGGTTGGCGGGCTGTCTGTGGGCAAGGATTGGCCTGCCTCCCAAAGTCTGTGAGAGTGATGGATCATTGTCCAAGATGGGTTATAGATCACTGATGATGCGTTGGAGAGGTTTTAGCTGGGGACTGTAGATGATGGCCAGTGGTGTTCTGTTATTTCCTTTGTTGGGCCTGTCTTGTAGCAGGAGGCTTCTGGGTACACGTCTGGCTCTGTCAATCTGTTACCTCACTTCCTTGGGTGGGTATTGTAGTTTTAAGAATGCTTGGTGAAGACCTTGTAGGTGTTTGTCTCTGTCTGAGGGGTTGGAGCAAATGCAGTTGTACCTTAGTGCTTGGCTATAGACAATGGATCGTGCGGTGTGTCCGGGATGGAAGCTGGAGGCATGTAGGTAAGCATAGAAGTCAGTAGGCTTTTGGTATAGGGTGGTGTTTATGTGACCATCACTTATTCGCATTGTAGTGTCCAGGAAGTGGATCTCTTGGAGTAAATTCTGTCTTCAGATATCATGGAATCATAGAACACTAGAACTGGAAGGGACCTTGAGAGGTCATCGAGTCCAGTCCCCTGCCCGCATGGGGAAGCCCTCATGTTAGACCAACCCTCATGTTAGGACCCGGTACCGTCTAGACCCAGTACTGTCTAGACATGTCCTCTCTTAAATCACGGGAGGCACTTGTGCAGAGTCGAGGACAGAATATAACCCCTTAAGCATAGAAAAATACCATACATTGCACAGAAATGAGTGAATGTACTGACAGAAGAATGCCATTCAGACAGCACAATATGGTGGACAGTACTTAGTAGCACAGTGCTTTCAGTTCTTCTGTTCTTGTTACTTCTGCATTTGGACTGCTTCTAGTTCTTTATATGAACTTTACCCAGCATTTCCTGTTTTGTTTCCCAGAATCTGCTGCTGTAATTGATGCATCGATAAGAATTACATTTAGTACTATAATTGTTTGCAACAAGCTGTAAACAGATGAAAGCTCATAAACAGTACCCCATATATTACACGTCTGGAGACAGGCAATCAGGATATGCAGCATTCTCCTTCAGCACCATCCCCTAAGCCCTTTCCTATTTACTACTCTCTGATCCAGGAAATCACAGATTCTACAATATTGTGTTAATTAAATACAGGTATTAAATTCAATATGTTCCCTTCTGCTTCCAAATTTTCCATTTATTGCAGATTTATGGTAATGTCTAACCACACTACAGATGTTTTCAGATAGAAAAAAGAATTTTGGCAGTCAGAGACAACTGGGGCATTTGGCATCAGGAGGGAGCCCAGTGAGATACTTTTTGTTACTGGCATTCAAGAGATTGATGAGCTTTTTTGCTATTTGGCAAGGAAAACATCTCCATTTTCCTTCTCCCTTTTGGGTTAGGGCAGCTCTACATTTGGAGGCATGGGATTTGAATTCCTCCTTTCCTACTGCTGCAACCTGTATCATAATAAGCAGGGATGGGGTTCACCTTTCAAGAAAGGGGAAGAGAATATTTGGACACAGATTGGCTAACCTACTGAGAAGGGTTTTAAACTAGGTTCGATGAGGGCAGGTGACCAAAGCCCACAGGTAAGTGAAAAACGTGGAGACTTGAGAGATGGGTCAGAAATGGGAGGGAGCATGGGCTATAATAGCAGAGATAAAGGAGGGATAAGGCAGAACTGAGGGTGGGGGCAAAATCAAATCAGTATCTTCAAGGCCTGTATTGAAATGCCATGTGGAGCCTGGGGTCAGCTGGGAACTGCCGAGCTGTCCTGGGCTCCGTGTGTCATTCCCCGGAACCCGAGATCAGCTGGGGAGTACCCAGCTGACCTCAGTCTCCATACAGCATTTCCGCAAAACCCAGAGTCAGCTGGGGAGTCCGCAGCTGATCACGGCCTCCACTCGGCATTTCAAAGTGGCAGCACCGCACGGAGCCTGGGAACAGATAGAGATTCCCCTGCTGACCATGGGCTCCACGCAGCACTGCTGCTTTGAAACATCGCAGAGGCGTTTCAAAGGGGCAGCACTGCACAGCTGATCCTGGGCTCTGTGTGGCACTGCCCCTCCTTTGAAACATCACTGCGGCAGCACTGCACCTGGGGTCAGCTCTGTGTGGCGCTGCCCCTTTGAAATGCCACCATGACATTTCAAGGCATTTCAAAGTGGCACGGAGCCTGGATATGAGCTCCATGCAGCGCTGACACTTTGAATTACCCCCCCTCTGATAGAGGCAGCAAGGGGGGGGCGAATTGACTAGTCAACTCAACTGTCCGATAAGCATCTGCTTATCGAATAGTTGATTGGTCAACTAGTCTTAAGCATCCTTACTACAATTACTAAGTTTGCAGATGATAATAAGCTGGCAGGCACTGCAAGTCCTTCGGAGGATAGGGTCATAATTCAAAATGATTCGGACAAACTAGAGACATGGTCTGAGGTAAATAGGGTGAAGTTCAATAAGGACAAATGCAAAGTACTGCATTTAGGAACGAACAATCAGTTTCACACATACAGAATGGGAAGCGACTGTCTAGGAAGGAGTATGTCAGAAAGGAATCTAAGGGTCATAGTGGACCACAAGCTAAATATGAGTCAACATATGACACTGTTGCAAAGAAAGAAAACATCATTCTGGGATGCATTAACAGGACTGTAGTGAGCAAGACACGAAGTCATTCTTCTGCTCTGATCTGCACTGATTAGGCCTCAGTTGGAGTATCGTGTCCAGTTCTGGGCACCACATTTCAAGAAAGTTGTGGTAAAATTGGAGAGGTCCAGAGAAGAGCAACAAAAATGATTAAAGGTCTAGAACAGCGTTTCCCAAACGATGGGTACCGGGCCGCGGGAAAAAAATACCGGGCCTCAGCATGCCTGGTGGCTGCTGGCAGGGCCGGCCTTAGGCCGATTTGGGCCCTGCGCCCCTGAACCTGGAAGTGCCGGCGAGTTCCAGAGCCTGGGGCCCTGCTCCACCGATATGTGGAGCTGGGTATCTCCCCTGGCTCTGCCTGGCATGGACGTGGCCCCGCAATGTGGAAGGCAGAAGGTAAAGAACGGGCTTGGGCGGAGGCAGCAGCGGGCTTGCGCGGAGGGGGAAGAGTGGAAGGAGAAGGGGCTTGGGAGGGGAAGGCACCAAGGAACAGGGTGCAGGAGAGAGAGACAAATGCCAGGGGGCCAAGTGCAGACAATGAGGGAAAGGACAGGAGGGGAGGTGTCAGTGGGAGGGGGGACAGGGTGATGCTGGGAGAGGAGAGGAGAGGAGAGGAGAGAGGAAGGGCATTGGGGGCTGGAGGAGGAGGTGCTGGGAGAAGGCTTGAAAGAAGGGGTGGGCATGAGAGAGGTGGGGATGGAGCAAGTCATGTGTGAGGGCACAGAGGGGCAGGAGGGGATGGGGCAGAGAGTGCTGAGGTGGCAGGTGTCAGGGAAAGAGAGGGCAAAGGGGATAGGAGAAGTAAGGGAAGGGGGAGGCACCAGGAGGGTGCAGGGCTAAGGGAAGGTGCAGGTGCCAGGGGATTCTGGGGTGAGGAGGAGGGGAGAGCTGGCCACCAGAAGCAGCACTGGACGGGGGAATCGGGGCAGGCTGGGGAGATTGGGAGGCTGGTGGAAGCAGGCTGCCAGGGGGTGCGAGGTTGGGGGCAGGGAACTGGCCGGGGAAGATGGCGGGGGGGAAGAAGCGGCCGCCGGAAGGAGGGCTGGATGCAGGCAGCGGGGCTGGCCAAGGGAGATTGGGAGGAGAAGCGGGGGGGGGACCTGGCTGCCCGGGAGGGGGTTGGAGGAAGTAGGGCTGGCCAGAGGCACAGCTGGGGGAGCAGGGGGGAGGAATGAATCGGCCTGCGGAGAGTGGGACTGACCTGGCCATATGTAGATCTTGGGACGCTGCCCCTGTTCCCTCTCCCTCCCGCAAAGCACAAAGCTTGAGTTAGTCCGGCCCAGGGATTCTATTGTCCCCCCCACACATGCCCCTCGACTAGTTGCGAACTGTCTGACTGGTAGACACACTCATGCAGCCTGAGCACATTTACCAGCCAGGCAGTTCGAAACTACAAACTGATACATCTAGTAATAATACAACTTACCTAATGAGAAAATACCAGACATGTTATATGTCTGGTATTTTCTCAGTTTGTTTTTTATGTGTTTATATTTTTGGGCTGCAAAAAGCAGTACTGAAAAAAAAGGGTTCCAACTAAAGTACAAAGTTTGGGAAACCCTGGTCTAACCAGCTTTCTGTCCGTCTTACAGTCCATTTATCCAATCCATATTCTTTAACTTGCTGGCAAGAATATTGTGGGTGACCATATCAAAAGCTTTGCTAAAGCTGGCACTGGGGGTTTTGGGAGGACCAGAAACAACATATTTGAATATTCATCATTTGATTGATGAATATGCAAATATGCAAATGAACATTACAGGTCCTCCAAAAGTTCGTGAATGAATTTACTGGTCCCTGTGTCAAAAAGTTTGGGAACCCCTGGTCTAGAAAACATGAGCTATGAGGCAAGGCTGATGGAATTGGTCTTGTTTAAGTTTAGAAAAGAGAAGGCTGAGAGGGACATGATAGCTATTTTCAAGTACTCTAGAGAGGAGGGGAAAAAATTGTTCTCCTTGGCCTCAAAGGATAGGACAAGAAGGAATGGGCTTAAATTGCAGCAAGGAAGGTTTTGAATTGGACATTAGGAAAAACTTCCTGTCAGGGTTGTTAAACACTGGAATAAATTGCCTAGGGAGGTGGAATCTTTATCTCTGGAGATATTTAAGAGCAGGTTAGACAGACATCTATCAGGAATGATCAAGATAGTGCTTGGTCCTGCCGTGAGAGCAGGGGACTGGACTTGATAACCTCTCGAGGTCCCTTCCAATTCTAGTATTCTATGATTCTATAATTAGCCACCTCACCGCACCTTCTCCAGAATCTACCTTTACATCCAACAAAAGTGAATATACTACTTTTTAGGAGTACTGCCCCTACTACTGAAAATATCTGTTTGATCAATAAGCAGTAACCTATCCAGGAGCAATCAGTTTCCTTCAGCTTAGATTTCAAGTTCTTTGGAGCAATGGCTTCTATTCGTCTGTGCACAACATCCAGTACAATAAAGCTTTGAAAGGAGCATCTAAGTGCTATTGAAATACAAATAAAGAAAGAAAATCTAAGAATTATTAATTAGTTTGCCTGTCTATCCGTTCAAGAACTCCTCCTAAACAGTAAGAGCTAGGACCACCAAACTCGGAATACAGCTATCTCTTACAACTTAAAGCAAGGAAGAGTTTGGTTGTGCCAGAAAAATGGCATGTGCCTAGAAGGGGATTACTTCTCATAAAACCATACAGAAAAGAGACAGAGTCACCAGGCAGGTGAAAGCAGCTGGCTGGGAGCATGCTCTTCTCCTCTGTGATTGCCCCAGCTCAAGTCTCCCACCCCTCAGGTGCCCTTTAGGGAGGGAGGATGGGCTGAAACTTCCCCCCTTCCTCTCCGGTTCCTATGGGAACTTTGCTGGCTATTCCACTTTTGTCAGGCTGGCTATTCCACTTTTCTGTGCTCACGGGAGCTGCAGCAGCCATGGAGAGGCACTTCTCACCTGCCCCCCCATAGTGCTGTGCTCAGAGCGGACTGGGGTTGTCCTCCCTCCCTGGGGCAGACTGAACCCCTCATCTCCAGCCCCAACCCAGAGTTATGATTTAAATGAAGCATGGACATTTTCATTCCTTTTTCCAAACCCCCCAAATTAATTGAGTTAAGGACCTGAGCAACACCGAGTAAATCTTCTAGTGTATAAATAAATGCACATCAGTTTTTAAACATTTGAACAAAAGCTTTCATTCAGCAAGGCTCTTCCCTGGAAATGTGCTCCAGATTGCTAATGAACTTGACTTTAGAATAAACACTTCGCTATTGTGCAATGTGGGAGAGGAAATGTAATTAATTTTTTGAACTTTAAAATATGATCTTTTAAAAATATAATTATTTTGCTATATTGAGACTATGTTTAGGCAAAGTTTCATGTGCCTATTTTCATTCTATTCTTGCTCATTGTTTTTGTTTTCTATTAAGAGTTCTGCCAGTATTCAAAAATGTATTATGATAGATGTAGATATAGATATACGTATTGTGGCAGGCCAAGAGCAGGGGGCTGCAGAAGCCTTCTGGAACATAGGGAGTTGGGTGTGTGGGTTTATGTTCCCAGAGTAGGCTGCCAAAGACTGCAGCCCAGCCATTAGGACACCTGAAGCCTATCTGAAGTCAGCCTGGAGGGTGGACTAATTAGAGCACCTGCCCCCGGTTAAGGCTATGGGCACACAGAAAAGGGACCAACCAGAGGAGAGGAGAGAGAGGAGAGGAGAGAAGACAGGACAGGACAAGACAAGCTGAGCAAAACAGGAGACAGACCCAAGGCAGCTTGCAACAGGGCCTGGTCCAAGGCTTCAGGGAGAAGGTACCCAGGAAGGGTTGGGGAAGTGGCCCAAGGAGAAGCCGGTATTCAGTGGGGTCAGAGCCAAGCCTCACAGCCCACTCGGGGCTACTCCTTACAGGGTCCTGGGCCAGAACCCGGAGCAAGTGGGTGGGACCGGGTTCTCCCCAACCCTCCTCCTGGCTGGTAGGCTGCCAGAAAGGGAAAAGGGGAGCCCTGTGAACTACCGGATGGACTGACCTCCAAAACCTGGCTGGCCAATGATGAAAAGGGCTCTTGGAGCAGGGTACCCTTGCCTTCTTGGCAGTGGTAGGGACACCGCAAGCCTCTGAGGCACACACAAAGACCCACCAGGAAGCGCAGAACCCAAGGGGCTTAGCCCAGACTTGCCACAAGATACATATTACAGGTTGAACCTCTCTAATCCAGAACACTCTCATCCAGAAACATCTGTCGTCCGGAATGATTTCAGTTAGCTGGATGTCCACTTTTCATGGATGTGGCCAAGTTTCCTGCGGTCCCATAAAGTTTGTTTACAGCCACCATTCCTAGCTCTCAGTGTTCTGTGTCGTTATTTAGCTCTAATTTACATCTAAATATCCTCTAGCAGCACAGCAAGCAGTGGAAGTGTTAGTAATGCTGTTCGACAATATTGACCTCCAGTAGTCCAGAAAATTCTCTCATTCAGAACCAGTCAGATCTCCAGGGTGCTGGAGTAGAGAGGTTAAACCTGTATTACCATCGTTAATTTCCTAGTATTATTATAGTAACTTAGGCCATTTGCATGTACTAGTATACTGAGCTTGTATTTGTGTGCCTAGTATAGCATAGCACCTGCTAGAATTATACAATAATAGTAACAAATTGGCCATTTTTTTTCCAGTGCATTATTCAGTGCATCAAAAAGATTCTGGTAGCAATCATGATGCATTAATCTCAAAGCAGTGTGCTTTCCAAGGATTTGTCTTGTGCTGTCATCTCCCAAGGCAGCCAGATTTCATGATACACAGAATGGTTCAAAATAGTTACCATATAAATCTGTTCAAACTAGGCCCTCTTATAAGGGATCTGGTAAATTTTTAAAAACAGGAAGTCAGAGCTACAAACTTGAGAGATGTTGAAAGTAAACCCCTCAAGTGCTTATCAAGATGATAACTTATTTGGGAAATCAGAAGCTCCTATCTAGATTTAACAAGTATTCTCTCTTCCTACAAATGTCTACCAAGAAAAATGTAAACAAAAACATGTTAGCCTTGCATCACACGAATGCAAACAATTTCTTAAATGTAATAGTTAACAAATGTGTCAAATATTTATCATATGCTAAATACGTAGCATAGTTAGAGTGACCAAGTGTCCCGTTTGGAACTGGAACACCTGGCCAAAAGAGGATCCTCACAGCTCCGGTCTGCATCACTGACAGGGCCACTGATGGTACATCTCCACACAGTGTAATTTCGGAATAACTGACATTATTCTGAAATAACATAGTCCATGTCTACACTACAAGCAATTATTTCAAATATGTCAAAATAATGTTGAGTTGGAGGACTTCTGACTCCAACTCCTGTAACCTTCATTTTATGAGGAGTAAGGGAAGTCGAAGAAAGAGTGCTCTAACTCAGACTTCCTGCTGTGTAGACAGTGCCAAAAACCAAAATAAGCTATTTGGACTTAAGCTGAGCAACTGATGTAGCTCAAGTTACATAGCTTATCTCGGCTTTTGCCCTGCTGTGTAGACATGCCCTGACTGTCCAGCTGGGGGTGCCATGCAGGGGGGCTGGCAGGCTCCCTGGAAGCATCTGTGCTGTGCGACTCCTGGGAAGGAGCCAGCATGTCCCCCTTCCAGCACCTATGTGTAGGAGTAGCCAGGGGGGTTCTTCATGCTGCACCCACCCAAGCACTGCCCCTGCTGCTCCCATTGCCAGAGCCAACTACCCTTCCCAGCCAGGGGCATCATCCCCTACCCTTGAGCCAGCCCAGTGAAAATGAGTGAGTGAGGGCAGCAGGGGGGAGGAGAAAGGAGCGAGGGGGCAGCGCGTTGGAGAAGGAATGGGGCATGTGTAGAGCTTAAGAGGAGTGGTGGGCAGAGGGCAGGATATGGGTGCTGGGTTTTGTGTGAGTAGAAAGTTGGTGACCCTAAAGCCCAGTATTTTGAGGAACATGATTAAAACATGGGTACTGTGCATAAACTCACATTTGCAAGAAGAATTTATTACACAGTTAGTGGGTTTTTAACCCTCTCATATAGGTATATATAGTTATCTAAAAATGAGAACAAACAGTATGAATATTCAATAACAGCTCAGTAAGAATGTGAAATATTATAGGATAATGAATATGCAAAAATGATTTCCAGAAGCCCACCATGTCATATAAAAAGACCATGATTTAAGAGTTCCGTCCTTTAGGTGTCAAAGGTCAAAGCAATGAGCTATTAAAGATACTTTCACTTCCCCTGAAATAAAGTGCTGTCTTGGGCCAAAAGGTGAGAGGTTAGAAAAGCAGTTTGTCTGCTGGTCTAGTCCCATTCTTCCTCCTGACAGGAAATCACACACTCTCCTACACAGCGTTCAGGGTTAACCTAGGGTCATGGCCATCAACTAAGTACCCAGCTAAAGAAATACATTATTTATTAAGAAGAAAAGGCTGTACAGGCCACAGGTTAAATTTCTGTCAAACACAAATTTTACTCTAAAGTGCAGCTAAGGATTAATGTAAAAAAAAACAAATAATCCACCTTCCACTGCAGCTAAATAGTGCAGCTGTGGCCATAATCTCTTATGCTTAAAGAGGCAACCATAACAAAAAAAAAAAATTACGACACAATAGATTAGTTGTTAGGTCAAGACAACAATTAATTTTTCAAAATATTTATAAGATCAGAATTGGAAATGTCATCTTATCTTTTATGATGTGGCTCAAGCCAAATCTTACTATCTCCAATACAGATTTTTTTAAAATAAACTATAAAAAAATACATTATTAATTTGTAGTGAGATTCACTATATTTATAGCGAGGTGCATGTCCACAAGACTAAATATGTTCCACTAGGCTTGCACAAGTATTGGGGACACATGAGTCAATAATATAGCTAAAAGTGTTATAAAAATGCAAATAAGATAACATTTTTAAATGATCACCTGGACAGTCTTAAGGAGTTGCAATAATTTTGAGTGTCATAATACAGGGAGCAAGAATTTCTGCTTCTGGTCTGAAACCATCATTTCTTAATACAGGTTGGCCCTCGCTGGTCCAGCACCCTTGGGACTTGACTGGTCCCAAACAAGGGGATTTGCCGGAGTAGGGAAGGTCACTCCCCTCCTGGCTGTTCTGGCACCGGGTCAGGGCTCCAGCCTGCCCCCGCTGCCCCTCTAGATGCTGCCAACCCTGCTGCTGCCAGGGCAGAGCACCATCAATGGAGTTCCGCAGCTGCCCCGTTCCATGGTTGGAGCTTTGTAGCCACCCGGTTCTATGACCGGAGCTGTGCAGCCAAGGCTGGGACTGAGAGCTGGGGACAGAGTTCCCTGGCCACTACTGGGGCCAGAATGCCCTGCTGTGCTGTCTGTTCCCACCTCCTCCTCCCCCCACATGCACACTGGATTGCTCCTGCCCCACTGCCAGACCTCCCTTTTCCTGGGCTCTGTGTTCCAAGAACATCTGTGGTCCGGCATGGACCACGGATGTTGCCAGACGAGGGAGACCAGGTTAAGGGAGGTACAACCTGTATAGAGTTCTCAGTAAAGATGACTGTTTAACTAACCAAAAAAAAAAAAAATCAAAATTTCAAATTTGCTTGAATTTCACAGGGTTCAGAACAAGCCTATTTTGTTTTCTACACAACTTTTTGGTCACAGTCTGCAATATAATCAGGAGGTCTTTTAATGAAAATATTACCAGTTTTTAATTAAGTATACTGTAAGCAAAATGCCCATAACCATTTGATAATGTCTTTGATAATTGTTTTATACCATCGCACACAAATGAAAATATCAATACTTTGAGAAATCCTTTAGTTTTGAAAAGGAAAATACCATTTTGCAATTGAAAATCTATTATTTGAAAAATGTCAACCAGCTTTAAGCCCACTTTAGCTGGGTCTGGAATTATTTACATATAAATTACACAGCACCAGAGAACCGGAAACAAACTGGGTCTGGTATCAGAGGGGTAGCCATGTTAGTCTGGATCTGCAAAAACGATGAGGAGTCCTGTGGCACCTTATAGATTAACAGATTTATTGGAGCATAAGCTTTCGTGGGCAAAGACCCACTTCTAGTCATCCGGAGTTCTTCAGATGACCAGTCATCTGAAGAAGTGGGCTGTGCCCACGAAAGCTCATGATACCATCTACATGTTTTGTTAGTCTATAAAGCGCTACCAGATATCATTCACTATGTATGATGCGCTAAGGCTATGTCTGTGCAATTTATCAGACTGATATTGCAAAACTGTATTATGGCCAAGTGCGTATTGTAAAAGTGTATAAATATGTTGGCCTACCACTGTTGACAAGTCCTGTAGCACATAAACCCAAGACAATTACAATGGGAATGAAAGGTTAATGACAGTACTTAAACTTGTCAAAAGGTTATGGTATAAAAGCAGCTCAAGGCTTGCAAATCCACTTTAGCTGAAGGAAGGAGAAAGATAAGAACTGTGGAAAGTTACTCAGGACAGAAGAAAGGAAGCCAGGTTGGACCAGCCCAGCCATAGAGGAACAGGAGGACCAGACAGGACCAAAAAGACAAGGTAAGAAAAGGCAAGGTCACAGATATGGGAAAGGGGCTCCAGAAAGTGAGGGCAACCAGCAAGTAGCAACTCTGTGGAGTAGGGAGCCCTACACACAAATTCCTAGATGGCCTCAAGGACTCTGGACAGCCCTAAAAACTCAGACTCAAACCAAAGAGTGCCCTGGAGTGAAGAAGAAACTGAGGCAATGACATACATATAATGTGTATTGTTTTGTATGAACTGTACTCTCCTGGGCTTTACATGATTAAAGATAAAAGAGCATTCATATGTTAAACACATGGCCTGAAAGAGTTAACTGCAGATGAGAAGTTTCATACCTTTGGGATGGAATTCTGGGCCTAGAAGGGCCAGGATGCTGTACAGCATGTTCCAACTTTGGAAGAGGGTGTCAGATAAGAGAACTATATCCCAAGAGTGTGTTGAAGGACCCAAGATTGGAGCAGTGGTCGGATTCTGTGCAGGTGCAGCAGCTTAAAACATCCCAGGGAATCCAGAGCACAGAGGCTTGGATTCCTCCACATAGCATTTCTAGTGGCTGGCTGAAAAGGGTGCTCACAGATTGTAAAGGCAATCCTCCTTTTCTCTATGTACAGTCACTGAGGCTATGTCTAGACTGCAGGCTTCTTTCGAAAGAGGCTCTTTCGAAAGCATCTTTCGAAAGAGCCTCTTTCGAAAGATCGCGTCTAGACTGCAGGTGGATCTTTCGAAAGAGAAATCCGCTTTTTCGAAAGACAGCACCCAGCGAGTCTGGATGCTCTCTTTCGAAGACGGCCTCTTTACATTGAAGAACGCCTTCTTTCGAAAGAGGAACTTTCAAAAGAAGGCGTTCTTCCTCGTAAATTGAGGTTTACCGCCATTGAAAGAAAAGCCGCGTTCTTTCAAAATAATTCCGAAAGAACGCGGCTTGAGTCTGGACGCAGGGGAAGTTCTTTCGAAAAAAGGCTACTTTTTTCGAAAGAACCCCTGAGTCTGGACACGGCCTACATGATCACATACCACCTTAAGAACAAGAGGTAGAACATTCTCAATAGTCTTACGGGAAAGACTGGGTGGCAATCCCAAGGAACACATTGTAATCAAAGGCTAAAGAGAGTCTTACCAAATTAATCAGTTGCGTGTGGATGATATCTTCCACTAATACTGCTGATTCATGGAGAGGTCTGCGAGCATCCCCTAAGGAAAACCTGAAAGAAAATTGTTTCACATAAGTTTACCAAACTGTTAGAAGAAAAGCAAAAACCTTACATTAAACCAAGTAAAAAAGAAAGGATCACCTGTATTTAAACTACTGAATTGAAAATTGTTTAGTGTGGTACAAGGAAGTATACATAAAAATAATTGGATTAAATGAAGAAAGAACACTGAGGATAAATATCAGAAAAGAAAATCCTAGCATAGTGACATAAATTATAGAGTGTAACGGACACTGAAGAGAAGACATGTAATTCCACCTATTAGGGACAAACCTAGACTAGCCCAAGTTGTAGTAAATGTACTGTAGTGTTATTAGGTCTTAACCACCATTAATTTCAATTAAGCACCTTCAGCCACGTCATGGTATTGTATTGAAGAACAAGGATATAATTCCTTCTTCCTTTTACAAACTGACACACAGCCATTTAAGTTTTTACTCAATTTACATTAAATGTTTATGTTAGTGTCTTCTTCTCCCAAAGCTAAATGCTAAGTAGCGCATACTTTTAGAAGAAAGTGTAACTGAAAAAAAGAAATTTTTATAAATTATCAAATGCCTTTTAAAGTGAATTATCTTATATGATATTTAAAATTCAGTTTTACAACACACTGTACATAACTATTTCAAAATGCATAGTATTTACAGTAACAGGAATAATTACAGACAGTTGTTGTGGTAGGTTTGAAAAGAAAGAGATACGAGTAGAAAAATTAAGGCTGGTAAAAACAAAGAGAAAGCTTTACAACAAAGGATAATTTTTGTCAGACTATGGCAAGAATAGGCGAGAGCTGCTGCTCATGGGGAGTCTGCTTTCTAGCTCATTATCCTGTCTTATGACAGTGGCCAATAGTAGGTGCCCCAGAGGGAATGAACAGAAGTAATCATCAAGTGATCCTAACCTTGTTGCCCATTCCCAGCTTCTGACAAACAGAGGCTAGGGACACTATTCCTGCCCATCCTGGCTATTAGCCCCGGATGGACCTATCCTCCATGAATTTATCTACCTCTTTTTTGAACCCTGGTAAAGTCCTGGTCTTCACAACATCCTCTGGCAAGGAGATCCACAGGTTCACTGTGTGATGTGTAAAGAAATATTCCCTTTTGTTCGTTTTAATCCTGTTATTAATTTCATTTGGTGGCCCCTAGTGCTTACATTATGGAAAGGAGTCAATAACTTTTCCTTCATTTACTTTCTCCACACCTGCCATGATTTTATAAACGTCTATCATATCCCCCCTTAGTCACCTCTTTTCCAAGCTGAGAAGTCCCAGTTTCATTAATCTCTTCTCATATGGCAGCCATTACTTACACCCCCATATAATTTCTGTTGCCCTTTTTTGAACTTTTTCCAATGCAAGGTATCTTTTTTGATAAAAGGTGGCCACATCTGCACACAGTATTCAAGATGTGGATGTACCATGGATTTATATAGGGGCTATATGATATTCTCTGTCTTATTCTCTATCGCTTTCTTAATGATTCCCAACATTCCGTTTACTTTTTTGAACACTGCTGCACATTGAGTGGATGTTTTCAGAGAAATATCCACAATGACTTCAAGATCTCTCTCAAGTGACAACAGCTAATTTAGTCCCTATCATTTTATATCTTTAATTGTTTTTCAAGATGCATTACTTTGCATTTATCAACATTAAAATTCACCTGCCATTTTGTTACCCAGTCACCTAGTTTTATGAGATCCTTTTGAAGCTCTTTACAGTCTGCTTTGGACTTGAGCAGTGTTGTATCATCTGCAAATTTTGCGACCTCATTGTTTAGCCTTTTCTCCAAATCATTTATGAATATGTTGAATAGGATTGGTCCCAGTACAGACCACTGCAGTACACCACTAGTTACTGTTCTCCATTCTGAAAACTGAGCATTTATTCCTTCCCTTTGTTTCCTATCTTTTAACCATCCATAAGAGGACCTTAAGAGGAAATCTTATCCCGTGACAGCTTACTTTGCTTAAGAAAGTTTAGCGACAGTCTTTGTCAAAGGCTTTCTGGAAATGTAAGTACAGTGAAACCTTTGTTATCCGGCACTCTATTAACCAGAAAACTTTGTTAACCGTCATTGCCCCCAGCCACAATACTGTCACATCTTCAGGCGCACAGGCCTGGCTTGGTTTACCATGATTGGCTTAACATTTTTTTATTTAAGAAGTACTAATCATCTTTAACTCAAAATAGAAATGTGAGATCAACTGCCTCACACTACAAAACTACCAATATTAAAAACCTGACTTTTACTATTATTGTCCATTGGCTTTTCCTAGGTTGATGGGACCCTCAGATAATCAGAATTTTTAGATAACCGGAACGCCCTAATCCCTGAGCATGCCAGATAACACAGGTTTTACTGTACAATATATCCACTGGATTCCCTTTGTCCACACGCTTGTTGACCTCCTTAAAGAATTCTAGTAGATTGGTGAGGAATGGTTTCCCTTTACAGAAACCATGTTGACATTCCCCTAACAAATTATGTTCTTATGAGTCTGACAATTTTGTTCTTTACTATAGATTCAAAAAGATTGCCCAGCACTGAAGTTAGACATACCAGCCTGTAATTGCCAGGATCACCTCTACAGTGCTTTTAAAAAATTGGCATCACATTATCTATCTTGCAGTTATTTGGTACAAAAGATGATTTAAAGGAGGTTAGAAGCCCAAACCCCACTCAAGGAGAAATGGAGTATCCAGGATTCTGACTGAGGGGTTCTGCTTACCATGTCATCATTACACTAACACTTTGACAAAAATTTTAAATACATAACAACAGCTCAATTGAATTACTGTAAAATACACACATAAATTAGAACCGACTTTTTAACACATCAGCCAAATTACACTTTGAAAGAGGCAGCTATAAAATAGATAACAGTACTCAGCCCTTGCCTACTTTACATACAAATCCCATAAATTTAAGAACCAAAGAGTTCTTTAAAAAAAAAAATCATTCTCACTTTTCCTTCACCTCAATTCCTCCTTCCACATAAAAATAAGACAAAAACCATTTATTTCCAGGCATGAAGTGCAGGACCATGGGTTACTACTACCTGGAAAAGATACTCTCTCTATATAACAACGCTTTATTAGTACCTCTTGATTCAAACTAAACAGAGTAGCTGTAACATCTGACATCTGGAGCAGCCCCTGTCTGCAGCAGGCCATCCTGCAGGACTGAGGCAGCCCCTCCCACACACACCCAACAGCAGGGGAGCTGCTACAGTCCGATTGGTAAACAGGTTAAACCTTCACATTCCTAATCTAAACTAAAAGGATTTAAAACAGTCATGAGCAGACCGCACTGATCATTATTATATACCAATATTTTTAAATTTAAAACTATTGCCTGTGTTGCTAAGACTTTAGAAGACATGAAACCAAATTTGGAACAGAGCAAATAAATGGCTGGCAACTAACAAATTGGATGCAACAGACCATGGTCTATATTAATATTATTCTATGAACATTAAATAAAGATATTAATAAATTAACAATTTCTCTGAAAAGAACAAAAAATTGAGGGCAAATTTCTGCTCTCTGATCAGAGAACTGGCTCTCCTCTGAGATAACGTGTTACCCTGCCTGCATAGATGTCCCACCAATGTAACTGACAGATCTCCACATGTAACAGGAGTGAAGAATCAGCAGACAAGATCCAATATACAGAACTAAGATGTGAATTTTGCCCCACATTTTTTTTTTTTTGGTCTATTCAGATTTGCAAAAGGATATATCAAGTTTGATTGCTGGAATTCCATATTCCAGCAACCATTAACTAGAGATATGTAAAAGCAGATTCACTACTACTACTACCACTACCACCATACACACACACACAGACAAACACACACTCATTCTTTTTCTTTTCATATTTAAAAGGTATGTGTATCTCAGTTTCTCTTTTTCCCACGTTACTGTTGCCAACTTTCTTCCCACACAGGGAAAGCTAGATATTGGCATGATGGTTTCTGCAAAAAAATAAAATAAAAACCGCCATATGTACCCACAGCCACTTCCTTTTTCTCAGTAATGCATGGTGGATTTTCAAGCTACTGAAAAAAAATTAAATCTGAATAACTGTTAATGATATTTTAGCATCTATCCATTACCCTATTAGCCTCTGGATTCTGTTTAATTAATAATAATTGTTTCTATGTCAAACAGGAATGTTTCTGCCCCTTCCTATTTCCTGGGATATGCATCTGACATGAAACTGACAAATACATGTACATTGAAAAGTTTAGGTTTTAATTCCTTTCTTTACTTAAGCTGTTGTAGCTGAATAAGTGGTAAACTAAAACTTGGAATAGGAGGGGAAGAGGATTCACCAAACTACGACCTAGATGGTAGGTAGAGGACAGAACATAACTTAATGTGTTGCTTTTGGGGTTGGAATCAGACTTGGTTTAATATTACTTTGTGTGTTTCTTTTCCTATGGGCTTTTTTTCTCCCCAAATGGCACAGTAGACAGCACTTAAAAAAATTCTACACCTGATCAAGGAAAAGATTTGTTAAATAAACACATTTACTGCACACCTAACCATTATACATCCATACAACAACAAATCCTTCTTAGATAACCTCATTTCAAAGAGCTTTTTTTAAAAAACTGCAAGTTTGGGTGCAACAAGGTTATCAATGCAAAAGTTATTAACCAAAGAGTAAAAATAATTATGGTGTGGGGAAAGACTGCAGCAGTCTTTTGTATTTAGTTGCTTCCATTTCCATTCTGTCTCTATCCATGTCATGATCTCTCAAGGTATATCAAAAGATGTCAATGTCCCACCCACTCACACACTTCATCAGAATAATGCTGACAGTATATCCTAAGGAAGATGTTACATCAGTCCATGCCAGGGGGAGATAAAAGGATCCAGGCTGCCGGTCACCGCAGGCTCTGGGCGGCGGGATTCCGGCCTTCGACATTCATGTAGCTGCCAGGCTGCTGGCTGCCTCTGGCCCTGCAAACTCTTGGCTGCCCACTCGCACTCCCTAGCAAAGTTTAATTGGCAACAGGAACCGATAAGTATTAGCTTATTGGTTAACCGGTTAAACTCTTGCATCCCTAAATATTACGCTATAGATATGGTTGGGGCTAAAACAACATGGTGGTTGTTCAGACTACGCTTTCTAGCAGCATTAATTCAATGTAAAAGTTTTGTGTAAGAATTTCCCAGATATTATCTACTACATATTTGAGAGACTCTGACTGTCCATCTGTTTGTCTACCAGTTCAAGAACTCTGCGTAAACTATAAGAACTAGGACCACCAAACTCGGAATTCAGGTTCTGCTTATCAAAACTTAAATCAAGGCAAGGGTTTGGTTGTACCAGGAAAATGGCATGTGCCTGGAATGGGACTGTGTCTCAGTAAAGAATGCAGAAAAGTGACAGAATCAGTAGGCATGGGAAAAAGGCTGGCTGGGGACACTGAGACTCCCACACTCCAGATGCCCTCTACGGGGGGTGGGGACTGAAGCTCCCCCTACCCCCCAATTTGTACAGGGAGATTACTAGCTGTTCCCCTTCATCAGGGAGTGAGAGGAAAGCACACAGTTTGCTGCATTCCTCACTATCTGTGGAGTGAAGGGGGAAGGCGCTTTTCATCTGGCCCCAAGCTGCTGCTGTGAGAGAGGGCTGGAATTAGGGTTGCCAGATGGTCTCCCAAAAAATACCTAACACACGGGCTAAAAATTTGTCGAGCAAAAAAAAGAAGCAGAAATTCCACCCCCGTTCAGTTTTGGCTGAGAGCCTGTGGAAGGTGCCTAAATGCAACCACAAAGCACCTGCGGGCTTCTCTCCTGGACTACGGTGCCACAACGTGCTTGACCAGCGCTCAGGATCAGAGGCAGGGCTTCTCCTCCTCCCCAAGGCGTCATTCCTCCTCAGATGCAATCAGCTGAGGGCTCCCAGCGCTGATCGCGCCCCGCCTCCCAGCCCCTTCTCTCACCCCCGCCAGGCTTTTGCACGCTACCACAGGCTCCCAGCGCCGATCGCGCCCCGCCTCCCAGCCACTTCCCCCGCCCCCACCAGGCTTTTGCACACTACCACAGGCTCACAGCGCCGATCGCGCCCCGCATCCCAGCCACTCCCCCCGCCCCCGCCAGACTTTTGCATGCTACCACAGGCTCCCAGCGCCGATCGCGCCCCACCTCCCAGACACTCCCCCCGCCCCCGCCAGGCTTCCGTCCGGCACCTAGCCAGAAAAACAGAAAATACTGGACGTTGCACGTGTCCGGTATTTTCTGAATTTTTTTATCTGACAGAGGGCACAAAAACCGGCCTGTTTGGTAGAATACCGGACACCTGGTAACCCTAGTAAGTACTCTCTCCCTGGGGCAGCCTGCAGACCGAGCTTCTCCTCCAAGCAATGATTTAAATGAAGCATGCACATTTTCATTTTATTTTCCAAGAGACAAAAATTAATTGTGTTAGGGATCAGAGCAATGCCAGGTAAATCTTCCAGTCTCCTATATATTTCAGAGAGTTTGTCTGTCTATCTTCTTTGTTCACAGACATCCCCAAACCACTATGCCCATAGCTGATCCCAGCAGAGTTGCACTTAATTTTCTCCCCAGCCTCTATAGACACCTACCCTTGTCCATGTTGTTTCTGAAATATCTCTGCTTCCCACTACACCATTTTCTACTTCTCAAATCAGAACATACAGCACCTGAACGTACCTGTTCTAATGAGAATAGGCTGTTCTGAGTGTACCGTGTCCTCCTCAGACTCCATGGTGCTCAAAACCTTGTTCTCCTACCCACCTCCTCTTTGTACTGTGAGCTGAATCCTGCAAAGTGCATAATGCCCGTGGCACTTGCTGATAATGCACACAGTCCTGCCAGGAGAACGCACACAGCACAAAGGTGGGCGAGTGGTGGGATGGCTCGTTTGGGTGTGGAGGGAGGGAAGCAACTTTAATTTCCAGAAGGGTTTCAGTCGGAGCCTGGCTGTGTGAAGATGTTGAAAGGCTGTGATAGCTGGAGGCTTCTCCCAGCCACAATTAGCAAGATCAGACCCCAGCCAGCATCAGCCACATTTGGGTCTCTCCTGGAGACCTCCTGGTGCCCTAGTATAGGGGAGGTTGCTGATTCTCTGCCCCACTGCAGCCTCTCCCCCATGGGCTTTCCTTTGATAGTGCTGCAGGTGGTCATATGCTTTATCTCTAGGGTCTCCCAGTTGCAGTTTATATGACATGCTTAACAGAAGAGTCCAGCAAATGCCTATGATCAGGCGCTCCTAAAAGCTAATTATCATTGGAACCAATTTCAAGATATAACCAATCCAGTTATTTAAGTTAGGAAATCAGTAGTATCTGTGCAAAATTTGGTGTTTGTAGCTCTTACTGTTTCGGAGATCTTTTGGAATTATCAGTGGGCCCAATTGGGGCTCTGGGGGAACTAGGGGAACCGATTTTGAGGTATAACCAATCCAGTTATCTAAGTTAGGAAATCAGTTGTATCTGTGCAAAATTTGGTGTTTCTAGCGCTTACCATTTCTGAGATCTTTTGGGACAAACAAACAAACAAAAACCACAAACTTTCCGAAATATTTATAAGATGACTAGAACTAGAAGAGACCTTGAGAGGTCATCAAATCCAGTCCCTTGCCCTCATGGCAGGACCAAGAACCATCTAGATCAGTGGTGGGCAATAAAAAACACAACAGCCTGCGGTGTTAGTCCTTGGCGGGCCATCGCCACTATGTTTACCTGTACCTCTGTAGGTATCAGAGAATCACAGCTCTCGTTAGCTGCAAAATAACCATTTGTGACCATTTGCATTGGCCGTGAATGGTGATTCACGGGCAACCAGAGCTGTGATCCTCCAATACATGTGGAGGTGCAGGTAAACATAGCAGTGGTGGCCCACCAGGGACTAACCCTACGGACCAGATCCAGCCCGTGGGCCGGAATTTGCCCACCCTTGATCTAGATCTTTCCTGATAGATGTCTGTCTAACCTGCCCTTAAATATCTCCAGATATGCAGATTCCACAGCCTCCCTAGGCAATTTATTCCTGTGTTTAACCACCTGGACAGTTAGGAAGTTTTATCCTCTGGAATGCCATGGAAGCATGAATGTTTAGCACATCTGGCATTAAATATCTTGTGATGTCAGCTACAACAGTCCAATGCAAATGAATGCCTGTTCTCACTTTCACGTTACCCTTTAAACAAGAAGCGGGCAGCATTATCTCCTGTAAATTGTAACCAAACTTGTTTGTCTGAGTGACTAGCTGAACAAGAAGTAAGACTGAGTGGACTTTAGTCTCTAAAGTTTTATACTGTTTTATTTTTAATACAATTATTTTTTTACATAATTCTGCATTTGTAAGTTCACATCTCATGCTAAAGAGATTGCACTACACTACTTGTATTTGTTCTTACAGTGCAAATATTTGTAATAAAAAATAATATAATGTGAACACTGTACATTTTGTATTCTGAGTTGTAATTTAAATCAATACATTTGATTTAATGTAGAAAACATCCAAAATATGTAAATAAATTGTATTCTTTCATTAACAGTGCAATTAATCACTTTTTTAAAAATTGCTTGACAAACCCAGTAATAAGACTGAAAAATGCCAGGTAGGTACATAGACTTAATAGCACCTTTGAGAGCTTGCTGATGGACTCTCCAAACATTCTTCCTCCAGTAAACATACTTAAGCCTCCAGGCCTCCCTGTGTACCACACTGAATATGCTACAGCCCCAAAGAGCTCCATAATAGAACAACCCACTGGGATCTCAGACACAGAGTTAGAGCACCAAATAGGGAAATGATGCACCACAGTTACAGCAACTGCTGTCCCCTCTTGGGGAAAGCAGGGTTATTATAAAATTAAGTGACAGGTGTGAGCTTATTTGCCCCTCTTCTCTATGGATTTTTGATGAATGTGGTAAAGCGTCTTTCCATACAGTTCCAATCTACTTTAAGCACTGAGGGAATATGTTCTACATGGCGGGTAAAGACCATGAATTCTGGTCTGAGCTCTTCCTCTGACAATCATTCTGAGTAACAGACAGCCCTTACCACTGAATAATGTCTCCTGCCCCTGTACTGGGAGGCAAGATAGTAAAATTCTTCTTCCATTTACAGATGGGATCGCTCGAGGCTTTGCACTGGGTGAGTTATGGAAGAACTAGGAATAGAACTTGGAAGCCCAATTCTGTGCAGCCACAGAGGGAGCAGAGCACAAAGCCTCCCAGATTCTAGAAGCTGAGCTGATATTCAGTGTCAGAGCAAAAAGAAGCCTTTTTGAAGAGGCAGAACAGGGCCCTAACTCTGTAATGCAGCAGAGCTAAGTTTCATCCCCTTAGTCATACTGCCTTTAAGATTTAATCTGCCAAATCTATAGGCTTGCTTGTGCCATTTGTAACTACTAAATCATACTCTCCTCCAGAGCCAGGAATAGAACCCAAGAGTCTCAATTCCTAACGTGCTTCCAGAAATGCTTGGCATGACTGGAACCCTGGATCTTTTCAGTTCACAGCACAGAGCTATGCCACTTGAACTAAAGGAGAAATGGTAGCAGTGACAGACTATTATCCTGTATGCGGACTAGCCACTGGAGGGAGGTGCACACACACTTCACTTCATTGAGTCTCATTTACTATGATATACTCCTTAATGACATGATCACAAATGGAAGGACATGTTAGTACTGAAACAGATACTGAATCTCTCACAGTCTCTGATGTAGAAAGTATTGGCAGGGAGCAGAGCTCAGATGACTCGTGTGGTGGAGAGTCCATTGGTGCCGGACACAACAGTGTCTGTTCTAGTGCCAGAGTCAACAGCTCTGGATGAGTTGCAGGGATCTCAGAATGAGCTCTTGTGGGTCACATTCTGCTAGGGTCAATTTGCCTAGTGACTTCAGAGTTGGGACCTTCCTCATGTGTCTTCTTCTGCTTCTTTCTCGGCACCAGCGTTGAAAAGCAGTACCAAGAGACACTTGCTGGGGTGATCTTTTGTGGCACCAGGAATGATAGTGCCAGGAGTCTTGAGAAGCAAAAGCAGTTGGACAACATGGAACAACTCTGAGTCTCCCTAATTGAAGTCAGGGAGACTCTGATTAAGGCTGAAGAACTCAATGCCAAGTTAGAGTGACTCAGCTCTGAGGAGGGACAAGTGCTACCTCCATGAGGCAGAACCTAAGTCTGGTGTCCCTATTTTTTTTTTTTTTTTTTTTTTGGATGGGTTCCTGAAGTCTGCAGATTTTGCAGCAATCCCACAAGTGAGTTTCTCCCTGACATTTAAAGTAAACAAATCCCTTTCTTTTGTGTCTTGTGCTTTGGGACTGCTGTTCCACCTGTTCCCTTTCATTGGCAGCTAGCATAACTGGAGCTCCTCAAGGTAGAGGTGGAATGGGAGTAGAGAAACTCAAATCACAGAGCGTGAACAGAGTATTTATGTTCAGCCCTTCCTGCAGAAGGAGCAAGGGATGAAGTTATCAGGTATAAGATCTATGGGTGCATCTACACTGCACCGTTATTTAAAGATAACTAGTATTATTTCAAAATAACAATGCAAGTGACTACACAGCCATTCCATTATTTTGAACGGCTATACTGGGCGAGACCAATAGTCCATCTACCCCAGGATCCTGTCTTCCAACAGTGGCCAATACCAGACACTGCAGAAGCAATGAACAGAACAGGCAAACATCAAGTGATCCTTCCACTGTTATCCAGTCTCAGCTTTGGGGAAACATATGATAGGGACACTCCAAGCATGGGGTTGCATTCATGAACATCTTGGCTAATAGCCAACAGCGGAACAAGCTTCAGTGATGGAACAAGCCTCGATGACACTATTACATTGTTGACTCATATGTAGTTTGTGATCAACTGGAGCCACCAGATACCTTTCTGCATTTCTTCCTAGGCAGTCATTTCTCATTTTGTGTTTGTTCAAGTGGTTATTTCTTCTTAAGGGTAGTACAGTAAAGTGTCGGTTATCCAACTTTCACTATCCGACCTTCAGTTTTATCCAATGGTGCCGCATGTCACGTGAAGGCACGGGACTCTAGAGACACTTCATACCACAATGGCACTCAGCATGGGCTCGGCAACCCTACCTCCCCACCCCACGCCTGGGACAGATCACGCCCGTGCTGCGGACTCACCCGGAGCTCAGGTACGCTGGGCCCATGTCCCGCTCGGGGCCCAATCCTGGCCATCCTGCCGTGTTAGTGGCTCCGCTTTTAGGAGCGGGCCTGGACCCAGCCAGAGCAAGCAGGGAGCCCTGGCCGAAGCAGGAAGGGAAAGGGGTGTGTGTGTGGCAAGGGGAGGCAGGAGCGCCGGGGCCTTGGGCTCATCCAGGTGGCTCGGGCGAGAAAGAGAAAGGAGGAGGCTGGGGGGGCGGGAAGGGAGGGAGTTGCCCCCCTGAAGAGCGAGCCTGGCTCCTGGCCGGAGCAAGCAGAGAGTCCGGGCGGAGGCAGGAAGGGAAGGGGAAAGGGGGGTGTGGCGAGGAGAGGCAGGAGCGCCGGGGCCTTGGGCATGTCCAGGCGGCCCGGAGTTCGGGCCGAGCCAGGAAAGGAAGGGAAGGGGGTGGCAAGGGGAGGGCCGCCACCGGGCTGAGGAGAGGCAGGAGCACCGGGGCCTTGGGTATGTTCAGGCGGCCCGGGGGACTAGGGAGGAAGAGAAAGAGGGAGGATGTGACATCCAGAATCCACCGGGGAGGGGGCAGCACACGCGCCAACTGCCCCTGAGACAAAGAGCAGAGCCTGCTTGGGAGGCTCCTCCCACAGCTGCCACTGCTGTCCCTATTATCCGACATTTCTGGTTATCCGACCATCCTCCGGTCCCGTTTAGGCCGGATAACCAAGACTTTACTGTACTTTGCATTTGCCCTTATTGCATTTCATCCTCTTTACTTCCAGTTTGTCAAGATCATTTTGAATTCTAGACCTGTCTTCTAAAGTGCTTGCGACCCTTTCCAGCTTGGTATTGCCTACAAACTTTGTAAATTGTACCCTCTATGCTATTTTCCAAATCATTTATGAAGATACTGAATAGAGTCTGACCCAGGACAGATGCCTATGGGATCCCATTTAATATGCCTTTCCAGCTTGACTGTGAACCATGGATAAATATTCTCTGTGCAATTTTCCTACCACTTGTGCATCCACTTTATAGTAGATTCATCTAGCTTGAATTTCCCTAATTTGCTTATAAGAAGATCATGTGAGCATGTATCCAAACCCTTACTAATGTTGAGATATATAACATCTAATGCTACACCACTGTGAAGCTGGGGTAAGTGAGATTAGAATCAGAACCTTGGAATACAAAATTGTTACATTTCCACTTACGCGTTTGAAACATAGATTAATTATATAAATCCTTATGACTGCCAAAAGGAAAACATATATAATTTACTCCAGTTGTAGAGTATAATGTGTTCCATTTGTTCATTCACAAAGGGCTTCAGTTTGGATCAGTAAATAAATGAGTGAATTGTCTTTCTAGAGTATGAAGACTGGATTGTGATCAGTTATTTCTGATCTATGAAAAAGTTCATCTCCAGTCTCAACAATACAAAGGGAATTTAACAAGGCCAAAAGAGATGAATTTTCAGTTTGCTCTCAAGAGGATAGGATAAAAAAGTGATGAGG
The DNA here is from genome assembly GCF_049634645.1 of Pelodiscus sinensis. Classification (NCBI taxonomy): domain Eukaryota; kingdom Metazoa; phylum Chordata; order Testudines; family Trionychidae; genus Pelodiscus; species Pelodiscus sinensis. The sequence continues at coordinate 11,288,599 of NC_134713.1, forward strand.
AGAGGAGGAAGTCAAAACATAATTCCACTGTATATATATATTTTAAGTGTTAACGGAATGTGGAAATCCCTAGCTATGTTTAATCTAAATCAAAAGCACGGAACAATTCCAAAATACAAGCTAGTATAGATGTCTTGTGTAAATCTTAAATTCATTACTTTTAAATTATGTTAAATATTCTATTCATATTTCTGTAAGAGAATTCTTGTATATTCATTTCTTTAAAAGTCAGTTTCAAATTTATATGACAGATTAAGCCGATTCTATACTAGGCTAAACTCTTTACTGAAAAACTCCCTCAGAGATTGTGATTTTAAAATTCCTAATAATAAATATCACCTAGTGGCAATTTTTTTTTTTACAAAAACACATGGCTACAGGTAGGTTTCTGACTCTTCAAGCATCTAATTAAAATACATGATATTTTAAAGATGCTGAACACTCAGCAGTTTTCTAAGATGTCAATGATCACTTCAGGGTATTCAGCACTTTTAAAAGACAAGTTATGCATGTAGGTAGCAGTTAATTTCATTTATTATTCCTTGTAACAGCTCTTACAGATAGTTATTTCTCCATAGCTGATATGAATAAGGTAACAAACAAAGAGAGGTTAAGTAGTGTGACAAAGGCTACACACACCAAGTTACTGGCAGAGCTGTGAATCAGACTCCCCTCAGTTAAACAGATCTCACAGCCTCCCAAATAAAATAATAAAGTAGCCTGAAAGATTATTCACCAATTACTCCATGTCATCATTACTGTTTTCAGTGAGTAAAAGAATTTATTCACAAATGGGCACATATAGAATAAATCTGTCTAAATAGCAAAATTATACTCCAAATACAACATATTTGCTTAGAATAATTAGCTTTATCTTCACTTGTACGTTAGCTATTAAATTCAGAGAACCAAATTCTGCACTATGATGTACCATTTCCAATATCATAAGTATGTTATAAATAAAAAAAAGCTTTTTAAAATTATTATTTTTATTAATGCAATCTATGCAACATGCTTCCCTAGAGTAAAAAACTAAAAATCCCGTGGTGATCTCTTTTCACAAAAGCCAGTAAACTGTCATATCAGTGTTGTGCTCTTTTCCCTGGTTTCAAACAGAATACTTAAATGTTTAAAAATGTTATAACCCACAATAATCTGTTCCAGACACCAACGAAAAGGAAGAAAAAAAATTACAGAAGTCAAGATGTCGCCTGGAAGCACTTTATGGCAAACATTATAAAGATAACACAGAACAGAAAAGCCCTAGTTCAATCCATTATAAATACCCCATTCTTCTTAAAATCACAAAAATGTATTTATACTTAAGAACTCTTACATGGTTTTTCCTTAAAAGACTTCATTTAAGTACAATTTGGCAGGATTTTTGGAACAAGAAAAGAAGAATTTTATAAAATATTGATGTTTTAAAGTCACCCTAGTTTTGATCTATTTGCTATAAAAACAAAAGCATGGAGTTTGGAAGATGACCACATCCGTGTTCATTAATTATAATTTGGTTTCTGACTTTGTCCCAGAAAGTGCTCCAGCAGTTATATTCAGCTTTAATGCCGTGTCATCATCAAAACAATCATATCCTATTGAAAAAAAAGTGGGATAATTTTCTACAGTTTACTCATACATATATACTGAAATGCTTAACAGAGGAAAACAAGCAGCAATCTTACTACGGGTGTGTTTACACTGCACCGTTATTTTGAGATAACTAGTGTTACTTTTAAATAAAAATGCGAGCGTCTAAACAGCCATTAAGTTATTTTGAAATAACGGCCAGCTTATACCTAAATGCGTAAACCTCATTCTACAAGAAATAACGCTATTACGAAATAGCTATTTCAAAATAAGGCGTGGGTAGATGCTCCATTGCTGCTATTGCAAAATAGCCCCTCACCAGGGCCATTCTAAGTTATTCCTCCCCAGTGCCTCCTGTGGCTCTAAATCGAGATAGCACATCTACATTAGGGGAGCCTGCCTCAGACTAATTTTGAGGCTTCCCTGCAATGTAGACATGCTATTTCGAAATTAGCTATTTCAGAATAACTACCCCGGAACAGCTTATTTTGAAATAAGTGTGTAGTGTAGACGTACCCTAAGTGTAAAAATCTAGGTCCCAGACAACCTTAAGGTTGTGAAATCAAACACCTGAAAACCAGAAAATTTCCAATGATAATCTTCACTTAGTAACATTAATACAAGCACATTGTTGAGTTGGTTGAAATTGGAATTTATCTTCCATGGGAAATGTTGTTTAAAAATTTCCTTTAGTCACAAATCAGAACAAAAAGCCCAAATTCCAAAAAAGTCTTCAAACACATCTACATTTATTTTCTTTCAAAATATCAAAGTGGCCTTCTCAAAATTGATTTTGACTTGCTTCATTTTTTCTTAATAAAGGAATCAAAATGATAAAGTTGAAATAAAGTGCTTTAACTTTATTGAAACCAAATATTTTGATCATTCTTCAAACATTTTGATGCACTAGATAGGTACCTCTGAAACCTTTCTATTTGGTCAAATCAGCATTTCTAACTGAAAACTGTTCCATCAGGTATTTTTCAACCAGCTGCAGCAAATTGTACATCACAGATAGTATGGAAGCTAGGAAGCTAGGATACCAACTAGGGGTATAATAATGTAGTCGATTAACCAATTAACCTATAAGCAAAAGCTTATCAGTTAATGCTATAGACTACATGCATTTCCCTCTCCCTTCCCTTGCCAGTAAATTTTTTAGCAGGCTGGCCAGCAGCCTGGCTCAGTCCCAGCTTGCGCCGGGTCTGGGACCTACGCCTGCTGTGGGACTGTGTATTAGGAACTGGGCGGGCAGGCAGCACAGGTCAGTTCTGGCTCAGTCCAGGAGCTCAGACCCCCTCTCACATGGGAGGTGAGGGAGAAGGCTCTTAAAGGAACTTTCTCTCTCTCTCTCTCTCTCTTTTTCCTCCCTTTGGTCCAGACAAGCAATACCTGGCTTCAGTGACTGAGCTAAATTATCCCAGGAAAAGTGGTGTTTTCCATTCAGTGAAGCAACCCTGTGGTAAACATGCAAAAATGAAAATGATTGCTGTTTTGGGTGTAGATAGTAATTATTGTTTTCATTCGTGCTATAGATACCGGAATGTCAGATTTCGACCTTCTACATGAGAAGCCATAGGTGCTTTGGCAATACAGAGGCACTCAATTTCTCCTGTTGCCATTGAATTTGTCAGACAACAGCTTCAGGAAGTAATGTACTAATGGGTTTAGGGCTTTGTTTTGTTCTGTTTTGTTTTTTTAAAGGATGGCTCCATTTCTCTGTCCAGCCACAGACATTACTTCTTAGAACTCTAACCTGGCATCAGTGAGTGTACAAGCAATAGCATGCATTACTGAATAATTTGTGTGGTCTATTTTAACCTCTGCTTCTTCAAAAATGTGTGGTATCATACCAGAATTTATTTAAACCTAATTCTCTTGGGCACACCATGTAAATTTGTTGTTTATGATTTGCCTGGATAGCCTTCTGGGGTAAAGGTAATAGCAAGTGGGATTGGTCCTGCCTTGGGCAGGGGGCTGGACTTGATGACCTCCTGAGGTCTCTTCCAGCTCTATGATTCTGTGAATTGGGTAACAATTTACAACATATTCCAAAGCAGGTAATAAGATACATCCAGCTGGATGGTTGCAACCAATGGTTCCCGGAGCATATTGCTGGTAATCCATTGAGAGATGGATGGTAACATGGTGCCAGCTCTCCTTGTTTCCAGATGATAACTCATATGCAATGTATTTTAGCTTTACTTAATATTTTTCCTAATATTACTTTTCCATGTGGGCAACACATAGGCTACAGGAAAGTTATACAGTTGCCAGTGAGAGGAGAGATGGCCCTTATAACTGTGAATGGGAAAAGAGGAAATCCACAAGACAACCTCCTTATGATGATGTAATTCAAGCATTTAAAAGTTTGAGAACCCTTGTCTTAGCACTTTTATTTATTCCCTTTTCAATGTAATTATATCCTTCAGTTTTTCATTGAAAGATCTGCTGACATGTTGGCCATCACTGCTGAACACAAAGGAAAATGTAATAAAATTAATGAGAGTAAGAATTACATTTCTTGACCTAATGCCATTACATACAAGGAGGAAAGCTCCAAGTCATATTCTTTCCTAGTTATGTCTTCATGAGTAGCTGGATACATAGGAAAGATGAATATTAATTGAGTTCAAATATCTGTAGGTTATATTGGCTGAGTTATTTTCTAGGTTTATAAAATATTAGTAGATCACAGATTTACAAGTGAAACTCGAGATCACTAATGATAAAACAGACAGAAGGACACAGATGATTCCTGCACAGCTGGCACATCAGTGTAATAAAAGGAACTAGAATCATAGTAATTCAACAATAGAGAAAAGCTGCATTTCATAAAGGACGGAATGTTATATGACAAATGCATAACAGTAGCATGTGGAAAATTGTCACAATGCACAATACATTTGCTACTCAAATATTTCTTTTAGGAGCTATCTCAATAATTTCTAAGATCTAAAGTCACTTAACATGCACAGTGAGTTTCTCCAGACAACCTATAAGGTTTTTGACAGAGCCCCAAATGACACTCAAACAAATTGGTCAAAGATGAAATGTGTTCTAGATGAAACTACAATAAGGTGGGTGAAAGATCACACTCTCAAACATGGAGGGTCCATCTAGTGGGATCCCAAAGGGTTCAGTTCCAGATTCAATACAAGTTAATGTTTTCATTAATGACCTGGACAATGGAATGGAGAGTATGCTTCTAAAATCTGTGGATAACACCACAGTGGGAGGGGTTGCAAGCACTTTGGAAGACAGGATTACGATTCAAAACCACTGTACCAAATTGAACAATTGGTCTGAAATCAGGAGGGCGAAATTCAGTCAAACCAGGTCCAATATGCTACACTTGGGAAAGAAAAATCAAATTCCCAAGTACAAAGTAGGGAATAACCAGCTAAGTAATAGTGCTTCTGAAAAGGAACTGGGGACAATAGCAGATCACAAGCTGAATCTGAGTCAACAATATGATGCAGTTGCAAAAAAAGACTAATATTGTTCTGGGGTGTATTAACAGGATTGTCATAGATAAGTCTCAGGAGGTAAATGTCTCATTCAACAGTGGTGAGACTTCAGCTGGTGCACTATGACCACTTCTGGGCACGACACCTGAGAAAAGATGTGGACAAATCGAAGAGAGTCCAAAGAAAAGCAACAAAAATAACAATCAGTTTAAAAAACCAGAGCTATGACAAAATATTTAAAAAACAGGCTATGAGAAAAAACAACTATGGGAGGAACTAGTAACAGTTTTCAAATATGTTAAGGGAGGCTATAAAGAGGAGTGTGATAAATTGTTCTCCAGGTCCAGTGAAGGGATGAGGAGGAGGAGGAGGAGGAATGGGCTTACCTTGCAGCAAAACAGATTTAAGTTAAATATAGGATTTTTTTCAAATATAAAATTAGTTAAGAACTGGAATAAGCTTCCAAGGGAGGTTGTGGAACCCCCTACATTGGAGGTTTTATAGAACAGATTGGACAAACATCTTCCAGGATTACTTGGCCCTGCTTCAAGGGTCTGGACTTGGTGACTTCTTGAGGACCCTTCCAGCCCTACATTTCTGTGATTCTATATCCACTTTCTGAATATTCCCCGGCCTGTATGCTCCCTAAAAAACATCTGAGGAAGTACAATAGGTCAACTGAAGCCAAGTAGCAGAAATGGAGTGGGAGCCTATACAAACATTTGCAATACAAAAACCAGTTCATTGCTCTTTTGCAAAACTATCTTATACTACCAAATTCTGCACTTATTTATACCCATCAAACTACACTGAATTAAACATGCTAGCAAAGGTGTAACCAAGGGAAGAAGTCAGCCCATGAGGATGACACACATACTCTCTACATTTTGTGCATTAAAAACATACAGCAAAAGAATATTAAGCCTGATGATAAGCACTCAAAAGACAGGAAATTACAGAATTAAGACAGCCTGTACAAACTTAGTTCATCCTCCTTCATTTTGACATATTCTTTATTTCCACGATCACATACTATTAATTCCACAGGATGCTTAACTCATTCAGGGCACAGAATGGATTGTGCTCACTTAATGAGCAGTTGCTCAGAAGCCTTCTGTTGTTCAATTTGTGGACCCAAGGCATATTCGGTGGATACTACTCAAACCCTGCTCTGAAGAAAGAAATATTAATTTCTTCATGGGTGTTTCTATGCCACTCATTTACCCATTTGCCCACATTTTATAAATTGGGAACTAAGGCCTTATCTATACTTACCTGAAGATCAACACTTCGGAGATCAAACTTCCAGGGTTCGATTTAGCAGGTCTAATAAAATTGAACGCTGATGGCGTCACCGTCGACCTTGGTAAGGGAAGTCAATGGGAGAGTTTCTCCCATCAATCTCCTACAGCAGGGACACCACAGAAATCCAGTTTAAGAAACATCAACCCCAGCTGTTCTATTCTCATAGCAGAAGTTGCACATCTTAAATCGAATTTCTCCCCCAAATAGATTAAATTCAACATCTCTAGGAATTCTGGGTGTTCAATTTGAGACATTTGGGGTCTCATTTTTTCACCGCAATTAGTATTATATAGTATTTTACATCAGTGGTGGGAAACGTTTTTTGGCTTGGGGGGTCGCTGACCCACAGAAAAATCAGTTGGGGGCTGCACACAAGTGAGGAACAAAGTGAGAAGCCCCTGACAGAAGGAAAAATGCACTCCACACATTCCCCTTGCACACCAGAGCCTAGGGAGGCCCATTTTGCGTGCTCCAGCTCTGTGGGTGGGTGGCAGGGGGCTGGAGTGCCAGCCAAATGTGAGGGGATCCCTGAGGCTCAGAGCCAGATCCAGACAAGCCGGGGGGCTAAATCTGGCTCCCGGGGCCTGAAGTTCCCTACCCGTTTTACATAATCAAAGCATCTCTTCCACTGACTTCAGCTCCAGCTGTAAGAGCTTAGCATTCCTGTAAATCAGACCTGATAGTCTCACCTCAGGAACCTCAGGGGGAGGGAAAAAAAGCTGACACACCTCCAAAAACTTTTGTTCTGTTTTCTTTAAGAGACTTGCCCACCATCTTGCCCAAGACCTGGAGACAGAGGCAGGCATAGAATCTAATTCTGCATGGCAGTAATCAACTGCCTTAACTATGAAGCTATGTTTTAGAGGTGTAGCCATGTTAATTTGTTTCAGCAAAAACAATGACTAATAAATTTATTTGGGCATAAGCTTTCATGAGCTACAGCCCACTTTGTCAGATGAATTAAGGGGAAGCTTCAGTTTGGCAGGAATTTATACATACAAAGATGGGAGCGTTACATTATTATGCAGAGGACCAGTGCTAAAAAGGCTAATTCAATCAGGGTGGATGCAGCCCATTCCCAACAGTGGATAAGAAGGTGAAAATACTAAAAGGGTGAAAATTATTTTTTGTAGTAAGCTAGCCATTCTCAGTTCCTATTCAGACCCAGTCTGATGGTATCAAGTTTGCATACAATCATGTCTACACTACAGATAACGTAGCTGCATAGCTACACCAGGATAACCTCATAGTACGCACTGCACCCACTCCCTCATCGTATAGACCCATAAATCCAACGCTGAGAGCAGCCCCCACCACCAGCTGGTACTCCTCCTTTTGTGAGAAGTAAGGGAAGCCTCCTGCTGTGTGGTAAGGGAAGCCGACACTAGGTACTGTGGCAAAGCTCCAGCTATTCCCTGCGGCTGTGTCTACATTGGCACCCTTTTCCGGAAAAGGGATGCTAATGAGACAAGTCGGAATTGCAAATGCCGCGGGGGATTTAAATATCCCCCGCGGCATTTGCATGAACATGGCTGCCGCTTTTTTCCGGCTCGGGGCTTTGCCGGAGAAAAGCGCCAGCCTAGACGGGATCTTTCGGAAAATAAAGCCTTTTCCGGAAGATCCCTTATTCCTGATTTTAAGAGGAATAAGGGATCTTCCGGAAAAGGCTTTATTTTCCGAAAGATCCCATCTAGGCTGGTGCTTTTCTCCAGCAAAGCCCCGAGCCGGAAAAAAGCGGCAGCCATGTTCATGCAAATGCCGCGGGGGATATTTAAATCCCCCGCGGCATTTGCAATTCCGACTTGTCTCATTAGCATCCCTTTTCCGGGAAAGGTTGCCAATGTAGACACAGCCTGCGAGTCTTGCACCACTGGCAGATAGTGTTAGTCTCAAAGGCTCACTGTGGCCTTCCACACGGCCTCTTTCTCCTTACTTCAAGCAGGAGCCACAGCCTACTGAGCCATGCTCATTACAGGCTAGTTCATAAGTTTGGGGTCAACTCCCCTCTGGAGCTCTGATCTCCCTTCTGGAGGCAGAGGTTGAGATGTTGTGGGGAGGCTGGGGAGAACCTGGGCCAGCCCACTATTCTGGGTTCCAGCCCAGGGACCCTAAGGTAGCGGCAACAGGCAGGGTTACTGCCACTCTCAATCTGGCAGTTTTTCCCTGGTCCACTTCCCCAAACAATCCTTCCCCGCACCTTTCCTTTGGTACCTGCTCGTCAGTCCTCCGCTCATACCCACACAGCACATCCTTCTTCCAGTCCTTTGCTCTTTAGGGGGAGCCCTTTTAAAGTGGCACCACAGGATTTAATTGGCTGCAGGTGATTAATCAGCCTGTAGCTTCTAGCAAGTTCTAAGTGACCCAAGGTGTCTGCCTGATTAGGCTGGACTTAGGCTTGGCCTTTTTCTACTCACTAAAGAGAAAGCTGTTCATCCAACCTCCAGCATGTATTCCCTCCATCAGTGAGCAGCAGACTAGGGATGTAAAATTTGGATTAATTAGCTAATTGAATAGTCAATGCAATTCGCATCGACTATTCAATTAGTTGATAAGGGGACATCCTCCTTTGAAGTGTAGCAACAGGCCCAGGGCCTGTGTTTCCAAGTGGCACATCCCAGGCTCTACGAGGCGCTGCTGCTTTCAAACGCCCATCTCATGCAGCCCGGGGCTGGCCCCAGGCTGCACATGGCATTTCAAAGCTGTAGTGACACGTGGAGTCCAGGGTCTGGCCCTGGGCTGAATGCAGTGCTACAACTTTGAAGACCCCCTTCGCTTCCCCTCCCTCTTTCTGCCTCTTTCTGATAGAGGTAGCAAGGGGGAGAAGCAACCTGTCGACTAGCATGTCGACTATCCAATAAATATTTGCTTATCGGATAGTCTACTAGTCGTTCACATCCCTACGGCAGACAGCTAGTTTGGGTCTGTCACACTATGCATTTTGTGTAACTGGGGTTGCGTACTTTAAGCTGACCTTCCTTGTCTAGCATACCAGGCCTACATGTATTCTCAGAACTATAATTAATATGTTTTCTCTCCTTCCCCCCCCCCCCCCTTTTCCTCCTGCACTCATCATTTGGTCCAAGAAGGGAGGCAAGGTAATAGAATTCTAGTGGAGTCCCTAGAGCCTCAGACAGAAGAAAAAGAAACCAAGGGGTGATTATACTGTGCAACCATGAGCCTGCTTTGTATGCTCAGGAAATTCTCATGAGTTTCCTTAATGAAAAAGTTGCTAAAAAAAGATTTGCTGTAAATATCTTCTGAGCCATGACAAAGTACCTTATAAAATATAACCATTCATAAACAGTCAAGCCTCTGGAATTAAAACACTGACACTTTCTATTAAAAGGTGCTTAGTCACAGGTCACTAAATATTTACAACGAATCACTTATTCTGTAATTTCATTGACTTTACTGCAGCTTGCAAAACTCAAGAAAATTTCTTGCATGTGTGTGAATGACTTGTGCATGCAAACCATAGTTCGCAAAGTCAATTTTTTGGGGGCCCAAAGATTTCCACATAACACCAATAGGTCCTCCTCTTCAACAGCCACCTATGGGCAATTTTGCTTGGGATTCCACTGAGTACAAAGATTTTTACACTAACTTTGGAAGAAGCCAATTTGACATTATTGTCATATGTTTTAGAATAAAGTGGGGGAGGGAGGAAAGGTTAATTCACTCCTCAAGTTTTCACAAAAAATATCGAGACATAAATCTTGAGTGTCCTTACTTATTTCTACTCAGTCAAACGCTCATTCAATTAAATAAGAGTTTCCCAGAATAGGTAACTTTTTGGTTGTTATCATATAAAGTACTTTGATAGCCCTTTACATCTGTGTAATCTGAGAAAAATACACAGGATTTGACCTATGAACATATACAGCTATTTCACCACATGAATGTAGGATGAATTTTTTTTATTAAAATATCCCGATGAAGCTGGATTCTAACTACTCTGTTCACTATAGTACTCCAACACAATATATATTCTTTTCACTTTTGTGGTAAATTAGGTACCTATGAAAATAAACATCTCTGTCAAAGATGCTGGCTTAATATTATCAGAAAACAGGGGAGCTCCCACACTCAGCTCTGCCAACATACTTTTTGAATGTGCTTCTCCTAAACAGAGGTTGCTAGCTGGATGAAATGTGGTGGTTTTGTGATGGAGGAATGTCTATTCACTAAGGATTAGACTGAAACCACCAAATTTATTTATATTGCAGTTTAAATCCGATTTGAACCCAACTCTCCAGATGTGAAAGTCCTCTGTTTTTAATCCTTCCAGCACATTTTATACTTTTTTGGAAAGCATTTGTAAAGAGAGTAGAATTTGTTACAGATATAATGAGGAAGAAAGTCACAGATCCTAATATTTAGTGTTTGTCAACACTATAACCCATACTCCCAAAGCAAAGTTCATATTCAATTGAGAGTTCGACAAAAAAATATAGACGGTGTTCCTTGCATAAGACTCCCTCAATGGACAATTCCTTTATATTGATATGTAAACACTGTTTAGAAACAGGTTACAAGTCTTGGAGACAACCCAAATACAATTTTTAGCACATTAATGTTATTTGCACAATGAATACCAGAGTTGGAACTGTTCAACAATCACAGGACTCTAGTCACAGTTTTGTCGAAGGAACTAAACATAATATATTATTCATTCAAGAAGTGTCAACAATGCCAGCATTGTCATGGAAGTGCAAGACGTCAGGGTTATTTTGGTAATTTTGCCAATTCTGACTTCTCGTTACCACAACTGCTCCTTTCAATTCCTCTACTGTGTCTGATGCACTGTAAAGGCCAAAAAATATGAATTATCCATGCACATCAAGAAGAACTCATGTAAGCTACATCTTTGCCAATGATTTCGACTATTACTTTTATGCACCTGATTCCAAAATCTGTCCCTAACCCCAGCCACTCCCTCTTTGCTCATTTTCATATCATGAACCATCTCTCAGGCATGAGCTCTTTGCTGCCATTTAAATTCCGACTCTCCAAAATTGATTGCCTTCATTTCCCCCTATTCCCTTTGTGCTATATTTCCTTTAGGCTATTTTTCATCCCTTCTGGAGTGTCCCTTTATATTTTGCACTCTGCACCCACTCTCTCTAAACTCACACTCACCTCTCTACCACTCTGTGTGTAAGGGAAGAAAGATGCCTTTGTTAAGAGCTACGCTGAGGAAGAGTTGAGGATTATAAAGAGCTGTGTCCGGCCAGAGCTCTGAAAAGGATTCTATTGTATTTTTGTCAGTATCAACAGTTCCCTAGTCTTAGTTCTGTGAAAGACTTGCTGATACAGGTTGAATCTCTCTAGTACGACACCCTTGGGACCTGACCAGTGCTGAACCAGAGAATTTGCTGCACCATAGTAGATCAATATTGTCTAGCAGCATTACCAATACTTCCACTGCTTACTGGGCTGTTAAAGGGGTAAATTTGAGCTAAACAACAGCACAAAACACTGAGAGCTAGGACTGGTAGCTGTAAACAACCTTTATGGGACCGTGGGAAACTTGGCCACACTCATGATATGTGGATATCCAGCTAACTAAAATCATGCCAGACCAGGGATGTTGCTGGACCAGAGAGTGCCTGGACTAGAGAGGTTCAACTTGTAGCATACGTATGGAGATCTTGTAAGAAAGAAAAAGGTGGACCACTGATGTATCTGTACTGAAACTGAGAAAAAGACAGAAACTCATTCACTGAAAGTCTATACACCTTTACCAAGGATATCCCCCACAATTGATGATTCAGGGAGAAAAATAACAAAAATGTATTTATTAAGCTGCATATTTTCAATGTGTCCAATAGACACAACTGAAACCTTTATGCACAATTAAAAATGATATATGCATCTTTAAAACAAAACAAAAAATCAAGTTACAATAAAAACTTAAGAAGAAAATCTCACCAGTAGTTTCCAAGTAAGGATATTAATATCATTCTCACATATAACTGAGATGTACTTTAGCAGGTATGAAAGTAGAATAGACCTTGAAAATGATCTTGTTTAATTTATGCTATCTATGTCTTATTTTTTTCAAAGTATTTCAAACAGTCCTGTATCTATTATTAATATTTGCAAGAGAAAGGAATGGAAAAAGCAGCATTTAAAAATGTAGCTGAAATACTATTCCTATCTCCTTCTGCACTGGTAATGCAACCTCTCCAAAAGACACAATAGGATATGGCTAAAAAAGGAAAAGAACCTCTAAAATGTATAGGACTGTATTTCTAAAACAATACTTTATAGGCCACTGCACTTCTGCCTGCAGTTTTGTTTAACTTTTTACATGCCAATCAGAGACATATCTAGTTGGCATATGCTCGCAAATGAAAAGTTTTCAACACACAAATTCTGGCACAGTTTATCACATCAGGGTGCAAACAAACGTTCCAGTTCTCAGGAACAAGGGTCTTATGTCTAGAAAAAGACATTAAACATCAGGATTTTTGTGTTCTATTTCCAGTTATATGAAGGATTCACTATGTGACTTTGGCAAAAATTTGACCTCAATTTGCATCAAATTATGTATCCATGTAATGGACACAATAATTACCAACTTCACAGAGATGTAATCAATTAAAAATGTTTACAAAGTGGCATGAAATCCACAGATTCAGCTAGATGGGTTAGGAGCAGTATATTTTCATGGCCTCTTAGGGACATCATCTTTTTCTTAATTTTGAACCATATCTTTGATTTATTGATATGTCAGTGTCAGGGTGAATTTTGGTTTAAATCATTATTTAAACGTTTTGCACACATGGATTCTTTTATGATTTCTTTCCAGTATTTCAACATCTTTTCTGAAGTGCATAAACCAAAACTGGGCAGAACATTCTAGCAATGAAATACAGGACTATGTAGCACTTTAAAGACTAACAAGATGGCTTATTAGATGATGAGCTTTCGTGGGCCAGACCCACTTCCTCAGATCAAATAGTGGAAGAAAATAGTCACAGCTATATATACCAAAGGATACAATTTAAAAAATGAACACATATGAAAAGGACAAATCACATTTCAGAACAGAAGGGGGATGCGAGGGGCGGGCGGGGAAGGAAGGTGAATGCCAGTGAGTTCATGATATTAGAGGTGGGGAAGGGTAGATGTCTGTGAGTTAATAGTATTAGAGGTGATAATTGGAGAAGCTATCTTTGTAATGGGTAAGTTAGCTTCCCCAATTATCACTTCTAATACTATTAACTCACAGACATCTACCCTTCCCCACCTCTAATATCATTAACTCACTGGCATTCACCTCCCCCCCCCCCCCCCCCCCCGCCTGCATCCCCCTTCTGTTCTGAAATTAGATTTGTCCTTTTCATATGTGTTCATTTTTTAAATTGTATCCTTTGGTATATATGGGTGTGACTATTTTCTTCCACTATTTGATCTGAGGAAGTGGGTCTGGCCCACGAAAGCTCATCATCTAATAAACCATCTTGTTAGTCTTTAAAGTGCTACATAGACCTGTATTTTGTTTCAGCTACACCAGACTAACACGGCTACATTTCTATCACTATTCTAGCAATGGTTTGTCTAATGCCATAAAGAGAGACAATACCATCTCCCCATACCTACTTGATAGTACCCTCCTTATACGTCCAAGGATAATGTTCACCATTTTAGGAGGAACACCACAGTGGAAGGTGATTTCAATTTGCTATCTGCTGCAGCATTTCTCAGTCTTTTCAGATTAGTGACTATTGTTGGAAGACAAATATTTCCACAAGTCCTTTACATTTATTAGAAAAATAAAAAAAGCAATGATATCAATAAGTCAATTTGTTTGTTTTGAGAGGCTGATATGACTTTGAAAGGGTAAAAGGGTATACAGAAAGTGGGAGAGTAAAATATTCTCGGGATTAGATTATAATAAAATTTGGAACTAACCTACAGTCTTATAAACACTGATTTAGCATGATCCCCATTGTCTTCAGGACAATTTGCTTTATTCCAGGATACAGATCCTCTTCTTGTAAGTGTGGACCACGTCTTTTTTCCTGGACATATGACCTTGCATTTTACTGTATTAAAATATATGTTGTTAAATGGATAGCTGACTTGTCACCATCATTCGTTAAAACTCCAGTAACGTGAGTCATCTATATATGTTAGAAGTAGCCATTTTTTATTTTTGTGTAGATCATTGGTAAAGATACTGAATAGTATTGGCACAAAAACAGATGTCCTGCACTGTAGATTCCCACAGAAGTTAAAGTGGCCCAAGAATCCTATAGGGTCTGGAGAAAAAAATCTGACTTCTCTGCAGAGAGCTCAGACCCTTCAAACTGGAGAGCTTCTGCAGCTTTGAGCAACCCAGAAAGGTATGGCCAAGAAGCCCGCATCATTACTATGAGGATAATCTTGGTTTTGTCTGTTTTTATCTTGTGTAATGTGTGTCACAACGGGAATCAGTGGGCTCATACAACTACACATCCTCTCATGTGATATATGCCATCAAGTACCAGAAATGCTCCTCTTCCATATATATTAGCCAAACTGGACAGTCTCTGTTACAAAGGATAAAGATAACATAAGCCCATGTAGCACAGGCTTGGTCTGAGGCCTGAGGCCTAGCTAACAACAGATAAAACATGGCTAAGCTGTGAGCAAGAGACAGGCTCCTGCTCACAGAACTTGGCATGAACAGGGCTGAGTGTGCAAACACTAACTGGGCTCAAGTGTAAAACAGTAATTGGTGCTAGGTACCAACTGCTGAACAATAATTGGTACTGGTCAGAAGTAGAAAGTACATGGCAACACCAGCTTGTTAAAAAAGACCTTGGTACCCACTCCTCACAGATACAGACCCAGGTTCTGGATGGAGTCTAAAATGACAGCATAATGGATAGAGACAATCTAATCAAACCATGAGATACAGGGTGATGGGTGGTATCCAAGTAGTGTCAGAGGGTGGTAACCTGACAACATCAGAGGCTGGCATCTTGATACATCAACAGTGACGTGTAAGTTGTTAGTACCTGCATATAAAGTGGTATCTTGGGGGGGACAGTCTTTGTATGACCTAGGGGGCAGTGGAAATTTCCCACCGACTGAGCCATTTCATTGTTACGGGGTACATATGCGTAGTGGTTCTGCAGAGTCTACTGACAACTCTCACTGTACTTCGCTTAACAATAAACCTGGCTGGGTGCCTTCGATTCTTATGTGGTTTGTGGTCTTAGGGGGCTCTCTTGGGGTCCGCTGTGGAGGCTAAGTGCACAAGTCAACATTTCATTGAGCACACACGCAAGCAGCCTTCTGGTTATCATCATGAATGGAGCCAAAGACCCATGACAACACTTCTGCAGCATATCATGGCCCCCAGCTGACTAACTGCAGACACAAATCATCAAAAATGATTACACACATAAACCTGTAGGTGAACATTTAAACCTACCAGGTTACTCAATCATGAATTTAAAAGTAGCTATTCTTCTACAAAGGAATTTCACTACCCAATTACAGAGAAAGACTGCTAACTTGGAATTCATCTATGAATGTGACACTGTTGCCCTGGGCTTGAATAAAGACATGAACTGGTTAACACATTTCAAAGCCAATTTCCCCTGCCTTTGACATCCACATTTTCACATCAAAAGCTATGAATGGGACACATCCCACCCACTATCGACCTCCAACTGTGAAGTAGACACAAAAGACTGAATTAAGGTATGTTGACTCTAACTACGCAACTAACGTAACTGGAATTGCATATCTTAATTTGAAATTCTGAGTAAGTATAGATTTGTCCTTAGTTTCCCTGGTGATACTTGTTACTGTTCACTCCAGATATAAGCATTCCAATGGCTGTATCTTTTTCTTTCTGCAGCTTAGCTCTATTTACAATGGTCAGTGTTCTTTCTCTTCTTCTGAGTGTGATTAATTTGTGTTGCAATGAAAATGACATACGTGTGATGTTCTTTACATCTCTTACAGTTTCTAAGCCTCTTTCTTGTTATTTGACTATATTTCAGGATTTAGAGCCAGTTGACACTGGTTCAAAATTTGGGCTTTTATGGGCAGCGTTGTTTGTTATTTCAGAAACAATTTGTCTTAGTTGTATACACAGTTGGGGATATTTTACTCTTTCATTAAGAGGAAATGAAAGCCTAAGCCCGTTTATAATATTAAATAAGCAGAAGTGGCATAAAGGTAACATTGGAATAGCACTGTAAAGAGTTGCTTGGTACACTATAATTCCTTTAACATACATGGCATTAATATAAATGTCATCTTCTAGTTTACTTCTTTTGCATTTGTCACATGCTATGTAATGCTTATGTTATTGGTTCTCAATAAAATAATACACATTGTGATGGCCAGATATTAATGTGTATTTTTGTCAAGTCATGTTACTTGAGATATATTTCAGGTATTTTATGTCATCACATACTATTCCCTTTTGACATTTTTGTATGGTTAGGACATGTGTTACTGGTCAGGCAAAGTATTACTAAATGACAAAAAAATTACAAATTATGATGAGATTTTGGAAGAGTTGCTTACTATACTACTATTTGTTCAGAATGCCTTTTGTATCATATATATAATGCTTCTAAAAGGATTCATAGCAACTTGCTTAAACCAATCTTTAAAGAAAATCTTCCCTAAGAATATTTTTTATATTTTTATATGAATAAAATGTTTAATGCATATATATGTATTGTTTGAATGTAGTTAGGGTGAAATGCAGCCATGCCAACAGGACCCACATAAGGACCTGGATCCTCAAAAGAAAGCTCTAGTGGAACTTAAGTTGTTCAGACAGCTTGTACTGGCCTTCTGTGCAGTGGTGATTCCCTACTAACCCCTGAAAAGCACAAAAAGTAGTATTTTCTGCCATGGTGGAGTGGTTATGAATACCAGATTTAAGTCAGGTAGATGCTTTTAATTGTAAAATTAAGCTGAAAATTTGTGATATGTGACAGACTCAGACCAGCTGGTTGCAGTAGTCTGGTAGAAGGCAAGTATACTGGCCACTGAATGAATAGTTTTCTGTTCCTAGAGTGACCAGGGCAGGGGTTGCTCCAGAACAATCAAGAATGTGCTAGAACCAATTAAGTCAGGCAGACACCATAAAACACCTGGAGCCAATTAAGAACTTGCTAGAAGCAATTAAGAGAGACAGGCTAATCAGAACACCTGCAACCTATTGAGAACCTGCTGGGACTAGTTTAAAAAGGCTCTTCTTCTGGAGGGTGGTTGGTGAGAAGATGGGAATAAGGTGATGTTCTGTGGAGAGCTGGGAAGATGAGCATCAGTTACCAGAAGGAGGCACTGGGAGAGGCCATTTGGGGAAGTGACCCAAGACAGGGCTATTGCTCTGGTAGTGGAGGAAAAACTATCTGTTGCTACTGTCATTAGGGTCCCTGGTCACTTTCTCTTCCTCTATATATATATGCCTAGTCACTTATGGTAGAATATCTTCCTTGGATTTTACAAAACTGCTATAGACAAAGCAAATTATTGAAAAGGCACTGAACCTAGAATCTGCAAATACTTAAGTAAGCTTGTAACTTTCCTTCCATTAGCTCCTCATATTCTTAAGTCATGCATGTGCGAAAGTGTTTGCAATATTTGGAATTAAAACTATTTTTATTTTAATGCCCTTTTTAATGGTACAAAATATTTTCATTTAAGGACAACATTCGTTTAACATTTACAATATGTTGTTTAGACTTTCAATAAATTACCTCAATTATTGTAAAGTTTTCCACATTCACAGAGCCAGAATTTTAAGAATAAGCCCACACTTTTAGTGTGTACGCAAGAGTAGAGCATAAGTGAAAAAACAATATTATCTCATCAGAACTGATCTTATATCTACTATATATTTGAGACAGTATGTCTGTCTGTCTGCCCAAGAACTTCTCGTAAGTGGTGAGAGCTAGGACCCCCAAATTTGGTATGCAGCTTCCTCTTATCATAACTTAAAGCAAGGTAAGGATTTGGTTGTGCCAGGGCAATGGGCTGTGCCTGGAATTCAGTTGTTTCAAATAAAACTGAAAGGGAAGGGCTTTGCTAGCAGGGACAGTTATACTTTATAATGATTGCAGGGGATCAGGACAGCTATAACCGCATTGGAGCAGCAGGTGGGCAGAGATGGAGAAAGGGATTGCTATCTACTATATAACGGAGAGAGTTATCTGTGTGTCTGTCTGTGCCTGGAATGGAACTGGTTCTCATAAAACCATACAGACAAGAGACAGAATCATCAGGCAGATGAATGGGATTATCTGGGGCTGTCCCAGTACTGCGCCTCCCGCTCTCAGGCATCCTTTAGGGAAGGCAGAGGGGGGACTCAAGCGCCCTCCCTCCCCCCCATCCCTTATTTATATGGCCCAACACCTAAACTATGCCTCTGTTTTTAATAAGGCTAATGAAGAACTTCAGATAGTGGTATGGTGGCAAAAAAAGCTAACTTGATTCAAGACTGAGCTTGATAAAATGGAGCGGGGATGACACCCTGAACTGCTCACATCAGCATACAGCCAATCTTTAGTCGTTAGCAGCAAATATCTTCAGAGGTAATGATGTGATGGAACACTAGATAGGGAGGGCTCTGAGTCAGTCTCAGCCACATGCTCAGGATCTGATTGTCATATTTGAGGTTGAGAAGGAATTTCTCCTCTGGGACAGACTGGCAGAAACCGGGGGTGGGGGGTGGGGGAAGGGTTGTTCCTTTCTTTGTTGCATGGGGTCACTTGCAGCTTGAAACTAGTGTAACTGGTGGATTCTCTGTAACTTGA
Source organism: Pelodiscus sinensis (assembly GCF_049634645.1). NCBI lineage: Eukaryota > Metazoa > Chordata > Testudines > Trionychidae > Pelodiscus > Pelodiscus sinensis. Next base: position 11,307,746 of record NC_134713.1, read on the forward strand.
ACTCTTTAAATCATGATTTGAAGACATCAGTAACTCCGAGGTTAGGATCTAGTACAGTGGTGGGTGGGTGAGGTTCTGTGGCCTGAAATATACAGGAAGTCAGATTAGATGATCATGCTGGTCCCTTCTGATCTTAAAGTGTATGAGTCTATGATGGGGTGGGTAATAAGAAAGCAGCAATTTGCCAGGATTAGCCCCTAGTGGGCTGCCGCCACTATATTTACCTGCACCAACACAGGTATGGGTGATTGCAGCTCCCATTGGCTGCAGATCACTATTTGCAGCCAATGGGAGCTGCAGGAAGTGGCGAAGACAAGGACACCATCCATACCTGTGGGGGCACAGATATATGTAGTGGTAGTGGCCTGCTAGGGACTAACCCTGGGGAACTGGATCCAGTCTGCAAGCCAGTATTTGCCCACTCCTAGTCTATTAGTTTAGATCAATCACTTGGTTTGTTGCCCAATACAGTTTCAATTTCACTGGTTGATGATACCTCTTGAAGTGCAGTGTAAGCAAACTACTCAAGTTAGAGACTGAGTTTCTGTACTTGGTGTAATGTTTTGTTAAATGAAACAGAGAATTTGCCAGAGCAGAGGAAGTCAAGTTTAACATTAAGTTTGTGCAAAACAAGACAATATTATCTGGAAAATACTTTTTAAACAATTGGAGAAGTCTCAGGGGGTAGCCATGTTAGTCTGTAAGGGCATATCTACACAGCAGGGTAAAAGTCGAATTAAGCTACACAATCCGAGCTATGTCAATTGCGTAGCTTAAGTCAAAATAGTTTATTTTGACTTTTGGCAGTGTCTACACAGCAGGAAGTCAAAGGAAGAACATCCTTCCTTTGACTTCCGTTACTCCTTGTAAAATGAGGGTTATAGGAGTCGGAGTAAGAAGTCCTCCAGCTCACCATTATTTCGAAATAATGGTTTGCAGTGTAGATGTGCTGTTTGCTATTTCAGAATGTCAGTTATTCCAAAATAACGCTGCTGTGTAGACGTACCCTAACTGAAAAAAACTTTAAAAACAACAAATGATCCTGCAGCACCGTAAAGACTAACATTTTTTGTTAGTACTGCAGGACCATTCATTGTTTCTTAAATGGGGAAGTGAAAATGCAAAAAAGGAGCTGGAACTTTAATATATACGAAGTCTATTCTATACTGATGATAATAAACCAATTACCACACATAGAGAACAAAAGACTGATGTCCTTCCTCTGTTCATTCTCTCCCACAATGTGCAACTACCAGACGTCTGTCATGAGTCACATACCTCAAAACCTCAGTTGCAAATGTTAGTGGACTCTCTCTCGTCATTTTCCTATGAAGATATATATATATATATATATATACACACACACACACACACACACACACACACACACACACACACACACACACACACACTTTTTCATCCCAGTGTTCAATTATCAAGACTTAAAAATCAAATGCAAAGGCCACTGGAAAGTAGGAGGCTTTTGCACACGTGCATCCACTTTGTGCAGAATTTAAACGTTAAAGAACAAAAAAAGATAAACGTTTAACCATTAAGATGGCAAAAATAATCCATCAGTTTGTGTTCAGAATATGATATACTCTTAACTGAAGACATCACAAGACTACTGCTACTATTTGTCATAACAAATATTTGAGTAAGTTATTGTTTAAAAACTTTATAAAGTAGAAATGTCACAATATGCTATAATTTAATATAGTACTCAAACAGGAAGTAAGAGCTTCCTTCCCTGAAATTGCAGAGAATGTGGCAGGCTGTCCCCAACCCACCCATGACTAGTAATCATGGGTGAAGCTTTTATAAAAGAGTGTGTATCAACAGGCAAGGGAGAACACACACATCTATCTAAGTATACCATATATGTTATATCTCATATGTAATTATCTAGAAGTGATGAAAATCATGAGCTGTTACCAGTTAAAGTGATTTTTTAAAGTCATTTTTGCTTAATGTTGCAATGTAAATGATGACACATACGTTGTTACAGTTGATGGTATAAAATATCTCTTAGCTCACAAAATATTGCTGATTACTGCTGAATGATACAGATTAATATACATAAACTAATACTAGAGCAGGGGGTGCAAACATTTTTGGCCAAGTGAAGCCACTGCACTTGATGGAACTTTTCAGAGTATCTGTTTGGATGTAATATAATCTCTTTTGAACACCAAAACCAATTAATTCCAAGAGCTCAGGGAATGTTCTAAGCATCACTGGGCAGAACCCTACCAATCTTTGGGAAAATGGGAAAGCATGAAATGGGGACACACGGAGACTCCAGCATCTGGTTAGCAGATCAAGCATCTTCAACAACCTCTGTAAACTGTACAGATCAAAGAATCAGTTGATGATAGCCATTAACACCACAGCACATAATATCCTCCCCCAAACGCATTTCTGCCCATCCTCCTGGTAGATCTCATCTGCCAAACAATGGTGGGGATGAGAGAATGGGGCACATGAGGGCAGGAAGGGCAAGAAATTCCCTGTAATGGAAGACATGAAAGGAAGGAGGTTACACAGAGTCCCTGTTGTTGCGATAGAATGAGGAATGGGAGCACAGAACCCTGGCAGGGGCAGTCTGTGAATCCTGGTATGGGGGACACAGAGAACCGGAGGGAACATGTAAGCCTTTGGGCACAGAGAAAAGGGACCATGTTGTGGAAAGGAGAGAAGAGAGGCCACAAAGAGTCCCTAACATAGGGGCAGAGGGAGCTAGGAGCAGCTCATAGCACTCCTAGCAGGAAGGAGGAGGTAGGAGAGTTTACAAAGAAGTCTCTTAAATAAAGGGGGATGGAAGAGTAGCCTGGGGGTGGGGCCTGGAGGAACACAAAGAGCCCCTACTATTTGTGCAATAGTCCCTCTTACACACCCACAGTATATTAAAGCACATTAGATCCCTTTCATATTTTGTTTTCTCCTCATAGCATGATACTAGTTCAAAGGTAAAATTATCAGGGAAAGAAACAAAACACTTCCAGTGCAATAAACACCATACGAATTCACTTCAGTGTAATATATAGACCTGTTTGAGGATTCTTGCCATTGTCAGCTAAATATGATCCTTAATTAACAATCCAGAGATAAAAGGCATTGGAGAACCAGGGATGAGATTCTGTACTGTGCTTCCAAAAAGTGTAGCACAAAACTCACACTGGAGGAATGGAGGCAGCAAAGGTAACTTTAAGTCACCTTTGCAACCAGCACAAAACACCACACCTTGCTGCACCTTATATTTTAACAGATAATATATTTTGTTGAATTTTTAGGCATAGCACTACTCATTTTCATAAATACATGGTCGTTTTATTCTATGCCGAATAGAAAGACAGTAGTGGTTAATTGTCTTGCACCTCAGACAGTATGTAAGGCACTAAACCACTAATCAGACAATCTCACTCATATGATAAAAATAAAAAATGAAGTATTATCCCTTTTTCTCACCAGCTAGAGGGTTCACTCTTGGTCATTAATGTCATCAACCTAGACTCCGGAAAGCAGTTTGGGTAATGCTGTCACGAAAAGGCAAGCCATAGAAATCACATGTCTAGAACTTATGAGAGAGCAGGGCGTAACTATGGAGAATACAGAAATATTGCTTGTTTTGCATACTCTACTTGCTTCCCCTGTGTCTGGAACTAGCAGGACCAAAGAAACCCACATCCTAAGCCACAGACTGTAGGCACCTGGGCTTGCTCTTCATACAGGATGACAAAGTGCTTTCAATTCACTAATGTCATGTAACATCCTCTGCATTTGTATAGTGTTTTTAACTAACAAAATGCTTAGCTCCTTCCTGTGCTCTATTGTCAGGAGCTAGATGCAAAAATTGAATGGTTCTTTTGATAACTTGTACTTCATTTAAAGAGAAATTGTCAAGGTTCGCAGGCCCCAAAAAATGTACTTACGTTTTTTCTTTATATATCTATTTAAAAAATCTGATTACTTTGTGATGTGAGTTTTCAAAATAAACACATTAGATTTTTCTTTTTTTAAAAGAATGAATGACACCATCCATTATTCTCTAACAATCACCCAATAACAAACAATCCATGTGTTCACATACACATGGAAAGGTGAAGGTGAGAAAGGAAAGGGTACATTACAAACTTTACTTCAATTACACAGTCACAAGAATGATTATGTATTCCTTACATATGATTATACCTAGAAAATTCTGTGAAACTGTCCTTTCTGCACAGAAAAGTGTATTGCTGTTAATCATATGTGACAGGGTGGAAATGCCCTGCACCCATACTCTCTTGATCGCCACCTGTCTAGCGGCATCTGAGAGGGAGTACCGGCGGTGCAGCAGCTGCTCCATAGCCGCCGCACAGTTGAGCCACAGGAGGGGCCCTGAGCCCCGGAGCATCTCAGGGGCGGGGCGCCTTCACTTGGGAAATGGACGCCGGTGTTCCGGAAGGGTGGGAGAAGGAAGAGGGTGGAGCCTCCATCGAGCGGCCACCGGCGGGGAAATTTAAATGCGGCCCCCAGCCGCAAAAGGGAGAGAGGGAGGCGGAAGAGCCCTCCCCGGGGAGGAGACTGCCAGGGGACCAGACCGCTGGTAAGCCAGAACAGCCTGTCAGGTCGAGGCTGCCTTAGGGTGGGACAGTCAGTGTCAGGGAGAGGAAGCAGCCCAGAGTGGGCGAAAAGAGCCTGTGGGCTGGCGCATTACGGCAGGAAGCCCAGCCAGCTGGACCGGACCACAATTGAGTCCGCATCCTTAGGGCCCTGGGCTGGGATCCGTGAGAGAGGGCAGGCCCGGACCCCCCCTCCCTGTCGTGGGGTACGATGGTCACGCAGCCAGAGTGCAGAGTGTCGGTACGAGAGAGGCGAAAGGGGCCATTTGAGGTCAATTATAAAAAGACAGAGACGCAAGGGTGGGGAGCCGGGGACTTCCGGGGACTCGTTTACACATATTAATTAACTTTTACATTTATTGTTTAACTACTACAGTGTTATTTCTGAGCAAAATGTATAAACATGTAGCATTCCCATTACTTACAACAACAAATGAATAAGCATGTGACATTACAATCTCATTTAGCTTCATTTAATTCTGGTCTCTTAATTTTTAAGAAAGATTAGTTCAAACTGCAACAAGTGTAGAGTAGGGATGTAAAATCCCTGTTAATCAGTTAACCATGTAAACCTTAGGTTTAACCGGTTAAACAATTAAGCATGATTCAGCCCTCACCCCTATCTCTCCATGCATGGAGCTGCCTCTCTCCCCTCCCCCCATGCTTGGAGGGAAGCCCTGACCCCAACAGATCTCTGGAAGGGGGGCTGCTTCTTGGTACTAGTTATCCAGATAACCAGTTATTTGTTCATACTCCCTCATAGAAAGAGGAGTACTGCTGTCGGAAAAACTCTTCTGTTCTTTCAATTTACTTTCAAAAGAACGTGATTGCAGTGTGGACGTAACTCAAGTTTTGTTGGAAAAACAGCTGTTTTCCCGACAAAACTCTGCAGTGTAGACATTCCTTCAGGGTCCATCTGGGAGTGCTCTAACATGCATTACATTCTAATGTGTTAGAGCACTCTACAATTCATAGCCTTGTAGAGAACACTGCAGCACAGTGTAAACAAGTCCAAAGAGAACATGAGATCCAAACTGAAAATACATTATATAGTGGAAAAGATAACAATCTAATATTTGATTAGTCGATAAGGGTGCCTTCGCCTTTGAAATGTAGCAAGAGCCCTGCCAGCTTCTGCTACATTTCAAAGGCAGAAGCGCCGTGGGGAGCACAGCCAGTGAGGGACTCAAGAAGTCCCTCTCTGGCTCCATGCTCCCTGCTTTTTGAATGTACAAGAGCCTCAGGAGGCTGTTGGAGATGTGCGCTCCTAGCAGTTGCAGATTAACAATATTCCATTATAGGCAGTCTCATCATTCCATAAACTTCTCGATATCAATCTAGATATTAAGTTAACATGAATGTTAAATCAAAAGCAGAATACCACTGTGTCAATGAGATGTAAATGCTAGAAGCATTCTCTCTCACCAGAACATCAATCCTGTTAGCATGAACTGACTCCTGGATATACCTGTTCTATACTGAATGCGTATAATATTTTGGAGCAAGGCATAAAGAAGTTTTAGCAAATATCTTTTTTAATTTTTGTGTAAAATTAGCTTATTAAAATAAACGTTTAGATGTAAAGATTTTCCAAAAAAAGGAATAAGAGCATTGGTAGATTTTGCTAGCATAGCAGAACTGAAAACCAAAAATATTGTTTTAGCTGGTGAAAACAAATCTTTTTGCATATGTAAGTGAATTGTGGTGGGATTTCCTGTTGCCTACAATTTTTTTTAAGAGATAGATTTTTTTTTCTTGTTAAAGGCAACAGAAGAGGCAGGAGTACTACAGAAGATAAAATGAGTATAACTAGGAAATAACAACAAAATCACAAAATTAAACAAAAAATAATGGATGGTCCTGCAGCACGTTAAAGACTAACAGAAAATATAGATGTTATCCCACTTGATACCATCTACATTTTTTGTTAGTCTCTAAGGTGCTGCAAGACTATTTGTTATTTTTAACGTTTTTTTAGTTACCCCCAACACAGCTACCCCTCTGAAGCTTTAGGACATGCAAGGCAGGAAATCAAACAAAGGCTGTGAAAATGCTGGTGGGTATTGAAATTACAACTTTTGAGACAAGAATCAGAGAAACTGTTTTTTAATCCATAGTTTTTAATTAATAGTTTTACATTTCTAATTGATGATAGGCTGCAATGGTGGCACCACTAATAATTAAGGTTGCCCGGCTCTTTCCATTACAAAACCCTGTTTTGAGTTGCTTATAACTTTACCAAATTTCAACTATGCCAGCTCAGATTTTACATACTGGGTATCTGCCGCCAACTGATTTTTCTTCCTTCCAAGTTTCCGCAAAAGCAGTTCAGTGGTTTTCTAAACATTGGTTAGGAAATAATACGTTTTGCCCATGTTAAATAAAAAGGTTGTAAATGACGTGACTTTTGGCATCACATGAAAATCTGCCAAAATTTAGCCTATTCAGAAGACTCCACATATATTACAGTTTGCCTATAAGCAGTGAAACTTGCTAGATGAGCATCAGCCTTTCAACTTTCCATATGCACTGAGTTTGCTCCTACATGAAGATAAAGGTGCACATGAAACATTCCCAAGTGATCATGCATGCTCCATCCAAAAAATATAGAGTCTGAGGCAGACAGGACATGACCCAAAGGTGAACGGGAATAAAAGAGTCTGTAACCACTAACTCCCTCCAGAATGAGACTCAATTTTGAGTCTCACCATTTCATTGCTATCTAGCAAACAGCTGTGAATCGCACCAGCAAAAATGGTTCTTTCTTCTAGGGGCTGCTCAACTGACAATGATGTCAGTCAGATCAAATGCTGGAGGTTTTATGCTGTGAATCTACAGATTCCAGTTTTCTTGGGGACCTATTTGGGAGCCAGTCTGTTCCCTCTCAGACAATATGTTTTGTTTAAAAAAATGGGAAATTACATTTAAAATATACATTAAAAGAATACTTATTTATGTTGAACATTCAAGTTTACAAAATTTAGGAAACACCAGACTTCAGGCTGCCTGTACAAGCTTAATTTGGGCCTCTTAAATGTATGCATTATGATATCTCTAATTACAAGTTCACACACTATTTTTTCCACAGTACCAGTGCCTTATTCATTTCACAGGACTTAAAGTGCTCAGGGAGTGAACGAGGGGTAGGCAGAGAAATAGGCTGTTGTTTGTAGGACATGACCACTGACTTTCATGGGTCTGCTATGGTGGCTTAGATAAAATGACCATCAGTGTCAACTGTCATGGTGATTTTTGCAATTTAGATCCACCAGGAATAGGAATAAGAAGCACTCGTTTCATCCAACCGTTGAAAGCCTTAAAAGCCTTGAGAAAATATATTTGAATCTGAATGATTAAACACTGTTTGCATATTTTAAGCAGAAGTACTTTTTTCACTTCCTTTATTAAAAAGCAAACATTTTAATTGAGTAACATGCACCCCTGTAGGGCTATACTATTAGCAGACACCTTTTAGTTGACTAGAAAACAAATCATGTCAGGAACCAACTTTAAAAATAATCAAGTTGCTTCCTATATTTTTTTTAAAGTTGCAGTACAGACTCTATGATCAATTCATGAAAAAAAGACCCAAACTATATTTCACAAAGTACAAACCTTACCCTCTCCTCTCACTGTCTTCATCCCACAGTGAGAAATGAACAGAGCTCACAGACTCTGAGAAATATCACTTTCTAAAATTACATAAAATATTTTGCTTTATCCTTTCTTATAATAGGAGGAAATAATCATGATAGTTTCTAACATTTATACAACTTTTTATAGGGAGACATAAAATTGCACAAAGGTGCTTATCAGTATCCCTATTTTAAAATGGGTAAGTAAAGTGCAAAGAAGTTAAATGAATTGCTTACAGTCACTCAACAAGTTAAATTAGGAAAACAGAACAGAAAGTTGAGTTAAAAACACTACTCGTTTTCTAAAATAAAGTATTCCTTTACAAAACTGTGAATTATGTTGAAGTAAGTATGGCTGTTTCTTTAAGAGCCCTCTTTGACACTTGCTACTCAAGCAAAACTCCCAGTGAAAATAATGGGAATTCAGCTTAAGCAGAAATTCTTAAATAGAACCATAAAAAAGGCATTCTGGGGGGACAAGAAGCACAAAATGGTTTAAATATTCTGGAGAGTTGGATGGGTCTAGAGAAACAATGAACTCAGTGATCAAATCCTGTCCACGTCATAGACAACCACACAGTTCTATCCAAATGTCTGTCTTTGCTCAACAGATGCCCAGTACTGGAACAGGACACGTTTGACTAATCACTCATGAGTAAGGCTAAAACTCCGGTGTCAGATATTTTTAGTAAAAGTCATGACCAACTCATGGTTACGTACAAGATAGGGACTATAGGTTTGTTCTTAAGTTGAATTTGTACGTAACTCGGAACTGGCTCCAGATTCAGCCACTGTTGCTGAAACTGACCAGGGGCTGACTACAGGAAGCCCGAGGCAGAGTTGCTCTGCCCCCAGCTTCCTGGAATCAGCCACTGATCAGTTTCAACAGCGGCTGAATCTGGAGCCTGGGACAGAACAGCTGGGGCGCTGCCGGGTAGGTCCCCCCAGGACCAACCCGGCAGCACCCCAGCTGCTCTACCCCAGGCGTCCACAACAAAAGCCTGGTCTGCTGGGGGGGGGGGGCACTAGCTGCGCCCCCCCCCCAGCAGACCAGGGAGACCCGGAGCAAAGCCGGGGAGGCAGCGGGGTCCCGCGCCTCCGCGGCTTTGCTCTGGGTGTCCCTGGTCTGCTCGGGGTGTCCCTGGTCTGCTGGGAGGGGTCCCCAGCAGACCAGGGACACCCCGAGCAAAGCCGCAGAGGCGGCGGGGTCCCGCGCAGCAGACCAGGGACACCCGGAGCAAAGCCGCGGAGGCGGCGGGGTCCCCGCCGCTTCTGCGGCTTTGCTCCAGGTGTCCCTGGAGCAGCTTCTCTTGCTCCGGAGGATGCGGTGGCGGGACCACTGCGCGTCTGGGTGGTCCCGCCGCCCGCGAGTTCGAGGGCGAGAAAAGCCCCGTTCGTAAGTGCGGTCGGATCTGCGTAACTCGGGGACTGCCTGTAACCCTGACAGAACAGGGATGGGAGGTGGATTCAGCACTTTGTTGGCAATGTTCCATCTAATTTTTTTTCCATTCAGGTGCAGAATACATTTTGCTATGTGCACCAAGACATGTGCAGATGTGCACCACAGCATAAACACATGCTGCTGGCTACAGCCAGCTATAGGCACTCTGTTAATCAGCTGGATGGCATTTGAATCTCTCCTGGGCGGACACCCAACCAATCAGCTTAGTGGCTACACTGCCAGTGATGCTCCGAGTACCCTCCACCACCTGTGACAAGGTCCCCCACTGCTCACAGGAGCTAAGCTGCTGCAGGGTCTCCTCCCCCCCATCCCCCACCATATTCGAGAGTTGCAGGGCTCCTCACCAACTCTTCACAGATGAGTGACTGTGGAGGGGGGTCCCCTTGGAACTCCAATCCTGGGAGAGAAAATGTCGTGGAGGCCTCTGGAAGTCCAAATACATGACAACCGTGACCACCATAACATAATCATAGCCTTACTCACGAGGACTATTAGCAGTCCATGCACAAAACTGCATCTAACACTACCCTTCCAATACATGCTTCTAATGCTAAAAGAATCTCACATTCATGACTCCAAATTATCATACAATGAGGACACAAGTGTCTCAAAAGTGGACTGTTATGCAAGGCCTGCAAGAATAGGGAAAGGTGAAAATATCAGGTTACCGTTACTGAGAGTACATTTTTAGACCATTTTTTCAGCTGTCTCTTCCTCTTAATTATAGAAAATGTATATGAGACAGAGCGAGCGAGGGAGAGAGAGAGAGAGAGAGAGAGAGAGAGAAAGCATGAGTGAGAACAAGCAAGCTGTAAATAACGGGTTTAGCTAACTGTGACCACTCTTTTGGAATTCCGCATCCCTGGAAAGAAAAGCTGAGACATGTGAGCAGCAGGAAAAAGGTTTAATGAATTTCAGAATGTAATTTCCCTTGCAGATGAAAATGTTCCTTTACTACACACATACAGCTATTACATTTCTATAAAGCAATCTATAGCCAGGATACATTTTGGTAAACAGATGAAAGAAATACAAACATGAACTGTTAGCAACAGTGTTCAGAATTCATATCAGGGGTATGATTTACTACAGCTTCTGTCTCGAGCATACTATGTATCGTTTTATTTAGATTCAGTCTAGATTTTTTAATAAAAAAATCATATAGTCCTAATGACTGCCTGACACATAGATGAATCTACCATCATTATATATTATGCATCTTATAACCTGAGGACATAACTAGGGATGTAAATGTTTAAATAGTTAACCAGTTGCACAGTAAACCAGAGGTGAGGAACCTACAGCTTCTCTAGATATGGCCTCCATACCGTGGGGCTTCCCTCCCCCCACTGCATTCGGGACCCTGCACTAGCGCTCCAGCTCCCTCCTCTCCCCACCATCTTCCTATAGGGCTGGAGTACACAAAATCTACTAGCCTGGGCCCTCCTAGGTTCATGTGTGCAAGGAGAACACGGGGAGTGTCCTTCTTCTTAGAGAAGAAGTGCTGTTTGTACTCTTTATGGTACAGTGATTGTTTGAAAATGAATCTGTTTTTCCAGAATAGAATGACAGTTCCAAATATTCGAGTTGACATGTTTGCAGGATTTCAGTTTATCTGGGCATCAAAATCCTTATAAATCCTAGACTGTTCACTATTCACATAGTTTTGAGCTAATTGCTAAGATTTCCTCTGGACTGACACCTTTTACGGTGATAGCTTCTAAGATGTCTAATTCAGTGTCTTTGAACCTTTCCAGACTATTGTACCCATTTTGGAAGCTGGATTTGTCTTGTGTATCACCCCCAACTTGGGGGGATTTGAGGGTTGCCAGGTGTCCGGTATTGAACCAGACAGTCTGGTATTTTTGCCTCCTGTCCAGTAAAAAAAATCAGAAAATACCAGACACCTAAAATGTCCAGTATTTTCTGATTTTTTCCCGGCCAGGAGGTAACAATCCTAGATTCTTACCAGGTTCCTCAGGGGAGCTGTCCAGCCCAGCACAAGGAGACAAGATGGTGTGCGGCCACCAGCAGCCTGTTATGGCCAAAAAGCCCCAAAAGCGTTTCTTAAAGGGGCCACACTTTTTCCTCAACAATTTTGGTTTCACTCTTTTTTTTTCCCCCCTCAACAGAATTTTTTCCCCAGTATTTTTTTTGGGGGGGGGAAGAGGGTTCACTTCAGTATTTTTGGTTAAATCATCTGGCTTTTATGGCCCCGGGGACTGCTCTAGCTCTGTTATGCCACAAGGGGCAGGCTTCTCCAGCCCTATGGGCTGGGGGTTTGTTTTGGGGGTTTTTTTTTTTTTTTTTGCTTCTCACTTGTGTGTGGCTCCCCAACTGATTATTCTGTGGGTCAGTGGCCCATGACTCAAAAAGGTTCCCTTTGTCTGCGGTAAGCATTAGCCTTACCAGCATGCCACCTGGTAACCAGTTAATTGGAGGGCCTGGACAGCAGGAGTAAACCTCACCCCCCCACACCTACGGTGGTCAAGCCAGCAGAGCCCCAGCCATGGTAGTATGGCGGATCTGAAACAGCCCCCAGCCCACAGGGCTGTAGAAGCCTGCCCCCTGTAGTGCGGCAAAGCTAGAGCAATCCACAGGGCCATAGAAGCCTCCAGCACAGTGGGGTCAGAAGAGGAAGTTACTCACCCTGTGAAGTAACGATTGCTCTTCGAGATGTGCCCCGTGCATGCTCCACTCTAGGTGTTGGGTCCTGTCCCGGCGCCGTGGCTCAGAGATTTCTCATAGCCGTGCTCTGCCGGCTCGCGCGTGCGTGCTTCCCCAGCGAGGCATTCGCGCCTTTGATCAGTCGCATGCGAGCCGGCAACCGTCAGTTCCTCTCACCCGCTCATCTGAAATAAATAAACAAACAATTCCGGAGCTGGGAGGAAGGGCGGGTCATGGAGCACCCACGCGGCACATCTTGAAGAACAATCGTTACTTCACAGGGTGAGTAACTTCCTCTTCTTCTTCGAGTGGCCCCGTGGGTGCTCCACTCTAGGAGAATCCGGAGCAGTACCTAGGACAAAGTTAGAATGCTCCGGAGTCAAGACTATCAGCACGATTAAGTACTGCTGTAGCCACAGAAGAGTCTGAAGCAAACTGATTGATTATAGCATAATGCTTCATAAAAGTCACATTAGAAGACCATGTTTCTGCTCTGCAAATGTCACGAAAAGACACTCCACTCAGAAAAGCTGTGGTCGTAGTAACTGCTCTAGTTGAATGAGCCCTCAGAAGAGAAGGGAGAGTTTCCCTCGTAGCGAGTGACACATGGATATGCATGAAACTATCAGCCTGGAGATGCGCTGAGAAGTTAGAGGTTGTCCCTTTGAATGGTGTGCTAATGATACCAGTAAGCAGTCTGTCTTTCTAAAAACCCACATTCTATCAATGTAAAATGCTAAGCATCTCCTCATGTCCAACGTGTATAGCAGTGCTGCTTGCGTTGAGGTATGGGGCTTAGGCGAGAAACATGGTAAAACCACTGGTTCATTTATATGGAATTCAGAAGAAACCTTAGGAATAAACACCAGATGGGTCCTCAGCGTCACCGAATCCTTGGAAAAAATTGTATATAGAGGTGAGGCCATAAAAGCTGCTCTCTCACTCACTCTGCGAGCAGATGTGAGGGCTAGGAGGAAGAGAAGCTTGACAGTAAGTAAATGCAACGGTACTGTAGCCAAAGGCTCAAAGGGAGGACGAGTCAAAGTTTGTAGGACTAGATCCAAGACCCTTAGAGGTGGAGGAGGTCTCCACAAAGGATGAAGATTCAAAAATCTTCAAAAATCTTTTTGTAATGGGGTGCGCAAACAAAGAGACATCCCCATCCCTACGATGGAATGCATTAATTGCTGCTAAATGTACTAGCAGAGATGCGACTGCCAGGCCGTTGTCATGCAGTTGCAAGAGGTATTGTAATATACAGGGTAGAGTTGCGGAACGAGGATCTACAGCATTATCCGCACACCATGCCTGGAACCTGGACCACTTAGCTCTATAAGCTGATTGGGTAGATTGTTTCCTACTATGCATTAAGACTTCCCTGACTCGCTGAGAACAGGACTGCTCGGAATCGGTAAACCAACAAACATCCACGCTGTGAGGTGCAGAACTTCAGGTCTCGGGTGATTGAGAGATCCGTTGTCTTGGGTCAACAGAATTGGAAGAGAAGGCAGAGGATACGTTGCTCTCACTGACATACGGTGGAGCATTGAAAACCAAGGCTGACGAGCCCACGCCGGAGCTAGAAGGATTACCCAGGCTGTGTCTGTGTTGATCTTCTTGAGAACCTTGGAAATCAAGACTACTGGGGGAAAGGCATATAGTAATGACCTTCCCCAGTAGAGAAGGAAGGCGTCCCCCAGAGAATGACGTCCTATTCCAGCTCTTGAACAATAGGTGGGACATTTCTCATTGTGTTCCATCGTGAATAAATCTATCACCAGAAACCGCCATCAGGCAAAAATACGAGTCAGTACGTCCGTGTGAATCTCCCACTCGTGGTCGTGAGGAAAACGCCTGCTGAGAGAGTCCGCTATTAAGTTGTAGACACCTGGAAGATACGAAGCTGTTAGAACGGTGTTGTTGCTGATACAGCAATTCCATAATCGAATGGACACAAGACAGCCAGGCACAGAATAGCAGTGGAGCGGTGCCAGGGAGAGCAGCTGTTGCTGCCGGTGCCAGCAGAGTGTCCAGTGCTGGAGTCAGCAGCGGTCCCGGGGCTGAGGCATCAAGACATTCTGCCTCGGAGCCCGGTGCCAGAGGAGACGGTGCCGTGGAGGACGGTGCCGCCATAACTGGGGCCAGTGAGGCAGGCGCTGTTATAGCCGGTGCCGCTGAAGCTGGTGTAGAGCGGTTGGTCAATTGCGGCACCGGCGTCAATTTCACAGAGCGCACAGCTGAGGCCGGTGCAGACTTGCCGGCTAGCTGCAGCACCACTCCCGATGCCGGCACCGAAGCCGCTCTCGCTCTCAGCGGTGGGGGCTCTCTGATGGCCACTCCAGCAGATTGTCCTGACCCCCCAGGGGTCATTTTGGACACCCCTGAAACCGTTGCAGTTGCTGAAGGGAAGGATCGCGCTGGGGACGGCTTAGATTACTGTGAGCCGGCTGGTCCCGGGGAAGCTGCCCTGCGTTTTTGTTTGGGGGCTTTTGTGGCTGCGGGAGGGATCGGGTCAGGCTGCAACACCTTCCCGAACATCAGCATTCTTATCTTCATCTCCTGCTCCCTCCAGGCTCTCGATGTTAATTTTCTACAGTGAGAGCACTACTCGGGGACATGAGCTTCCTTCAGGCACCTAATGCAGGTGTCATGGCCATCAGCCATTGGCATGGGCTCACGGCATGCCAAAAGCTTTTTAAAACCAGTTGATCCAGGCATTTTCAAAACTAGTACAGAATAAATGCCTTTATAAGCCCTGTGTGAAGCCTTGTCAATTTCACTTTTAGCACTTTGCGCAGCGCTTTAAGAGAAGCGGCTTGAGGAAAAAAACTTCTTATTTTTCTTTCTTTTTTTTTTTAAACTTTCTTATGAACAGGAGAACAAACTAGGAGGAACACAACTAATACTAACAAATTTAACTATTTACAGATGCAAAAACTGACTGAAAACATTCTGAAGAGAAATACTCAGGGAGCTCTGAACACAACCTGAGGTGGTTGAGAGGAACTGACAGTTGCCGGCTCGCACACAGCTGATCAAAGGCACGAACTCCTCGCTGGGGAAGCACGCATGCGCGAGCTGGCGGAGCACGGCTATGAGAAATCTCCGAGCCGCGGCGCCGGGATGGGACCCAACACTTAGTGTGGAGCACCCATGAGGCCACTCAAAGAAGAACAGCCCCTGTCACCCGTGGTGTGGTCAGGCCAGAGCAGACCCTGACACCTGCGACTCAGTGGGCTAGAGCAGCCCCTAATGCCCGTGGCGCTAGAACAGTCCCCTGCCCGCAGCAGGCTGGTCAGCAGACCCCCTACTGCTGGGATCCACCAGCCCTCCGTGATTAACTGGTTAAATTATTACAATTACACTGTTTAACCCGTTAACTTTTTTCCTGGGTATTTACATCCCTAGATATAATATGATCGGTTCAGATTTGCTGAAGATTTTTGTTTTGTCGTCTCAGCAACTTCCCTAAAGAGTGGATAAGTAAACCTATGCTTAGAGAAGAAGTGCTGTTTGTACTCTTGATGGTACAGTGGTTGTCTGAAAATGAATCTGTTTTTCCAGAATTGGGTGACAGTTCCAAATATTCAAGTCTACATGTTTACAGGAGCAAAGCCAGGGAGGCGGAGGGGTCCTGCGCCTCTGAGGCTTTGCTCTGGCAAAGCCTCAGAGGCGCGGGACCCCGCCGCAGCTGCGGCTTTGCTCCTGGTGCCCCTGGTCTGCTGGGGACAGTCTCCAGCAGACCAGGGACACCGGGAGCAAAGCCGGGGAGGTGGAGGGGTCCCGCGCCTCTGAGGCTTTGCTCTGGCAAAGCCTCAGAGGCACGGCACCCCGCTGCCGCTGCGGCACCCCGCTGCCGCTGCGGCACCCCGCTGCCGCTGCGGCATTGCTCCCCGTGTCCCTGGTCTGCTGAGGGGGGGCGCAGCTAGTTCGCCCCCTCCCCCCAGCAGACCAGGCTTTTGTTGTGGACCCTGGGGCAGAGCAGCTGGCCGGTTGGCCTCTTAAGGGGGGGTAGTCTTATACCGCGAGTATAGGCGAAAACCTATGTTTTAACTAGAAAATTAGGGGGTCATCTTATACGCCCAGTCGCCTTATACGCCGGAAAATACTGTACTCATTAGCTATATGAAATTTTATTTTGTCCTGATTTCACTGGTGATGTTTATATAGCCCTGCAAAACTAGGCAAATATCTAAATGAGATGGCACAACCCTTGGAAGATCTCTGTTTATTCCTGAGAAAGAACCACTGTTCTAGTCTTCCTGGTACAGTAAACCTTAGCTCAGCGACCCTCAGAATGTTTCCAATTATTTATTTTTTTAAAATGTTGAGGATATCTTCCTGGAGATCAAATACCTTGCACCCTAAGAAGCAGCTCTGAAAACAGAACAAAGTTTCAGCTCCTTTTTGAGAATAGATATATACCAGAATCGTTTGCTCTCTTGACTAGAAAATATGTTTAAAACATGATCATCTTGCTTGGATATCCCTTGTTTTTCTAAATACAAATTTCTGAAACTTAGTCTTCCCATTTTCACCTTTACTGACTTAGATTGCTTCAAGCCATAGAGTGGACAACTTGATCATTTTGCTGTAGGCCTAATATACTGGCTTTATTTTTTAAGTTTAGCACTGCTAATTCAGTGAGTTTCTAGGTCTACAGGAAATAATTTGCATGAAAGTGGAACTGGTATGGAACACTGAATATTCCAGGGATTGAAACAGTGGCATAATGGGAACCAAAGTAGCAGTCTTGTGGAAGAATCATAATCAAAATTCCAGTGAGCAGTTACAGGCCTGGAACCACACAGTCAGTACAGCTACCGCAGGACACAGCCTTCAAAACTGCTGAGAATCTTCACCTCCTGTCGATTTCAGCAGAAGTTGGAAGGTCAGACCCACAGTTTCGAGGAATCTGTTCATGGCCATTTGTGAACACACAACACATCCTGATTAAAGACTGAAATTCAAATTATGTAATAAACTTCGTCAAAACTTAGGCACCTAGTAGAGACAAGACACACCCTGGGAATGCCACTGGGAAACAGAGGAATCTTACCTTTCTCCCCTCACCGGGTAACTAAAACAAGCTAACTACTTAAGGAGAGTGGAGGTTTGATTGCAGGGGGGGGCCCATATTCTTAGCATGACATCTGCACCACCCTTACAAATTCATCAGTGAATAATCTCATGGCCTTTTGGATGCCTTAAGTAGCAGGAGCTAGGGTAGGACACAAGGTCTCTTGATAACAGGCTAGGGTTAAAAGAAAGTATAAATTTCATCACCACACATTTACAACAATGTCTTAGGCCTAACTAGCTATTTTAATCCAACGGTGGACATTAGGTTAAAACGAAACTAGATTATTAGTCACTGTGTCTAATTACAATTATAGACTAATAAAGTAGGATATGGTCCAGGTCAGCAGCTCAGGTCACTGTTAAGTAGGCCAGTGTTACCTCAGGGTTAAGCTCAGCCATTCATCACTCTTCCTCTCCAATTAATTCACGTGATGCAAATGTACAAATTAAATTAAATCACTGGAGTAAATGTGCACTCAAAAGCCTCTGAAGTGGCACTATCACTGTTAGCAAATGCTCTGTGGTTGCAAGCAGTGAAATTAAGGGCAAGATTCATTAGTACGCACTGACTAGTTTGTGCTGTCTTGGAGAGGTATATCTGGTCTTAAATGATTGGGCTGGTTTGTTGTTTGTTTTGCAATGATTAACTGCATATCTTCAATTCATTAGAGTTACCACATGGCGGCATTCTCTTCAGTGTTAATGTATACTTTTTTAATAACTAAAAATAGGAAATGTCTACACTGAAAAAAAATCCTACATTACACTGAGTTAAGACTGAGTGCACATTTACTAATTTAAAGGCAATTATCCCAGAAGCAAGCACTGCCAACACAAGAAGTGGACACAATGCAATTAAAGTAGATAACTATATTTATGATTAAGGTATTTTAGAGTTTGTGGTCGCAGATTTTTAAAAATACACTGTTTCTGAAAGTTAATTCAGTTTTCTTTTTTCCCCTGCATGATACCACTCTCTCTATGTACCATTATGCCACGTGTGGCCAGCCTGAGAAGGATCCACAGTTTACCAATGTACATTGCCAAAGAGCTACAGTAATTTGTCAGCAGCCCCCACGAGGTGCCTCCTTTTTGCCCAACAGCAGCCCCATCGACCAGCGTCTCCTCTTCCCTTCCCCGCACCTCCTGCCCACTGCAATCAGCTGTTTCATGACACTCGGCAGTCTCGGTGGGAGAGAGAAGGAGCGAGGGCGCAATACGCCTGGAGGAGGAGGAAGTGAAGCTAGGAGTTGAGCACTGGAAAGATGGCACCTGTAGCTGCAGCTCTGGTGTCAGTGCCTGAGCAAGGAGCCACATATTAACTTCAGAAGAGCCATAAGTGGCTCTATCCTAATGTGGTTTAGGTGCTTTAGCTATGAATACTCACACCTTAAAATATTTGAATTTCTTAACTCTGAATTTCCAAGGCTTGTAATGCCTATTGTTGGGATAATTATAAAATGACTGGTTTTTTGTTTTTGTTTTTTTACTCTTTAAATGACTGTATCTTGAAGCACACGGCCTACACCATCCAAAGGCTTTGCCAAGGTCTGCTGCCCCATGCAGGCTGCTAGGGTTGCCAGGTGTCCAGTATTCTACCGGACAGTCCAGCATTTGCACTCTTTGTCCGGTAAAAAAAAATCAGAGAATACCAGACATTGCACATGTCCGGTATTGTCTCTCTGATTTTTCCAGCTGTGCACCAGACAGAAGCCAGGCGTGGGCAGGGGGAGCGGCTGAAAGGCGGGGCCATGATCGGTGCTAGGAGCCTGTGATTGCGCAGAAGCCTGGCGGCGAAAGAAGTGGCTGGGACTCCCAAGCTGGGAGTCCCAGCTGGGAGGCGGGGCCATGATGGCTGCTCTGGGCACTTCAGAAGCCTAGCTGGGGCAGGGGGAATGGCTGGGAGTCCCAGCCACTCCCCCCGCCCCCGCAAGGCTTCTATACAATCACAGGCTCCCAGCGCCAATTGTGGCCCCACCTCCCAGCTTGGAAGTCCCAGCTGGGAGGTGGGGTTGCGATCGCTGCTCTGGGCACCCTAGAACTGGAGGGCTTATTATCCCGCGTGTCCGGTATTTTTTGGGAGACCATCTGACAACCCTATGGATAAGAAAATGCCAAACTACACAATCTGAGGCAAGGTACCTACAAATCCAACTGCCTGAAGCATAAAAGATGTGTTGGTATTTATTCAAAAGCAATTTCTGTGGATTTTGGAGTACCAGCCAGGAATACCCGAATAACTTTTATCCCTTCAAGGGGAGTCTAACTCTGCTGCCAGGGATCACTAAGTGATCTTGTGAGAAGACAAATAAGCAAGCTATACATTTATTTAACTACCACACTTAGTTGGGTATGCTGCATAGCTGATAATCACGAAATCATTTCCAAATCCAGCCTGTCCCTAGCATAACCTCATGAGACACAAAAACATTGCAGTTTCCTGATGCCCCCTGAGCACACTACCATTACAGTAACCATTAGCCTACGAGGGATGTAGGATGAGATACTTGTGAGTAGAGGGCAAAAAAACCCGCTTATTTTCACATAGTCTTCTTTCTAATGAGCAGTGCACCATGTCATTCGTGCCCAATCCCAGCACTTCTTTCGGACATTAGGAATTCGTCACTGCAAGCCCTCTCAACAAAAAGATGGCTGCCATTAATGGCATGTGCAACAGAATTATATTTTACCCAACCTTGTGTCTCCTCTTTTTCCAATACTTAAATAACAAATATTCTTAGAATAAACCTATATGCTACATATGCCTTTTATTGTAATAAAAGAGCTTGCTTTGATTTGCTACTTTGTAATTACACAATTGTTTTAGATTTCATTTAAACCCAAGATTCTATCTACACCAATATCTAACAAATTTACCTTACTTTTAATTTCAATCAGGATTGTGTGTTTAATCTCAACAAATAATTTTGATAATTCTCAGTCTTTACTTTTCAGAGACCAAAATAATCTACGAATTGGTATTAAATAATCACTTTATTGGTATTAAGATGTTTTGGTGCACTCTGCTCTTCTCCGGACCCATTTCCGTTTGAATTCATCCTCCTTAAACTCAGGAGACCAGAACTGTACCCAGTATTCCAGAGGAGCTTTCACCAATGTCTTGTCTAAAGGTAAATAATGCTTCCCTACTTCTGTTGGAAATACCTCACCTGGTGCATCCTAGGATTTCATTAGCCTTTTTTATGTCCACATCATCTTGGCTGCTCACAATCATTCTGTGTGACTTGGGCATTAGCTCCCTAACACAAGCATCCTATCAGCCACTTAAGCACTTTCTTCTGAGCTAGACCAGCCCTGCCTTTGCCCCACAGGATGATAACTAATGTATCCACAATCAATAGGGTCTAACAAAAAGTATTTTTTGCTTAGTGTATGTCCTTGCATTTTGTACTATTAAATTTCATCCCATTTCCATTACTCAAGTTCTCAAAGTCACCCAGATGTTCTTGTATTATATTTCAGTGAAGCTGCTTATTGGCAATACCTCCCAATTTCACCTTCCAGCACAACCCATGACAGTCTGGCTTTGACTAATTCTTTACTCCCCTTTCAATTCTCATATAAATACCTAACCTCTAACTAATAATTTCCAGTGTGCCACTATGCCAAATGCTTTACTGAATTCCAGGTAGATTAGCTCTACTGCAGCTCCTTTGCCTTCTCAAACAAGGAGCTCGGGTTGGTCTGGCACAATCCAGCTTTTGTAAAGCCATGTTGTATTTTATCCCAATTATCATTTACACCTATGTCCTTAACTACTCGCTTTCTAAGAACCAGCATACAACTGCAAACTAACAGTCCTATAGTTTCCCCCCTACTTAAATATGGGTACTGTATTCCCATCTCACCATAGGATACAACCACCAAGTTTATGGATTCATTATAAATCCTTGCTATTGGGCTTGCTGTCTCATGTGACGGTTCTTTCGATATTCTTGGATGCAGATTACCCAGGCCTCCCAATTTGGACCCATTAATCTGTTTTAGAGATGTACTTCTACCTCAAATATAGTAATTTCTATTTCTACATCCTTGTCCTCATGGGTCACCCTGCTACTGCTCCCGCACTTATTATCCTCATTAAAAACTGAGGCAAAGTATTCAATCAGATATTGGGCCCTATCTAGTTTATCATTAATATTTACCCCATCCTGAGTGCTTACCAGTCCCACTTCTTTTCTTGTTTTCTTTATATTTATATAGTTTTTAGTCTTGGTTTCATTTTCTTTTTCAAGGTCCAACTGTGCTTGATTCTTAGCAATTCTCACTTTTCCCCTATACTTTCTGATCTCCAAGAGGTAGCTTTCCTTGTTGATCCATCCCTTCTTCCATTCCTGGTTTTCTCCTTTCTCTTAGTAGCCTGTTTGAGACACGCGCTCACCCAGTTTCATAAATCCAATTATATGAGTGACTGCAAAATCATAATTTGATTTCCAAGCAATAACACTTGCATTTGCAGTCATTTTTATAAGGCAGATCTTACAATACCCTTAAAATAAAATTGTCACAGGATTTCTCTTTTGAACAATGTATCATTTTGCGTGTATCATCAAGCTAAGTGTTGATTTAAGTAGATTTACTATGAACAGCCCTTTTAAAAAGTGATCTTCAAATACAGAAACACAACCCAATCCAAGCATTTGGCTAAAACTTAGAAGAAAACCAAAAAGATGGGATTTGAAAAAGGAATTCTACAGTTGCTATTTCTCAGGAAAAAAGTGGGGGCAAGATCCCTTTTTCAAACCCTCAGGCCACAGACCACACAACAACATTTTAAATGGTCAAAGCTCTGAAATTCAAAGAGGAAGTCCTCTGGACCAAAGAAAACAGCACCTTGTCCAGAAAAAACTATTTATGGGGCAAATTTAGCTAAGGCCCTTAGAACTCAGACTGTTCTAAAAGAGAACAGTCTAAATTAATTAACTTAGTGAGTAATTCCTTCAGAGAAATGGCTTCATTGCCTTTTTTGAATTCAAAGGTAAAAAATCATTAGTATCCTAAAACACCTAAAAGGTGGTAAATAAGGATCCTTTTTAAGAAAATGGAAATTATGGTTAACTGACCTACAAATTACCATGCATTAAACAGGGGCCAAGTTAAATAGATGTAAGAACCTTACTTTTTTGATATATGAAGAAAGAAAATGTATAAATCATGAGAACAGAAGCATAAACAAGATCCACTTTGAAACCAAAATGATTTATAGGGTTTGCTGGTGTGAGATTTATAAGACTCCCTAAAATGAGACGCCACTAACTGGAAGTCATAGACACAGCAGGGACCTGAAAAAGCTTCCATTCCAACATTTAAAGAGAACTAACCACCACTTGGAAGGATAGAGTTAACTGTCCACTGCAAAAGCAACCTTCATCTGCACTAAAGGAAGAAAGGATAATCCTTCAATCTCTGACTAAAGCAAATAGTTCAGTGGCTGAGATCAGGGTTTGGAATTTCTTCTTATTATGACTGGAAATTCAGATTCACTCTATATTAGAAACCTACAGCGATAACTGAAAAGATTAAACTGATCTCAGCAGCCCTTGGACTTTTAGTTGGTTGCTTCTCTTCTAAAAGAGTCTTGTAAATCTCTTGCCTCCAAGCCCTATAAATCATTCTGGTCTCAGAGTGCATCTCGTTGAAAATGAAGAGTAAATGTTTTTTCAACAGTAGTTCGCTTCTGAACACCTCTATAGCTAGTGCAGTGTTTCTCAACCAATGGTACGAGTACCCTTAAGGGTACTCGAGAGAAGTCTGGAGGGTATGTCAACACAACTGAAATGTGGAGAAAACTGAATTTTTGTTTTAAGTTTTACAGCATTTTATTATTTTTGTACTATTTACACCAAAAAAATTTCATCGCTTGCCTGGCTACGATTAAGTAGTTTAAACAAATGTGTTGCAATGATAGAAAAAAAATTGTGTGTCTGAAAACTGTAGATACTGAGGGTACTTCTAATTTTTTTTAAAGGGGTACTTTATAAAAAAAAAAAGGTTAAGAAACACTGAGCTAGTGAACCAATTACAGGCAGTCCCCAGGTTACATCGGATCCCTACTTACAAACGGGGTAAGGCAACCCCGCACTAGCTGCTTCCCCCCAGCAGACCAGGGAGACGCAAAGCTAGCGCGCCCGCCCCCCCCCCCCCCCCCAGCAGACCAGGGAGACGCGGAGCGGCTTTTCTCAGAAGACACCTCAGCTTCAGAATAAAGGATTGAGGGAAGTGAGGTGTGGGAAAATAAAACTGAGCTCTGGAGAAATGTTTGGCTAGAGTTTCCCCTACAATATGTACCAGTTCCGACTTACATACAAATTCAACTTAAGAACAAACCTACAGTCCCTGTCTTGTACGTAACCCAGGGACTGCCTGTATACCTCATGGCAAGTGTTTCATTATTTAACTGATGTCTGTTGGGTAAGTTTTAACTGTTGTAATATTTCCCTTTTAATTTTAAATAAATAATTTTAACTAAATGTATACTAGTCTTTAACAGCTAATGAGACTCTCCCTTTTATGTTTTATTTCAAATATTGTATCAAGTTGCAAATACTTGAATACTGTATCAAATTGGTCATTTCTACTACACTGTGAGCTCTTAGCAAACTCCTTCCATAGCTGCTTATTCTAATTACTCTTTTCTAATCAAAATACTGTTTTAATACTGATGCCGAAAATTATTTCTTCATAAATGCATTTCCTGACAGTTTTCTAAAAAACGCATAATTTCTCTAGGCTCACTAGACCCTGTTGTATTTGCCTCCCACTTTGTATTTGAAATGCCTCTTAAATCAGAACTAACTGCAAATATGAACCACATACCATATATTTCTTCTTAAAAATCATCTACTATTTCCTACCAAGGTTTATTTTCAGTAACAAATATTTGTCCTTAACTCCAAAATTCACAAGCACATAAAAAGTAACAAAGTAAGTAAAAATAGTTTAAAATATTTAGCATCAGACAACTAATTCAATGCTCACACAATACAAATATTAACAGTAAATCATCAAAACAGTACAGTTGTTCCAACTGGTGCACTGCAGAAATTGATTCTCAGGATGGAGGTATTCAAAAATGTTATACATGATCTTGAAGAAAATACAAGAACATTGTTGATACAATTTAGAGAGACAATTTGCTAGAACAGTATATAAAAACAGGTCTACACAAAGAGATCTGGATCATCTGGTAAACTGAATACAATCAAAAAAATGCTGCCAATGCAAGGATACACATCTAGGCTACATCTACACTGCACATCAATTTCGAAACAAGCTATTCCGGTATAGTTATTCCAAAATAGCTTATTTTTAAATAGTACGTCTACACTGCAGTAAAGCCTCAAAATTAGACAGAGGCAGGCTTCCCTAATGTAGATGTGCTATCTAATTTAGAGCCCCAGGAGGAATAACTTAGAATAGCCCTGGTGAGAAGCTATTTCAAAATTGTAGCAGTGGAGTGTCTACACCCGCCTTATTTCGAAATAACTATTTCGGAATAGGCGATATTCTTCACAGAATGAGATTTACGGATTTCTGAATAAACCACCCAGCCGTTATTCCAAAATAACTTTGCTGCATAGACATACCCCTAGAAATAAAGAACCTAGGCTATAATTGTAATGGAGAAATGTAGTCTGGTAAGAAGTAACTCTACAAAGAACTCTGGCTAGCAGCAGACATATAAAAAAGGAGATCCCTGAAGTAATAATATATATGGCTGCTTCTTACATCAGATGGATAGACGTGTGTTAACTTTTCTCAAGTCAGCATGCCAAAAATACCAATGAAGCCAAAGGGTAGCAGCAGGTTTGCACTCTGGAGGCAAGCCCAACCTGCTCCCAGCTACACTGCTATTGTTAGTATGCTAGCTTAAGTGCAGCTGGCAGGTGTCTGTCTAATTGAGCTGAGAAGTACACTTCCAGCTGCTCTGTGGATCTAGCCTAACAGGCACTGTTGAAACAGGTATATACATGTTAAAAATATGGTGTAAAATTGGGAAGGATTCAGAGACTAGCTGTGTGAATATTCTGAAGTTTGGAAAACATGTCTTGCAATAGGGACGTAAAGAGTTCAATCTATTTAAGAGTGCAATCCAATAAAAAAGAGTTCAGAATATGACTGTCGACCTATAATGAACTTGTCATTAATTACACAATTGAATGCTCTGTTAAAAAATAAGAGAATGTCATTTATTTAAATATTTTGGATGTTTTCTAAACTTTCCAATATATTGATTTCTATTAAAAGACAGTATACAAAGTGTACAGTGCTCACTTTATATTTATTTTGATTATAAACATTAGCACTGTGAACAATAGGAAATATTTTTCAATTCACCTAACAGAAGTACTATAGTACAATCTTTTTATTATGAATGAGTAGTCCTGCGGCACCTTAGCCCTCTACTCTAGGGAGCTATTTCAAAATAATTCCTCTTATTTCAATGTAACAAGCAGAGCATCCTCACTACCAAGCTTATTATTTCAAAATAATGGGCCGGTTATTTTGAAATAACTACTCCTGCTTTTCATAAGAAATAACACTTATTTCGAAATTGTTCTTTCAAAATAATTGGCCTCCAGAAGCCTCACAACTGCATTTGAAGCCACTCTGGCCACACCCCTGAAAACTCCAGTGCTCCCCTTCTGTACAGTTTAAAGCTGCAGGCAGAAGGGAAATGACTTGTGGCAACAGGACAGCCTTCCCAGCCCCGTATCACACAACCATGGCCAACCCCAGCACTCCCTCTGCACCCACTATGGCTGCCAGCATGCCCACAGCACCCTCAGATGCCCCTGGCCAGGCACGAAAAAGGGCACCAGCAAGGACTGGTGCAGAGATCCTGGAACTCATCAAGGTCTGGGGGGAGGAGTCCAACCTCCATGATCTCCACACCAGAAGTAGGAATGTAGATGTGAACAGCTGTATGGCTGCCAGCCTGTCCGAGAAGGGACATATACGGACCCTCAGCCAGGCCCGGATGAAAATAAAAAAAACTCTGGTAGTCCTACACTAAGGTGAAGGAGGAAAATGGATGCTCTGGGGAGGATCCTCACACCTGTCGCTACTATGTGCAGCTGGATGCCATCCTGGGAGTGGGGCTGATCACACTCACTCTCCCACCACCATCATCGTCAACTCCAGCCAGAACACACCCAGCATCAGCCTCCAGGAGGGTTGTGGAAGAGGAGGAGGAGGAGCAGGCCAGCCAGGACACCATGGCTGCCAGCCAGGAGCTGCTCCTCACCCTGGAGCCAGGATGTCTCCCAGGGCTCAGACAATCCCAGCAAAGGAACTTCAGGTGAGTTCAATAACTTTCTCTATACACACACAGAGGCAGGTGGTGAGCTGGGAGGGGCTACACACTCCTCACTTGGCCTTCTCAGCCTGAGGATCACACAACAGCCTGTGCATGTGGGTGCACATGGAGCACCAATCTGGAGCACTCAGCTCCATGACACTCTCACACAGGAACCACTCAATCCTTCTCACAAGGTTGCTGGAGAGGCCTGACTTACTCCGGCCTCTGGCTTGAGCTTTCCACAACAAGCCACCTCTAAGGAGGCTGGGGTCATGGAAACACACAGCAGTCCCACACATGGCACAGACTCCGGCAGCATCCACTCCTGGTCAAGAATGGTGATGTGGAAGAGACTGACCCTTTGGATGGGAACCTGCTTGGGGAAGAAGAGGAGGGGACCCCAGTAGCAATCTCCCCAGAAAGTGACCTCTGCTGTTCCCACACACCTCCCCGAACACACACACCCTCCAGAGGGCAGGGATAGAATTATCTCATTGTGGAATGCTGCCAGTGCTGGACTTGGAATGTGCAGGACACAGAAGGAAGCTGAGCCACCCCATCCCCCCCTCCTGCCCACAGGCTCCTGGTTTGGCCTTCCCATGTCTGTTTGCCCCCAGGATGTGTGGGAGGCAAGGCTCCCCTGGGGCATCATCTATATCTCCTCTGGGATTGATGTTCCCCAGAGTGATGCTCCTCCGCAAGATGGTGTTGATTGCACTGACTACCTGCATACGCATGGCCCCGACCGTGGATTTCCCCATGCCAAACTGGTTCCCCAAGAGCAGTAGCTGTACGATGTGGTGAGCTTCCAGAGGGCAATGGAGATATGCTTCTACAGGGGAATGGCGGGTCCCAACAGGGTGTCCTGTTACCTGAGGGTGGAGCAAGCCACTCGTCCAGCTCCAGGAAGGTGGCCTTCTGCATGCAGAAGTTCTGGAGCCACTACTGGTCGTCCCATCAAAGCATGACTATATAGTCCCACCAGTCAGAACTGGTCTCCCTCCACCAGATGTGGCGTTTCATGGTGTGCATGGCATTCTATGGTGTGCAGGAAATGATCCTCAATTTCCTATTTCCTGAACACCATGGAACTCCACTTCTGGTGGAGAGAGACCAGTTCCAACTGGTGGGAAAGGGTCCTACAGTTTCCTCTGTCATCGTTGCCAATAATAGAGCAGGTCCTAAAAAGGCTAATTGAGATGGCTAGAAGTGTCCTATACTTAGCTTTTGAGGTCAATGACATGTTGAATATAATAAAGACTGATTTTATAAAGGGCCATCCAGTTAATGTCTTTGTTAAGCCCAAGGGAAACAGTGTTAAATTTGTACATGAAGGTCAATACCATGCTCTCTCTCTCTGTGTAGTTGGCTTGTGAAATACTTTTGTAGAAGAACAGCTACTTTAAAATCCATTAATGAGTGCCCTGGCAGGTTAAAATGTTCCCCTACAGGACTGTGTGTGTTTCCATCCCTGATATCTACTTATGTCGTAGGGGCCGTCCAGTTTGGAAGCATATCCTCTGGAATGATGATCTAAAGCATGAAGTGGCATACAAATGTTTGGCTTATTCTGCATCTGGCATGTAAATGCCTTACGATGCTGGCAATAAAAGTATCATGCAAATGCACAGTCTCAGTTTCAGGTGACAATGTAAACAAAAAGTGGACCGCATAACCTCCTGCAAATTGTAACCAAACTTGTTTGTCTTAGCGATTGGCTGAACAAGGGGTAGGAATGAATGGACTTGTAGGCTCTAAAGTTTTACACTTTTTTTAGTGCAATTATGTAACAAAAATGTACACCAGTAAGTTAAGCTTTCATGATAAGGATATTCCACTAGTACTTGTAGAGATGAATTGAAAAACACTATTTATGTTATCCTTCTTACAGTTCAGCTATTTGTACTTAAATATTGGAATATAAAATGAGAACTGTACACTTTGTATTCTGTCTTGTAAGAGAATCAATATATTTTAAAATCTTGAAAAATATCCAAAAATATTTAATACATTTCAATTGATATCCTATTGTTTAACAATGTGATTAATTGTGATTAAGTTTTTAAATTGATTGTGTGAGTTAAATTATGAGTAATTAACAGCTTTAGTTAAGAGGTAAATAGTCTGTCAATTATATGTAGCTACACAGGGAATCAATAGCTGATAGTAGAGCTCTGCAAACTAGAAAGCTGGGAAGAAGGGACATGCACACACACACACGCACATATTCACATAGTCTCTCTCGTAGCAATTAACTATTGGAACAGTTTAACAAGGGTTGGTAAACTGAGGTTTTCATTCCAGACTTTATGTCTTTCTAAGAGACATGATCTAGTTCAACCAGTTATTGGGATCAACATATGAATTACTGTGTAAAATACAACTGTGTTATGCAGGAGATGGATTTAAAAGTCCATGAGGATCCCATTCTACCCTTAAATTTTATCAACGTGTTAATAGTTATAATATTCAACCCACAATTTGGGCCCAATTAAAAAAGACTGAAAGAGGAGTTTTCTTTTAGGTTCATATTTTCATGACCTAAAGAATTATTTTCAATTGTCTTATACTTTCTACAATATACTGTAAATATCTGGAAATAAATAATCACATTGAAATATTCTAACAGAAGATAAGCACAAATCCAAAATCACCATATGTTATTGTCTCTAGCTTTAATACATAAGAACACACGAACGGCCATATTAAGTCAGACCAAACGTCCGTTTAGCTCAATATCCTTTCTTCCAACAATGGCCAATACAAGACACCCTATGAGGAATGAACAGAATGGGTAATCAAGTGTTCATCCCACCTCCTGACAAATAGAGTCTAAAGACACCATCTCTGCCCATCCTGGCTAACACAGTGATTGATGGACCTATCTTCCATGAATTTATGTCGTTCATTTTGAACTATGTTACAGTCTTGGCTTTCACAATATCCTGTAGCAAGGAGGCCGACTCGTTAACTGTGCATTATGCAAAGAAATACTTCCTTCTGATTATTTTAAGACTGCTATTAATTTCATTTGGTAACCTCCGGTTCTTGTGTTATGAGGCGTAAACAGAACTTCCTTATTTTCTCTCTCCACACCAGCCATGATTGTATAGACCTCAATCATATCCCTCCTTTAGTCACCAGTTTTTTTCAAGTTGAAAAGTACTAGCCATATTAATTGCTCTCAATACAGAAGCCATTCCATGTCCCTAATTCTTTTGCCCTTTTATGAACTTTTTCCACATGTCTGCACACAGTATTTAAGATGTGAGTATATCTTGGATTTATACAGAGCCAATATGACATTTTCTGCTTTATTATGTATTCCTTTCTTACTGATTCCCAACATTGTTAGATTTTTTAACTGCCCCTGTATGCTGAGTGGTGCTTTCTGAGAACAATCCACAATGACTCCAAGATCTCTTTCTTGAGATTAGCAGACATCCATTAAGAGACATAAAAATTAGTCCATTCCTGGGGCAGCTGTCTGGCTGCTCCCAGGGTGGGTGGGTGGGTGGTGGTACTCAAGTCCCCAACCCTGTGCTCCCCAGGCAAATGTTGTACCTCCTAGACCACTCCAGAACCAACCCCACCTTGCTACCTTCAGAGTGTCCCTTATCCTGCTTTCCTAGTGCAAGAGCCAGCTCTATTCCTGGGGCAGATGGTATAAGAGACATAAAAATTAGTGATGTATATTTTATATAATTATTTTATTAATAAGTCCCAAACATTAGCGTATCCAGAGAAATAATAAACTAAATAGGAATAACCATAAAGCCAGATGGTTCAGACTTCCAAACCTTGATTTACCACTGACTTGCTGCATGGCTTTGGGTACATCTCTTTATCTCTTTACCTCAGTTATCCCATCTCTAAGTAGTACTTATGTACTTACCTACCCCAGAAGAATGTTGGAAGTAGTAGTTAGCAAAAGTGCTATAAATGTGTAAAGTTCTATATAAAAATAAATAGAAACCTTGTTTTAACTACAGGTTGAACCTCTCTAGTCCAGCACTGTATCGTCTGGCAACATCCATGATCCAGCATGATTTTAGTTAGTCGGATGGCCATTTATCATGCATGTGGCTAAGTTTCCCACGGTCCCATAAAGATTGTTTAGAGCCACCAGTCCTGGTTCTCAGTGTTTTGTGCTATTATTTAGCTCTAATTTACCCCCAAATGTCTTCTAAGAGACCAGTAGAAGTGTTGATAATGCTGCTAAGCATAAGCATGGGTTTTTTTATGTTTCATCTACTTATTTCCTTGTGCTGCAAAATTGTGTAACAACACTAACAATTTGGTATGAAGCGAAATGATAAGCTTTGAGTAGACGCAGGCTTATATAGGGTGTACATTTTTAAGCATCATCGAAAGCATTGTTTCATTTATTTGCTTTAGCTAAATAAAAATAGAGACACCCACTCACTACAATATTGACCTTCAGCAAATTCTCTGATTCGGCATGAGTCAGGTCCCAAGGGTGCTGGATTAGAGAGGTTCAACCTGCAGTTCAAATAAAATGAAGAGCCTGAAAAGATTTGGCACAATAGTATTTACATGACTGGATTTATTTGTCAAAAAAAAATCATCTAATCTTAGCTAAATTATTAAAGAACAAAATGAATGAAGATGTAATCACAATAGAATTCTGATCTTTTTTATTTATTTCCTTGCACAGAAAGACACAGTTACAACTCTGTCTTTAGAAGGACTTCTACCATTCTAAAAATACTGTCCCACAGCTGTTTAAAATTTATTTTTTTAGACCATAGCACCACTGTTTGGTTGTTTCCAATTTCTAAAACCACAAATAGTAAAAGTGTACTCAGTCTACTGCAAACATAAATAGCAAATGCACGCTTCAGCACTTTTAAAAGGATATGGAAATTGGCAACAAAAATGCAGTTCATGTTGAAAATTTACGAGGGCCCTGCCATATTTCTTCAGAAATACAATCAGGTAAAAATTAGGAAGATCTCTACCAGCTGGGTGGCATTTTTGTGTTTTTTTTTCTCTACTGTTTTCCCCCCCAAAATGAAAGACTTTCATTATGCAACTTCTGGCACTTGATAAAATAGAGCAATGGTACCTTTGCTAAAACCACAGTTTCTCTGGTTATGTTTAGCATTACACAAACATCTTTCACCTTAGATATCCTCTTGCATTACTGTGTTTAATATGAAATACTCTGAGGCGCATTAGTTTTTGCAAAATTATTCTTACTATATATTGGTTAATGGAAGTACAAATTACTTTATAGTTCCCTAATTTCATAGGCACTTATCCAAAAAAAGATAATGTATGCATTTTTAAATATTTCAAGTTTTAGAGTAATATTTTCATTATATTAGTCCAGTGTATTATACTAATACAGTGTCTTTATGAATGGGATCTCTGCTGAAAAACACGAGAGATGAGCATACACTGTGTGTGTATAGTGGTGTAGTTTAAAAATGGATGACAAGGAGGAAATATTACTAAAAGTGAGTATACCATCTTTCTAAATTTCAGAAATATAAAAGATTGCACAAGCATCTTACCCTGTTCATTTACAAGTACCGTTGGGAATTGCACCTTCTTGGGGTGAAGTCCTGGCCCCAATTAAGTCAATGGAAGTTCATCTTCAATTGGGTCAGGATTCCACTCTTATATGTCTGATCCAAAATAAATACATAAGAAAAATCTCTGTGCAATGTGAGAACATATTACGCCCTCCATGGTCACCTCTGAAGTGGTGATAGCTAATAGTCCCTATATTAAAACAGATCTCTTTGCATTTCTGCTATTTCTGTTATAAATTCCAAGATTCTAAACAGTTATTTCTAAAAAGTTACTGTAGGCAAAACTGTGTCATATCTGGTTCAAACCAAAGCAGCACAAGATATTTTTCTTTTAAAATGTGAATGTTTTCAGTGGAAGGGAAGAAAACCAGCTTAACGGTTTTAGATGTTTTCTCGCTGTCATATAAAACTCAAAAATGGCTTTGGTTAAAAATAAAACTTGACAAGAAATTAGTCCATAATATAGTCTAATAACTTTAGAGGGAAAATGATAACTGCCAAGATGGTATTTTTTATAAAAGGGATTACCCTACAGTTACTATTTGTACAGGTTTTATTATACACACTAAATGCATCTTTCAGAGTTCCAAAATATAGTTACACAATAGCACATACATTTTCTCAATCTTCAAAATAAAATGGGGCTGGGATAAGGAGGAGGACAGCTGTGGCCAATCCACGGCTCGCGAGCTGCTCCCGCATTCCTGAGAATGGCCCCCGCCTCCCAACTCTTCTGTACTCACCAGGGCAGGGGAGCCATTCGGTGCTTCCCTTTTTTTATTTTTTTTTTTGCTTTACAATTTTGCCCCGGCTCTTCATGCTGGATCCACTAATATCTTGGTTCTTCATCCAGAACAGGTTGGCCATCTCTGGGGTAGGCTATACAGCAACTGCTGAAAGTGGATCTAAAATTTGCTCTTTCAATTCTGTGTTGTGATCAAATGTGCTGTTCAAATTTATTTTATGTTATCTGACGAAGAAGGCTCATTTGTTGCCAAATTTAAAAAAAAATCCTGTAAAGGTTCACGTCAGAGAATGCTTATATACAGTGACTACTGATATTTTTTCACTAAAAATAATTCCATACATTCTTTTTACGTCCTTTCTCTTAACAGTCATTTTATCCAGGGGCAGAAGAAAAAAAATGATATTCTACTGTGTTGCACCGATTATAGACCCATGAACAGAAATGTACAATCTGAAATCTATAAAGTGTATGCAACTGGCTACATTGCTAGGAGATATACCCATCATTTTCAGTGTCTATGGTCTGTTAGACCAATATAGGCCATAACTTTGTTAGATTAAGGTTATATATGTTAAATCTTCAACATTTTTTTTTGTTTTGTTGGCAAGCTGGTAGAGGCATTCAGAACTAGTTTTTTTTTTTGTTTTTTTTTTAATTTCTGGCCTTCAGCTCCTAAAATACTATGTACTGCTGACAATAAGTAAAATCAATTTGTTTAGCATGCTGATTTTAAAAAATCGTTTCTTATTGCATTTGTGGAAATTAGACAGAGTAATAGTGAGAAAATACCACACAATACTCTTGCACTGTGTGTTCTTGTCCCTTGACTCAGAGATCAAGTCATGATCACCCCCCTACATAGTATCTATATATGCATGTTGAAGTATACTTGTAGAATGCACCACATGCCACTTTCAAACTGTTAGATTATTTCATCTATGGCTTATTTAAAACTTAATTAAAATCACAAATAGGTATTCTGCTGCCCAAATACCACCACATGTCCTTGCTTTAGCAGCTACTAGAGACTTATTTAGAGAATGTTATCTTAGGTCAAACTGCCATGAAAATTTAGGCATAAATATAATGTTATTATATTAGTAGACATGTTAGGAAAAACTAAGTGAAGACTCACACATTCTTAATTAACTAAGGCTACTGCTGTACAGATTTCCTCTAAACAATTTTACAGTGTATTAATACAGGATTATTATTAACACTGAATTTCCTTGCTGCTTGGTTTGCCTCATAACCTTAAAACTATATGTACATTGTTTTCATTTGACATTACACTTTGTGATGGGAAAACCTTTCCCAACGGCTCATTCAAAGCAAAACATTAGTTTAAAATTTGAACTGTTTGCTAAGTATAACTTTATAACCAGATTTTTCCTACTTAAATATAGAACTAAAGCTATGTGATGTGGTTAACTGCACCTGCCACCCAACAGGATTTGCAGTACTATGGACAGACCTTAAAAAGAAAGATTACTCAACATAAGCAAAAACACAAGACATTTATTTAATGGCACCATTTTCTTCTCTTTTATTAAAAAAAGAATCCAATGTACTAATATTTACATATATAAAATTTAAGTAGGCAATTTTGTATTAGTATAATAGGTAATATTAAATACACACATTTTGTGTCATCCTCAGGACTAAATACATTGAAAAAAATAGAAGAAACGTATAACAACTCTGTTCTTCCTTTGAAAAGTATTTAAAGGAACAACTGAGTTAGTGAACACCTGATTCAGACAATCAAAGTGTCTCCCTCATTCCTTATAAACAAATACTAGAAACGGGACCAAACCCCAGGGGCTGAAGCAAGAAACTGCTATAATGGGATATTCTTTAGTGCTCATCATTCTGGCATATTTGTACGTGCGTGACACATTTATTGTCAGGCACTCCTGTGAAGTAGGGAGGTATTATCTTGATTCTGTAAATGGAGCATGGAGGCTCAGAGTGATGAAGCAAATTTCTCAAAATCACAGAGCAGTGTTGTAAACAAAAATCAGATCTCCCAAAGTCCATGTTCCCTGTCTTAATCACAAACTGTACTACAATAACAGAAGATGGTATGGGCCTTGAAAGTTCAGGTAGACACATGACCAAAGAGCAGCTATATTACATGGTATTAGGTGCAAAAAATCCATTGGCTTACCACCATAACATCATCGGAAAAAGGTAGTGGTGTTAAAGCTGCTTTATCCCTCCTGGGGAAGTACAGATAAAGGTAGCACCAATATCAGCACAGTCACTGAATAAATTATGCTAGGGAAAATGGGCAGAGAGGGCAGACAGCAAAATGCCTTGGGAACTAATGGGGTTGGAGGCGGAGAGCTGGCCTGCACAGGTTCTCATGAACATGTTCTTAGTCCTTCTGCACTGCAACCCCACTCTCCAATGACAACAAAAGAGGGCAGCAGCTTCCCAAGTGTGAACTCATTGAGTTTTTGAGGCATTATTTTTGCTGAGGGGTATCCACAGGTAGGGGTG
Organism: Pelodiscus sinensis; assembly: GCF_049634645.1. Lineage (NCBI taxonomy): Eukaryota > Metazoa > Chordata > Testudines > Trionychidae > Pelodiscus > Pelodiscus sinensis. The sequence goes on from NC_134713.1 coordinate 11,343,332, forward strand.
ATTTAACCCAATGACTTTCTGAAACACATCCTCAATGTAAGAAACACTTTGATAATGCGTTACTCCTCATTGACTAATCCGATAATGAGTTGTCTAAATGTATATATGAGAAATTGATATTCATGCCAAATATAATGAAATCATCTCTCCGTAATTTTTAAATAATAAATTACATATTATCCCATTTACCCATATATGGTATGTCAGAATCTAGAGATGCTGCAGCAGACCTAATAACATGAATGAGATTTATAGACAGTGTTGATGTGAAAGTTTAAAGGACTGAATTATTTGCATAATTTTAAAAGTCAAATTCTGCTCCCAATTATATCCATATAGATGAGCTGCCTGCATGGGAGTTGTTCTGATTTTACACCTGTGTAATAGAGTGGAGTATCATTCCAAGTTTACAGAATTTCAAAATAACGGGAAAGTTAAATTATTGGGAGGACTGTATCTGAGATCAGGAACACTATGATGACTCATGACACTCAAATGATTTATTTTAATTATATCTGCATTTAGCATTTTACTGAAGTTGATTTAAAACACATGGCAAACAAAGGCCTTTTTTAGAAAAAGCAAAAAATTAAAAGATGCACAGTCCAGCTCGGGCCCAGCAAAGATATTTGCTTAACTTTACACACAATGAGAGATCTCACTGACTTTACTCAAACTAGTCCAGTGTAAAGTGAAGCCTGTACTTGGGGCCAGATCCACACTACAGACCTGATCCCCCCTGTAGACAGTGCCATGTCAAAGGCAGAGCTTCTCTTATCTACTGTATATAGCCGTTGATTGTCAGGGAGGTGAAGTAGCTACGCCAACAGGAGCTGAGTCTTCACTAAAATGCTACAGCAGAGCAGGTGCACTGGCAAGATCTGTTTTCAAGACGTGCTCAGAACTCACAGCTGCACTTGAAGACAATAGCAGCTGTTTTTGTTGTTCTTGTTTTTTAACATATATGGAGTGCCATATAATGTGACAGACTCCCAAAAATCAGATCTTGGACATTTCAAATTGGGCATACAAAATTAGTAGATGTCTTTGGCCATACTCTCTGAGCTTTAGGTGCCAGTCTGTAAAATGAGGAAACCACTATCATACCCCTGATTTCACAGGAGTGCTGTAAAAATCACATCATTAATAGTTATGAAATAACTGTAGCGGCGAGTACCTCAAGAAGAGCCCACGAGGAAATGAATAATTCTGTCTTCAGAGCAGAATTTGAAAGTGGAAAAAAATAGTACTTGCTTGTGGAGTTAAAGATCGTATCATATTGCATGTGTGTAACCCCGATATATGTGCAAAGGGGCCAAATTCAGTTCACACAGGCAATCTTAATTCTGGCATTTCCTAACTTTTCTGTGCTTGAGTTCGTGGTCCTTATAAGGTTCTGACGTTATTCCAAAATAACAAAAGTGCATGTCTACACTACTAGCCTTTATTTTAAAATAATATTGAACTGGAAGACTTCTTACTCCAACTCCTGGTAACCCTCATCACGAGGAGTAAGGGAAGTCAAAGGAAGTGTGTTCTTCCTTTGAATTCCTGCTGTGTAGACAGCGACAAAAGCCAAATTAAGCTATTTCAACTTCAGCTACACAATTGACATAGCTGAAGTTCTGTAGCTTAATTTGACTTTAGCCCTGATGTGTACATGTACCCTGACTGCATTAGTAAGTTGTCATCCTCCATATGGACCAGCATGAGGGAGGAGAGGACTACTCTGCCAGTAGGTTTCATAAATATTGGTGACAGCAAAGGAATAGTGAGACTTAGGAATTTTGGGCTCCATTCCAGGTTCTAGAGGGAAGTGTATTCTAGTGGGTACAAACTATTCTACCCATTTTCTCCAAGCATGAGTCCTTCTCCCCATCCAGCCTCTTCCCTATACCTGAGTCATTGTCCCAGACCTTTTCTTACCTAGTCTGTCCCCATCGTCACTCCTTATGCTTCTCACCCATAACCCAGTCCTCATGTCTCCCCTCCCAACTCCCAGTCCTAAGTCTTCACACCCCATGCCAATCGGTTTCACAGCTATTTACTGACATCAGAAGGATAATGACACTCAGGAATCCTGAGTTATTCCAGGTTATGGAAGGGAGCGTGACCTAGTGACAACAAACCTTTATGTCCAACCTGTAGCATTTCCTCCTCTCTGCCCCGTTCCCCATTCTAGCAGCTTGCCTGTCCCTTTCCTCCCAACTTCCCCATAATTCTTTCACCAAGAAGATTCTTAATTAAACTGTATTCAGCTAAAGTAAGAACCTCTGCCACCTCTCTCTGCTTCTTGTGCTTCTACACTTAAGTCAATCAGATTCCTCCCCCTCGGCACCAGGAACACGGAGAGCACAAGAGATGTGTATGTAAACAACCATTTTCAAAGATGTTATTCAGGTAAATCTGGTTGAATTTGCATGAGGAGAGCAGAAAGACAGAAGCTCAAGACAAGTGTGACTCTCACTGTTAAGTCCCTGCTCTAAAGCATGGGCTTTTCAAATAAAATTCCTCAAGATAATTTTTTTAAATATGTACATAATAATGTATTTTACTCTAGCCTGGTTCTTGGAAATAGATGAACCATTTGGCTATAGTTTTCCAGAATATTCAGCCTGAGGCTCACTCTCCGCATAGAAAATTTCAATCTAAATGTTAAAGTTTGGCAAAATTATAAATAACTGAAATGGCCATAGAGTATGAAATGTTTGGTAACCTTAGTAAGAGGCAGTGCTACCAGCCCCTTGTATAATGGTGAAATGGTGATACTGCTAAGCTATTTAAATTAAGAACAAGATTTGAATAAAGATTTTATTTTGCTGAGGACTGTATTACTTTGAGAGCAATTATTTTATCCATGAATACTGAACATTGATTAAAATTAAAAATTAAACATAAATATGCATGATGACTTATTCTGATATTTCAATGAATTAGAAAAACTGCCTAACAGAGCGTAAGGTAAAAGCCAGTATTATTTTGCTGATTTTGTCAAAATGTAATAACTCATAGTTTCTTACTATATAGGGCAAACTTGCAAACATAAGTATGATACATTTATATAATATCAAAATATAATAAAGCCATCAAAAATCTCAATTTTAGCAGGTTAAATATGTTTTGGCTTTCCTGAGACTGTGTAGAAGTTAGAAATCACATTGCCATAATATACTGAGAAATACAGAACAATTGCAATTAAGTGAAAGGCTGCAGAAGAGATATTTTGCCATAATATCCCTTCAATACAAATTCAATTCAATAAATTTCATGTAGTTTATAAACAAAACTGTTTGTTTATCTCCAAGAAGGAAAAGTACAGATAAAGCATGAACAGTGTTTAATATGGTTTTACAAAATTCAATTTTTCTCTTTTTTTTTACTTTGTGGTTATATAAGACCAGCAGTCATAATGATTAGTGATCCATATCTTTACATTACACCACTGTTAAGCCACTTATGTGTTTTACTCTGCCTGGACTGTACAAGGTTTTTTTTTTTTTTAATTTAATCTGACCATGTAACTTGGAGCCTATCTCCCATTTGCCTTTGCCTATTTTTTATTTCAATCCTATAACAAAATATTTTTTCTGTAATATACAAACATAATTTAGAAAAAAATTGCAACATGGACCTTTTGAAGTCATATTTTCAAAGATCAATTGAAAAATATATTGCTTTAAGATGAGTGCCTTATTTATATGAGTTTGTGGCTTAACTAGGGAGTATTCTTGTGCAACAAGCCAAAGCAGACAGTTTGCATCTTAAATACCATAATCCACTTTTCAACCCCTGTATACATCTGGAAGGCAACCAGTAAGTAAACTACATTACATTATATCTTTCTGGCAGTCCAAAACCAATCTATAAGATTCATTACTTGTCTCAAACACAAAAGAAAAACTATGGGAGAAGGGTGGAGGGTCAGAAATATTTCAGCTTGCAAGACAGATCAAGAAAAGTAAACAGACTTCTATTTTTAAAAATATATCTAGCAGCTATTTCTTGGTTAAATATGAAGGTGGCATATGAGGAACAGACTGACTGTTACATTTTTTATGTGAGGCCATGGGCTAAATGCTTCTGCTTTACAAGCTGTTAGGACTACGACCTCTAATTTGCTGGGAGACATGAAAACGGCACCTAGAAAAAAATTTTCAGTACATTTGAAGACTTGCTCTCTGCGCTTCTCTTACACAAGTTTGTGTAGTAACTATTCATGAGAGCGATTCTGATATGGGGCCTCTCTTGTATAACGAACTTCGCTGTTCCAGAAGCCAAGATGTGTAGATAACCATGGTTAAAGCTGTGATTTAGTCTTTTTACACAGACGCAATATCTTAGTAGAAAATACTTGTGCCTGACACAGATTTTAGATTAACGTTAAATGACCCTGTTTTGAATCTTCTTATGTTTTGGCTCCCTTTTCTCCCCTCACTCCACCTCCCCAATGAAATAATTGGAAGTACCATATAAAAATTAGACTGTACGTGTATCAGAATATCTCAATTTGAATGCAATTTAATTAAGAAGCTTCTTGGTGAAAGAAATATTAATGATTATACTGTACTATAATTTTAGCACAGTTTATTCTGAGAAACTTATCCTTATCCTTATCCTGGACTAGTCTAAGTTTTCTGAAGGTAGAAAATTATTCTTTATCCCACATCATATGCCATAACTTCTCTCTCACATTTTGGGAACGAGAAAGAAGGGAAGAGCAGAATATTGGGTTTTCATCTAAAATAGTTTTGCACTGCCACATGAAAAAGCCTGACCCATATTTTCCATGAAATAAGAAATATTAAATGAGAAACTAATCTTAGCCTAGTTTAAATTCAAAACATTATAATTTAATTAGTTAGATCTAAACTAAATTTAAGTATTAGAAGGAAGTTTGTCATGTAACCTTTCACCAAATACTCATTATTAAAAACTTTTAGAAATAAGGCATCTGTAGTTTAGGGTTATAGTTTCCCTTCAAAATTCACACATAGCCACCATTCATTTTAATCGTATATGCACTGATGGTAGCAATGCCCCTTTTTGTTTTGATTAAAACTGGATAGTGAAAGTATTGGTGTAACTTCTTAGCTATTTTTTTTAACCTTCATGTGTTGTAGCAACTTCTGCAGTTAAGTTGAAAATGATTTCTAAAATATACACATTTGGTTTTTTCTAATAAAACAGAATAAACGTCTTTATAAACTGAACTACAACTGTAAAAATATTTTAAGTTGATGCATAAGAGAACATGTTTTTATTCCTTAGTCTTGTGTTATGGGAAGGTTAAATACAGATTATCTCATTCAGTAACTCCCCACTTTACAGTAGTAGCAATTCATTCTAATTGCTTGGGTGGCAAACTCAGGAAAAAGTATTTTTCCTTTTCAATGAATTATGTTTCATGTAAGGTTAAATGCAGGAAGTTACATGACCATTGGAATGTGATTGTCTATAACTACAGTTTGTGCTTATTCATATGCATGTGTTTTGCAAAATATCAAAATGTTAGCAACTCAGCATTACATTTTCAAACTCATTTTACACATAACTAGCTAAAACTGGAAATAGATGCAGTATAATCACTGTAATTTTAAACCACGAATAATAATTTTTCACAGAATTTTATTACCCAGTATAGAGTGGATTATAGTAAATGTAATTCACACATGCTGTTTCTTATTCAGAGGGAAATACAGAATAGGATGTGGAGAATTTCTAGCCAAATCTTCATTCAGATCCAAGATCCATGGACGCCACTGTAATTGAGAGACATTCACAACCAGATAGCTGTAGACTTCATTTTCATTTAAAATAATACGTCTTCTACATCAGTTCCAACTAAAACATTAAACTTCTTAAACTTTTAGCAAACTGCCTGGAGCTGAATTTCTAGCAGATTACAGTTCCTTGTTTTAATTTTAGCAGCACTGTGTTCATAAAAAGACATTGCTCAAAGTTATTTTCACATCTACAAATTTAAAGTGCTTGCTCCTTTCAAAGCTGTATGCAATTATGTATAATTAATTACACTGTACTTTCAGAACCTGGCTCATTTGTTGAACTGTCTAGCATTTGATAATGGAAAACTAATTATACATCACATACATTTATATGCAGAGTTTACTATATAAGCGCTCTGAGTTTATTATGAGACAGCCCTATGATTCCAATGATGCTTGTTCATAAATATAGCAGGATCTCAGATATGTGATTGTTTGAAAAACAGTTTTACTGATTTCAGACTTAAAACAAGCTATGGTTTACTTCTAATATTCTACATGTTCTGCATCTTTGATTTATGGATCTGGTTCTGTAACCATTTCAGGTTCTGTATTATGACTTATTATCAGACAATATAATCATCCATACCTGCAACTGAAATCACGTCAGTCTCTTGATTTGTGATCTTAAAAAGCCTGAAGAAAGACTCAAGTCAGGAAAACTGTTCTCAAAAGCCTTTTGTCAGTTCTGATTGAGAAACGGATCTGAACATGCGTAAAGCAAATTCATATTTTTGAAATCACAGAATCAATTTTCTTTGGCTTGCTGATCTCAAGGGGGTTTGACATTATGTCTATACACATTAAGGGTCTGTACATTGTTTCCGTACTTCGTTTATACAAAAGTGTGCCATGACTGCTGATATGATAATTTTTTCATTAAAAAAAAGTTTGAAGCAACGTTCAGTCAGGTACTAAATGAAAGTTATTTAGTGCTGAATGTCAGGTACTACCAGGTACAGAATGCTATCACAGTCACTGACTTCAAAAATGGGAGTTGAAAGTGATCGCTACCATGCAAGATCAAGCCCAACATGTATCTTTCTATAGTAATACAGCCTAGTAATTAGACATAGAATAATTTTGAATTTTTACACTACATATTTTTGAGGAAACAAAATGTATCCATTCTACTCATTCAGAAACATACAAAATTAAATGAGGAATTAACATTGAAAAGTTTAGCAGAATAAATGTAGTAATAAATAGGGAAATTGAAGACTAATAACTCATGATTAGTAGAACATTTACAAGGCATCTCTGGATGATAAAAGCCCAACAGAAGAATTAAACGTAAAATGTTTCCTAGCTATTTTCTCCCAAATATTTTGCTTTACATTATTAAAAATGTATAGAATTTATACTTTTAGACTATTTCTCTAACATTAAATATATTCAGTGGTAGCCATTACTATGCTTTGATCTTTGCAGCTATGTTCCAAGCACATTAGAATTCAATTTACCAGTTCAACTTCTCAGGCTGCATACTGAGATGAATGAAATGTAGGCAGCTCACCGTAAACCTTAGTAGGAAATTTCCAAAGGAGTGAAGATGGAGTAAATTATGAAGAAAGTTAAACAAAAAACCACTACAACAAAAATGCAAAACATATAAGCCCAGAAGTTGTAGGCAACTGTGGGGTAATTTCTTCATCACGTTTGCGAAACACAGTCAAAATAAGCAAGCCTCCATTTCTACAGCAAAATTGGTGCTCTAAAATGCAGCATTAGTAGAAAATGGAAATTTGAAAATTTTCAGTAAAGAAAATATTTTCCCCTAGTTCTACGTTTACTAAAATGGTACATCAACCAACAGTCATATTCAAAGCTGAATACTTTAAACAAAAAGAGTAGGCCTTCAATTACACTTATATTAGAGTAAAAAGCTATTGCCAACAGTACAATTAAATAACTTTTCTTTTTTCCCTTAGTAAGCTATGACCAAAACATATCTGCAATTGATATATGACCAAAATTTACTTCTGATATATTAATTCCTAAAATATCATTGATATCTGTAGTTATACTCTAAACACAAAAGTGTTTTTAAGACAATACATACTCATAACTATGACACACTCATTCTGAATAAAATATAAAAGACTAAATAGCATTTCTGAACTACGTATTTAAATATATTCACTCTTGCTATGTGAAAAGAAGCAAAGCAGAAAACATTATTCCAAAAACTGAAATGTCTTCTTTCACACTTTTAAGAAACGTAAGGTATAAATGCTACAGATATATTAAAATAGCTAAAATAAATGTTTTCAAAGATATTTTCCTCTTTGATCAGCAACTTTACACGTCAGAATAAATGACAGTATTACACGACAAGTAGTTTTAATATTGATTTGAAATAGCCATTTTCAAGGAACAGTTGAAATAACAAGTATGCACTGCTAGAAATGGCAAAAAAGTATCAATGGAAATTCAGTCACCACACACAGACTCCTCATTTTCCAACATCAATATACTAAGGAGAAGGTCTCACCTTAAACACTCACATTCAAAATTTATGTTACCAGCAGAGAAATCTATCCATTTTAAATTTCTGTATTTGTTAAATATGTTTTGATTTCTTGGCACTCTGTTGCCTAGGCAGAAAAATTATACTGGTGATCCCTCAATATGTTAATTTATGTTACCACAGTTCAATTCATAGCAAATAAGATACCATATATACAGCACTAAATCAAAATCTGTATATGCTATGTTTAAAAAAAATCAAGATGAATAACAAATAATAATTAAAAGAAAATAAAAAAACATATGCACACAAAACTTGAAAATCATATTAAAAAACCATACATTTTAATTCTGTGCAGACAAATTATTAATTAAAGCATCTTCTACAGTTATCCAAGATGCCAAGGTGATGTTAAATTCAACTTATTTGAGCAGGGCTGAGTTAAAGAGTAACATGACAACTTTTGAGAGGGACCACCACTTTCTAGACCATAAAATACTGTACTTCAACACCTGTTTATTCTTTTTCTATTCTTCAGAGATTCCTGTGCCATATTTGTTCACTAAATACTATCTGTCATTGTCTATTCTGATTGTTCTGTACTAATCATTTGATCTTCTATCAAAGCCACACTGTAGGGCTTAATCCCGAAATATACTGAGTGCCTCCAACAGTGGTAATACACATAAGCGGATGAATACATGTGGTCACAGCGCTCCTCTACTCACTCGCGTGTTTATCTTTATGTTTTAACAAACCACGGTGACTTGTATTGCTAGTTATCGTGTATTGCTAGATATCTAATGCTGACATTGATGACCCAGCACCAACAAAAAATTGACTCTGCCACCAGCACCTGAAACGCAACCCGCACCTTTTCCATTATTTTTAATGGGAAAATTGATCCTGCATAGCATGTTTTCGCTTAGCACAAACATTTTCAGAAACACATCTATAGTGTTAAATGAGGCATTATTGTACTGCAGAAAGGGATCTAGGGGTCACAGTCGACCACAGCTAAATATGAGTCGACAACATGACCCTGTTGCAAAAAAAAAAAAAAAAACCACTGTCATTCTGGGAAGCATTAACAGGAATGCTGTGAGCAAGACAGGAGAAGTCATTCTTTCGCTCTACTCTGCGCTGAGTAGGCCTCAATTTGAGTATTGTGTCCAACTTGGAGCACCGCATTTCAAGAAACACGTGAAGAAATTGGAGACAGTCCAGAGAAGGGCAACAAAAAATATTCAAGGTCTAGAAAACATAAGCTATGAGGCAAGACTAAAGGAACTGAGCTTGTTTAGTCTGGAAAAGAGATGACTGAGAGGGGACATGATAGCAGTTTTCAAGTATCTAAAAGGGTGTTATGAAGAGGAGGGAGAAAAATTGTTCTCCTTGGCCTCTGATGACAGAACAAGAAGCAATGGGCTTAAGTTGCAGCAAGGGAGGTTTAGGTTGGACATTAGGAAAAACTTCCTAGCTGTCAGGGCAGTTAAACATTGGAATAAATTGCCTAGGGAGGTTCTGGAATCTCCATCAATGGAGCAGGTTATACAGACATCTATCAGGAATGATCTAGAGGGTGCTTGGTCCTGCCGTGAGGGCAAGGAACTTGACTTGATTATCTCTCGATGTCCCTTCTAGTTCTAGTATTCTATGATTCTGGATTAAATTGTACCTCACACAGAGAAGGCTAACTAGAAATGTAAAAACTTAAAAAACAACAAATAGACTAGTAGCACCTTAAAGACTAACAAAATAGATGGTATCATGAGCTTTCGTCAACGCAACCAACTTCTTCAGATGACTGAAGTACTGGAAGTCCAGATCCAAGCATAAATAAGGGAAAGGGGAGGGGATGAAGAGGGAAAAGAAGGGGAGAAAAAACGAGGTGGGGGAGAAAAAAAAAGTGGGAGCTCAGCTACCCTTCTGAAGCTTTAGCAATGTAAAAGCCTCTTAAACCAGGATTTCAGCCAACTGTTTCATTTCTACATTTTAAGGCCTACCCTGAGAACTCTTCATTGTATAGATTAAAGAGAATTTAACCAAAAAAAATGTATCTGATATACACAATATCAAATTTTACACTTTTCTCTTCATCATTATATAAAATGAAGACTTCATACCATTGAGGAACTCTGCTTTCACATGTTTGGAAACACACAAATGACCATGCCCCATCACATACAGTGCAATCTCCAACTCTGGCACGCCATGTAAAATGCCAGACTGAAAATATTTCTCTCGAGTTATCAAACAGTTACTCAGTGTTCTTGTGCTACATAAGGAAGTGAAAACATCAGCTTGCCCTTAAACACATTTAGATCAATAGATTTTATGAACAGAAAGAACCATTATAATAGTCTAATCTAGCAGTTCTCAAACTGTTTTAATGTGGTTGCCAGGGCTGGCTTAGACTTGCTGGGCCCGGAAGTCTAGCAAGTGTCCATCATCTGGACCGAAGCCAAAGCCTGAGGCCCATCACCCAGAGCTAAAGCTGAAGCCCTTGGCTCAGTTTATAGGTTCCCTGACCTTGGCTCTGTTTATAGGTTCCCTGCCTGGGGCTGAAGCCCTTAGGCTGGCTTTGACTTTGCTCTTCTCCCGCCCCTCCCTCCCGACCTTGGACTTGGGCCCCCCTCACCTCAGGTGGAGGGTTCAGGAAGGCTCAGGCTTTGGCTCCCTTTCCTGGAGACATGTACAGGTTGAACTTCTCTGGTCCAGCTCTGGACCAGACAAGTCCCAGACAAGGGCGTTTTCCAGACCAGAGAAGGTCGGAGCAGGCACAAGCCTCTCTGCTGGACTCCTCTCCCCAGCTACCTAGTATCAGTGCCCTTGCCCCCTGGCCACAGCAGCCCTGCAGGCCCCACTGGTCTTACAAATTCTGGCATCCGCTCTCCCCAGCCCTGCCAGCTCCATGAGCTTCAGCAACCCTACAGGCACTTGTAACCCCACCAGACCTCCCGTTCTCACAGCCCCACCAGTACTCACAGCCCCCTTCCTGGCTCTGTCCCATTGCAAGTTCTGCTAGGCCCCCCTCGGCCCTCCTGCCAGCTTCCCAGTCCAGCCACTGTGAGCTCTGGTGCCCTGTGGGCTCTGCGCTCCTGCTAGCCCTAACAGCCAGCTCTGCTACTCTCCACCAGCAACCTCTGTGCTGAGGCTCTCTACAGACCACAGATGGTGCCAGATCAGAGAGTCCCAGACCACAGAGGTTCAATCTATAGTAATTTTTGTTGTCGGAAAGAGGATGCAGTGCAAGGAAGTTTGAGAACTCCTGATCTAACCGAACCTTCTACCTGGCATAGGCCATACAATTTACCTCAGTAACCCCCTACACTGAGCCTAAGAATTCCTGACTGACCTTGTGTTCTAAAACTAAACTCCTAACTTTTTCCTCTAGCCCCTGGTTTTGTACACTTCACTATCATTCCCATTGCTTAGATTTGTCTACGTGTCTCCCTCAGGAACTCCTAATGCATTTATCACCATCAAACCTAAGGTCGGTAGCCTTTCAATCATTTTTTTATTCCTCTTTCCCCATTATCTTTCAAAAGGCAAGGGCAAAAAGCTGGACATTAGTTGCATTCCCAAAACCCATCTGTTCTTCTCTGACCCTTCTGCCAAAACCCTGGACCATTCATCTCCCCGTTTAACCACCACAACCTCCTTTACCTCTGGATAGCCTGTTACTCACCTCAGACTCTCTTGGTCCAATGAAATATTCTGCTCATAAACCCATCTTCATATTGACTCACTCCATGTGTAAAACCATCTATGAACACTGACTTCCCCCTCACCTTCCAATCCAAGGCAAATTTGAAATTGCTTGTATTGACCTGCAAGGTTCTGCATAACTCTGCACCTGCTTAAATTTCTATTTTCATTTCCTCCTACTCTTCACTTGGCAATTTCTCTCTTCACAGGCTTCTCCCATAAGCACTCCTTTTTGTATCTTTCTCCCACTCTCACGTTGCCACTTTCCTTCATGAAATCTCTTATGTTTGGGGGAGCAGGAGAGGGGAATGTATTGGCTCCACTTAAACAGTTCTCCTTTAAAAATCTTTGTAACACAATTCTTTTGTGGTCTTTCACAAGTGATCTAGCAATATTACTACTTAAATATATTAATTAAAACGCCATCACAATATACACATCCTGCTCTTCACAGAAAAACTGTGTTCTCCATGATCAGTATCGTTATCTCTTTGCTACTTCCTTGACTAGCTGGTTATTTTGTTCTCAAATTGCTATAGTGTATATAGTAAGCACCTCAAAACAGGGGCCATGTCTTACACTCTTCTGCAAATGCCATGCACACCAGTATTACAATGCAATAAGTCCACTGAAATCATTGGTTCTCTGTGGCTCATCACAACAGGGAATGAGAACTGAGAACTCAGCTTTGACAGCAGCCACTGAACTGGCAAACAGAGCTCTGCTTTTAATAAGCAGAATAATAACAATGTCTTAAGTCTTAACAACACTTCCAGATTAAATTTTTGCCTGCAAGAAACCCAGCGATCTACCATCACTCATCTAGATGGCATTCTGTTCTGACAGGCACTTCTTGCTTGATGGAAATTCGTATACCAATTTTAAGCTCAATGTAAATTAAAATAGACTTCATATTAAATCACAAACAATTAAATTAAAATAGAAATGTTTTGAGTAGGGCCATATCAAATTCGTGGCCATGAAAAATGCATCACGGACCATAAAATCAGATCTCCCTTGTGAAATCTAGTTGTTGTTGGGAAGGGGCAGGGCTCCTACCATGCACTAAGCTCCAGGATGGGAAGGGACAAGACTTCCTCTTTCCCTACACAGCTGCTCTTAGTAAGGGGTGGGGAATGAAAACAGCCCCACCTCTGGGTACCTCTCCTGGCTGCATCCAGCTCTGTGGCTACTACCTTCAGAGCTCCCCTTTTTTCAGGACCCCCAAGCTTACAACATTGTAAAATGCCAGGTGTAAACACATGGAACTATGAAACTGTCTCATTTTAAAAACCTATGACCATGAAGTTAACCATAACGGACTGTGAATTTGGTAGGGCCTTAGCTACAAGACAAGATGGCTCAGTGAAATGGTGATGGGCTATTAGGCCTTTCACCTTCTGGTTTCCATTTCTATTCAACCGTTTCTTGAGAATGTCTAGGGCCCCACCAAATTCACAGCCTTGCAAAATGTGTCATGGACTGTGAAATCTGGTGCACTCCCAGGAAATCTGTGTGCTCTTTTTGGGTGCTTTTACCCAATCCTATGCAGATTTCATGGAGGAGACTAGCATTTCTCAAATTGGGGGTCCTGACCAGAAAGAGAGTTGCTGGAGATCAACACATTTATTTTAGTAGGATCACGGTATTGTCACTCTTACTCTGCACTGCTTTCAGAGCTGGGCAACTGGAGAGCAATAGTTGCAATGTTGGCTGGGTGTCCAGCTCTGAAAGCAGCACCCTGCCAGCAAGGGTGCAAAAGTAAGGATGACAATACCATACCCACCATGTCATCCTTACTTCTTTACAGCTGCTTTCAGCACTGGACACCCGGGAAAGCGGCAGCTGTGTGCTGGTCAGGGTCCAATCTCTGCAGGCAGCAGTGCAGAAATAAGGGTGGCAATACCATACCATATCATCCTTTCTTCTGTGTTGTTGCTGGCGGCAGATGTACCTTCAGAGCTGGATTCCCAGCCAGTAGGCACTGCTCTCTAGCTACCCATATGAAAAGGCAGCATCAATGCCAACAGCAACACAGGTGGAAGGATAGCAGTGCCACAACCCCTTCCCCAATAATATCCTTAGTTGTGACCCTAACACAACTCCTTTTTGGGTCACAACCCCTACAGTTTCAACACCACGACATTTCAGATTTAAATGTGAACCACAAATTTGGTAGGGCTCTACTAAAGACTAAAAGTTCTTTGATCTGTATTTAGTGAATAGCTGGGCCTCATGTGGGGCTCAGTTTAGAAGTGCATGTGTCAGAATACTCCCCAACAACTGCCCCAACAAGGACTGTCCTCTGAGAAGCCCAATACAAATACTTTGTTCCTGCACAGGACTTTCATCCACAGACCACAAGTGTTTTTCAAAGAAAGTATTCTCACCATTTTACATATGGGGAAACTGAGTCATAGAGTGACTTGCCCCGAGTCGGGGCAGGGCCAGGGCCAGGAACTGAAACAGAGATCTCCTGACTTCTATACTGCTGGAAGTACTGCTCAGCTTCATCCACAGAAGGAGATCAGGGTTGGGGCACATTAGCAAAATAGCATTTGAGAAAATGTCCCCACCATTCTTTCATTCCCCAAGGCTTAGAACCCAGCATCATTTACCATTATAGGTTGAACCTTTCTAGTCTGGCTCCCTCAGGACCTGACCAGTGCCGAATCAAAGAATTTGCCAAACCACGAGAGGTCAATATTGTCTAGTAGCATTACCAACACTTCCACTGCTTACTGGGCTTTTAGGAGACATTTGGTGGTAAATTAGAGCTAAATAATGGCACAGAACATTGAGAGCCAGGATTACTGTCCGTAAACAAATTTTATGGGATTGCGGGAAACTTGGCCACACCCATGGTAAGTGGACATCTAGCAAACTAAAATCATGCCTGACCACAGATGTCACTGGACCAGAGAGTGCTGGACTACAGAGGGTCAACTTATAGCTAATTTAAGGCATAAAATACAAAAAGGGTGAAAGACACTACCCTGAACTCACAGCACTAGTGAATGTCTGCACAAATTTCTATGGGATCTACATGTTGAAAATAGAAGGAAAAATATCTAAGCTAGATATTCTGCAGAAAGGAGAAAGAATGTGCAAGATTCTGAAATATGGTGTTAGAAACAATAGTTATTCCAAAATACCTAACATTTACTTAAATTAACATAGCGTGTTAAGTTAAATCTTGCTGCCTACATAATAAAATCTAGCAAGGACGGTCAGCCACACAGTTAGAGAACTTTATAAACCTGAAAAATGTCAATATAATGAGAGCAATTAACTGCAGGAAGAGATTTTAAACAATAAAGCTATGTATAAATGAGCAAATATGGCTCATTGCTACAGTATGAAGCTATTCAATGACCACCCAAGTACAAGTAGTTTAAAAGCAAGTAATGTGCTTCCTACAACAATCTCAAAAAACTCTTTGGCCACACACAGGCTGTGTGGCAAGAGAAAAAATATTAAGGAAAATGGCCTAACAATTTAAACAGCAGTATATAAATGCGAGTGTTTTGAAAAAGAACTATTTCCTGACCAATAGCATTCAGGAAGGCTTTATTTGAAATGTTTCAGGCACAAAGATTGGTAGAATGAGAGTTATATGGAGAAAATTCACTTCTCCCTGTGTTTCAAGAACAATTCACAAAAAAAAAATTAATTTTGATAATTAAAATAATTCACGTTTGCAATCCCGATAATCCACCTATCCACACATAAAACATTGCACATGTAAGCATTTGCACTAAATGTCATACAAATTAGATCAAAAGTTTCCTGCAATTATTCTGTCATAGCTGGAAATATATGCATTATTATACAGCATTTCACAAAATGTATTTATTGAAATCAAAGGGAAGTTGGTTTTCTTCAACAAATTAGCATCTAAAATATTATTTATTATTCTCATTACACTAACACCAAGAGCCCTAAGGAGATAATATATTTTCTCTTGATTGCATATTACCTAGCAAAACAGTGACCGTAATACGTATGTACACACACACACACACACACACACACACACACACACACACACACACACACAGCAGGGTGGGGTGGGGTGGGGTGGGGTAGGGTGTTGGTGCAGGCAGATCCGTGAGACATGGTGTTCATGGGGAGCTGGTTTAAAAGGGGGGCAGGAAGGATATGCAGGGAGAGCCCCCTCCCTTCTCACGTGTAAACGTGTACCTGCTGAAAATTTCAGCAGGTACATATTTACTAAAATAAATGCATTGTAACGTGGCTAGTATAAACCTTGTATTAACTATACAAAACTATGTGTTGTGGAAACATTTTTGAAACATTGAAAGAGTATGTGCAAAGTAATAGGATTTTAAAAAATGGAGATTACTTGTTTATTATTTTCCCTCTATTATCTTAAAATGCATCATACTATTTTACAGTATACATTAAAGAATGCCTTTAACATTAATGGTAACATCTAAAACAGTCCCTCATACAAAATTACCTGGGTTATGCTATAATCCAGAGACTATGCAAAGATGCTCCCTTTCTTTCAGCAACTATGTTGGCAGGCACTAAAAGAGTTAATCAAATTGAAGTGAAAAGGCCCTTAATTTATTGCAGGAAAAAATGTCATCTGCTATATATTTGAGTGAGTTTCTCTGTCTGTCTGTTTGTTCAAGAACTCCTACTAAATGGTAAGAGCTAGGACCACCAAATTCAGTATGCAGCTTCCTCTTTTATCAGACCTTAAAGCAATGTAGTAGTTTGGCTGTACCAGGAAAATGGGATTGCTTTTCATAAAGCCATACAGAAAGAGAGACAGAATCACCAGACAGGTGAAAATGGCTGGCTGAGGGTGTGCCCCCTCCACCTCTAGACTCCGCGCCCACAGGCACCCTTAGGGAGAGCAGGGGAGAAGCTGAAGTTCCCCTGCCCTGCCCATATTGTCCAGCACAAAAAGGAATGACTCAGAATACATCCCTCTGCTTATAATACAAGTTGTACCTCCATTAACCGGGACTCTCTGGTCGGGCAACATCAGTGGCCCAGCATGGAACATGGAGGCTCCTGGATCACCAAGCCCAGGAACAGGGAGGTCTGGCGGTGGGGAAGGAGTGCCGTGGGGGGCACTGGGCAGGTGACAAAGGGAAGGAATGGGCAGGTGAAAAAGCAAGGCATTCTGGCCTCAGTGCAGCTCCCTGGCCCTAGCAGCTGGCAACGGCCGTGGAGCTTCAGCTGCAGCCAAGGAGCGCTGATCCCAATGGTAGCCAGGGATAGTCTGGCCCCGGCCATGGAGCTATGGCCCTGTTCTGACTCCAGTGGCCGGGGAGCCCTTTCCCCAGCCCCAGCGGCAGCCAGGGACCTCTGGTCCATGCCACACAGCTCTGGCCCCATCCCTCAGCCCTAGCCCCAGCCAAGGTGCCAGGCAGCCACGGAATTCTGCCCCGGTTGCACAGCTCTGGCCATGGCACTCCGGCCCCGACAGCATCTAGAGAGCCCTGGGAGGGCTGAAGCAACAGCACGGGCAGGCTGGAACCCTAGCCCAGTGGCAACACAGGCCTAGGGTTGACAAATGGTTGAAACAAAAATACCAAACTCCCCCCGCTCCTGCCCCCCAAAAAAACACCGGGAAAAAAAATCTGTTGGGCGGGGATGGGGGGGAACCAAAGTTGTTGAGCAAAAAAAAATAAAAAAGAGGACTCCAAGGACTTATTAAGCCAAAAGAAATTAAAGCAAGACAGCATTAAAACAGCATGTCCCCTTTAAGTGAGTGCTGGGATAGGAACAGGGGAGAGGTTGAGCATTGTTTCCCCTAGGTCTTTTGGCCGGCAGCCATTTTGTGCCGGCAGCCTTGGGGAACCAGGTAAGCATGGGGGCTGGGAGTATTGGGGACCAGAGTGGGGCTCGGGGGAGGAGGGGAGACTGGGCGCTGAGTGTTTGTAGGGTTGCCAGGTGCTTGGCATTTTCGCCTCCTGGCTGGGGAAAAATTCAGAGAATACCCGACATCTCAGGTATCCGGTATTCTGAATTTTTTTACCGGCTAGGAAGCGAAAATACCAGACTGTCCAGGTGAATACAGGACACCTGGCAATCCTACTCAGGCCATGAGGGGAGGGACCTTCTCTGGTCCAGCAAATCCCCTCATTCGGGACCACTCAGGTCCCTAGGGTGCTGGATCAGCAAAGTTCAACCTATAGTCTCTGACTCCTCTGAAGGGTTTGTTTCATTGACTACAATCAGCTGCCCCTCAAGACAAGTCAGCATTTATTTTCAACATAAATCTATTACCATATACATTGCCATACACACACATTTCTAGATGTAAATATAAACACAATAAAATGCCCCTTTCTGACCAGATAAATAAGACTATGTTTTAAAGGATTATCAAATAACAATATGAAAATATATATTTTAATGGTGGTACAAAATTATGTAACTCACTAATTCCTACATTAGATTACTGAAATGTTAAACTTTGCTTAATAGTGTATCTAATCAGAAAAATTATTTTTGTGAATTGGACGATGAAATTTTCCTCTTACAAAATCTTCTCAATGTCACATATTTTTTCTGTTACATAAAATGGCATGTTCAAGAAATCAACACTGACACAGAAATAATTTAAAAGAATGGCTACATGCCTTACCAAGACATCCCTATGATTTAACAAAATCTCACATTTTGAGAGAGAAAAAAAATATATCAAAATTCATCACATACAGTAGTATTTGGTCAGAAACACTAATTTCCATCAATGATTGACTAATGTTGTCAACACTTTAACATGTAAGGGTGTGGAGGGGGGAATGCCTATGGTTTACTATTATCCACTTAAAATAAATTCCAGCTTTGATACATGCAACAGCATCATAAAAATAAGCAAAGCAATCTTTATACTCTCAATTTACAGAAAAGAGTGTAATACTCAAAAGATCTTACAGAATGGTTTCCAAATACCCCAATGGAGATGATTTGCAGGTTATTTAAAACTTTATTTAATATTAAAATTACACAAATACCATCTTGTTATTCTTTAAAGTGCTACATAGTTTTCCTTTTGTTGTTACACAAATAGGGAAAATGTAAATAATTAAAACTAAGCAATGTCTTAAAATAATGATTTGAGAGGGGAAATTCCAAATAAACTTGCAAATACCAGCAGGCTGATATATATAAAAAATAATGGTCTCTAACAGCCAGTACCCAAAGAATGGAAAAATGCAATCAAACAATATTAAATACAGCATTCTAAGCTAACAGATTTTACATAACTTTCATAAGAAAAACACATTCAAAATAATGAATGCAGATTTTTTTAAATTGTCAATTAAAAAGGTTTAAGTATTTTAATTGATTTTTAAAGTTCCATGCATAATAAATATGTTTCCCATCTATGTTTTAATACATTTTATTTTCCTGATATTATAAATCTGGCAAATAAGCATTTTAATATCCATGCTCAGCATGCAAACTGTTTAGCTAAGAATCGCATATGTAAAAAAGGGCATATTTTTCTATCTTATATATCATACGGAAGTTATTTAACCTCTCTCTGAAATGCTGGCATCCTTCTATGAAAGATAATCATTAGCTAAATAACTAGAGCACCATGGTGTGGAGAAGAAGGAATTAAGATTTTCACCAAGTATTACAAAAAGTGCCACATGCACTTTAATACCTACACTGATCAGACAGGGACTTTTCTCTCACAAAAGATTCCAAAGGTTCCTAAGACTTTTTGGTAAAATTTTGGAACTGAACAGCATCAAGATAAGCTTGAAAGGATACGATTTTTAATTGATAAAAGCTGCAAATATTAATTGCACCACACACACACATGCAAAAATATGTTCACTGATCATCAACATTTACAGACAGGCAAAGAAAGAAAAATGCTGTTTGAGAACATAGAGTCAAAATCCACTGCCTTAGACTTTTAAATTACAAACACATAGTTAATCAGGTATTATGGCTATTATGTGTTTTTTAAGGGCAAATTGTAAACATCACAAGTCAAAATATGCAAAACGTTTTAACAGTTTATAAAGAGTTATCTTTTTGAATCTCGGAATCCACTGAACAACTGAATAATTGTCTGAGGCCACTCAATTTCCCACAACAATGAAAATTTAAACGGATAAAAAAAATGCTTAAAAAGCCAGCAAAGACATTATCAGTCAAAATATAAAAATATAAGGCTTGAATTCTGTCAACCTTAATTACACCTTATATCACTGAGGACCAGAGCCTGCAAGGTGCCAAATAACTCTTGTAAACTGATGACAGCCCTCAGTTCCCTCTGCAGTTAAGGTGTTGAATACCTTCAACTTTCCCTACATGAGCAGGTCTAAGACATCCCTGTTTAGCTATCAAATAATTTGGTGGCCTTCCCACAGGAACATTTAAAGGAAACAAGTTCCATCTCTGTAGTTAAAGCAAGAATTATTACTTTGTCACTTTCACACTTGTTTCCAGTACAGGCAGTCCCCGGGTTACGTACAAGATAGGGACTGTAGGTTTGTTCTTAAGTTGAATTTGTATGTAAGTCAGAACTGGTACATATTGTAGGGGAAACTTCTAGCCAAACATTTCTCCAGAGCTCAGTTTTATTCTCCCACACCTCACTTCCCTCAGTCCTTTATTCTGAAGCTGAGGTGTCTGCTGAGAAAAGCCGCTCCGCGTCTCCCTAGTCTGCTGGGGGGGGGGGGGCTAGTTTCGCGTCTCCCTGGTCTGCTGAGGGGAAGCAGCTAGTGCGGGGTTGCGTTACCCCGTTTGTAAGTAGAGATCTGATGTACGTCGGATCCATGTAACCCGGGGACTGCCTATAGTTACTCTTTTCAGCACCCAGAGGGTATGTCTACACAGTAACATTATTTTGGGATACCAGAGGTATCCTGAAATAGCTACTCCCCGCGTCTTTTGAACGTGTCCACTATTTTGAAATATAGCAGCTGCGCTACTTTGCCATCCCTGTAAACCTCATTCTACGAAGAGTAAGGGATGGCTCAAAACAGCACTTTATTTCAGAATTTGGTGCTGTGTAGACAGCGCCAAATGACGAAATGAGCTATTTCGAAATAGACTCAAAAAAAGCTTATTTCAAGTTTTGGGTGCCGTATAGGTACACCCAAAGTGTGCTACGCACCTCAGAGCACAAGTAGAAAATCATGTTTTATGTCCTGAAAAGCTCAGAGTCCAACTGCAAACATTATTCCACAAACAGTTAATGAAAATGAAAGAAGATGGGGAGGGTACAAGGACAGATTACAGAAATATGATTATGAAGTTAATCAAATACTTGCACATAGGACAGAGGAGCTAATAATATTTTTAGAAGAATAAAGTCTTTGGGGGAAGTCTTATATAGGCACAGCAATATATATGAATTTTACAACATTTATATATAAATATGCAGGGCTTGACAAATCACTGTTTCTACTCGCCCGTGGCAAGTAGATTGCAGCTGGTCGCCCCGTTCACCAGCGGCGCGTGCATGCACAATGCAGATCTTGCGCATGCGCAGTGCGGGGCTGACAAGTAAATTTCACCGCCATTTGTCAAGCCCTGTAAATCATAGAATCATAGAATAATAGGACTGGAAGGGACCTCGAGAGGTCATCGAGTCCAGCCCCCCGCCCTCAAGGCAGGATCAAGCTCTGTCTACACCATCCCTGACAGATGTCTATCTAACCTGTTCTTAAATATCTCCAGAGAGGGAGATTCCACCACCTCCCTTGGCAATTTATTCCAATATTTGACCACCCTGACAGTTAGGAATTTTTTCCTAATGTCCAATCTAAACCTCCCCTGCTGCACTTTAAGCCCATTACTCCTTGTCCTGTCCTCAGAAACCAAGAGGAACAAATTTTTGCCTTCCTCCTTGTGACACCCTTTTAGGTATTTGAAAACCGCTATCATGTCCCCCCTTAATCTTCTTTTTTCCAAACTAAACAAGCCCAGTTCATGAAGCCTGGCTTCATAGGTCATGTTCTCTAAACCTTTAATCATTCTTGTCGCTCTTCTCTGCACCCTTTCCAATTTCTCCACATCTTTCTTGAAATGTGGCGCCCAGAACTGGACACAGTACTCCAGCTGAGGCCTAACTAGTGCAGAGTAGAGCGGCAGAATGACTTCACGAGTTTTGCTTACAACACACCTGTTGATACAACCTAGAATCATATTTGCTTTTTTTGCAACAGCATCACACTGTTGGCTCATATTCAACTTGTGGTCCACTATGACCCCTAGATCCCTTTCCGCCATGCTCCTTCCTAGACAGTCGCTTCCCATCTTGTATGTATGGAACTGATTGTTCCTTCCTAAGTGGAGCACTTTGCATTTCTCTTTATTAAACCTCATCCTGTTTACCTCTGACCATTTTTCTAACTTGCTAAGGTCATTTTGAATTATGTCCCTATCCTCCAAAGAAGTCGCAACCCCACCCAGTTTGGTATCATCTGCAAACTTAATAAGGGTACTCTCTATCCCAATATCTACATCATTGATGAAGATATTGAACAGTACGGGTCCCAAAACAGACCCTTGAGGAACTCCACTTGTTATCCCTTTCCAGCAGGATTTAGAACCGTTAACAACAACTCTCTGACTACGGTTATCCAGCCAATTATGCACCCACCTTATCGTGGCCCTATCTAAGTTATTTTTGCCTAGTTTATCAATAAGAATATCATGCGAGACCGTATCAAATGCCTTACTAAAGTCTAGGTATATGACATCCACCGCTTCTCCCTTATCCACAAGGCTCGTTATCTTATCAAAGAAAGCTATCAGATTAGTTTGGCATGACTTGTTCTTCACAAACCCATGCTGGCTATTCCCTATCACTTTATTACCTTCCAAGTGTTTGCATATGATTTCCTTAATTACCTGCTCCATTATCTTTCCTGGGACAGACGTTAAACTGACCGGTCTGTAGTTTCCTGGGTTGTTCTTATTCCCCTTTTTATAGATGGGCACAATAGTTGCCCTTTTCCAGTCTTCTGGAATCTCCCCTGTCTGCCATGATTTTTCAAAGATCATAGCTAAAGGCTCAGATACCTCCTCTATCAGCTCCTTGAGTATCCTGGGATGCATTTCGTCAGGACCTGGTGACTTGCTGACATCTAACTTTCCTAAGTGATTTTTAACTTGTTCTTTGTGTATCCTATCTTCTAAACTTACCCTCTCTCTGCTTGTATTCACTACGTTAGGCACACCACCAGACTTCTCGGTGAAGACCGAAACAAAGAAGTCATTGAGCATCTCCGCCATTTCCAAGTTCCCTGTTACTGCTTCTCCCTCCTCACTAAGCAGTGGGCCTACCCTGTCCTTGGTCTTCCTCTTGCTTTTAATGTATTTATAAAAGGTCTTCTTGTTTCCCTTTATGCCTGTAGCTAGTTTGATCTCATTTTGTGCCTTTGCCTTTCTAATCTTGCCCCTGCATTCCCGTGTTGCTTGCCTATATTCATCCTTTGTTAATTAAAATATGTATTTTAATTCATTAATATACATCTATACTACATGCAAGAGCATGTAAAGTCTGTATTATAATGCACAAGCACAAGACGGCTGAATTAAGGTTGCACATGTAACCTTAACTCTGGCATTTCTTAAACCTGAGTGCTTTACTTTGCAATGTTCAAATTCTTTAGACACGGATTTTAAATGTAGTTTCCACTTTTAACAAAAACGCAAAAAGAAATGGTTACTCACCTGTGCAGCAACTGTAATTTTTAATGATGTCCCTGGGGATGCTCCATTCAAGGTGTGCTTGTGCTTCCTACACCTTTGATTGGATATTTCTCATAGCAGTGACTATTTGGCCTGTGCATTCATGATACTCAATCTTGTGCTCTCTGCTCTCTGAATGAACTGCCCTCAGTTCTTTCTTGACCATGAAGCCACATAGCAGACAACTCCAAAGCAGAAGGGAAGGAAGATGAGTAATGGAGCAACCATAAGGACCACATCACAGGGTGAGCAACCATTTCTCCTTCAAGTCCTTTAGTCCTATTAAGATAAATGGTCAAGGATATCCTGACATCTATGGTGTGCCAAGGTGTAGTTTAGGGCGGCAGATAGACAGGTGAATGGGTTGCTTAATATGAAACTTGTATGACTTTTTTTTAAAAATGGGTGTGGTTATAATGTGACCTTGTCTTTGCAAATATTGGGAAAAGGGGGAATGGCATAAGGGATGCTATTTCCCCAAAACTTTGCACCAATGTGATGGCTAGAATGAAGAATGGAAGAATGAACAGGTAGCCATCAATTCCAACAGTGATGTTGTAAGGCCCTTAAGACCCAGTCTGAGGTCTCAACTGGAGTAGGATGCTTGACTGGTGGAAACAGATTTCCACGTCCCATAAAGAATCTCATTGTTGTTGTGTGAGCAAAAATAGAATAAGTTTCTATCAGAGAATGGAAAGCCACAATTACTAGTAGCTAGAGCCTAATGGCAGTCCGCAACAGTCCTGAGGGTTTTTAGTGTCGGAATATAGTCCAATATATGTGGAAGCAATGAGGTTCCTGGGAGAAGAGACCAGGAATGGCTTGGAGAATGATTGGTGAGTATCAGGAAAGTAAATCAAGTTTGTCTGGAACAAGTCAGAACTATTAAAATGACTCTGGCTTTGTCCTACCTTATTTTGAATAGAACTTTGGGCATCAGGAGTTGGGGAGAATGCATACAGATTGGTAGCACAGAACACCTCTGAACAGCACCGCGTGAATTTCTTGTTTATCCCTGTGACAAACAGGTCTATTTGAGGGATGCCACATTCCTGGAATACGAAATAGGTATGATCGGCAATCATCTACTTGTGATCTTGAGAGATGTGCCAGATGAGTATGTCTGCGATTACATTCTGAACTCCTCCTACAAGTAAGCTGTTAGGATGACGATCTGATTGTGTATGTCCCAATTCTAAACTTGATAGCCTTGCTGCAAACAGAGTACACATTGACTGGGTACATGTCACCTCAGGACAGGATACAGAGATAAACTTCCTTGACACCTAGAATGAATGCTTCTTGGAGCAGCTAGTCCTGGAACTTACAAACGAAGACGCAACTCTTGATTTAGTCCTAAATGGAGTACAAGATTTCATCCAAGAGGTAAGCATAGGGGGACCACTTGGTAATAATTACCATAATATAGTTAAATTTAAAATCCTTGTGGTGGGCTGTTGGGGTGTTTTCCCCAACATGGTAGCATTTAATTTAAAAAAGGGGGACTACAAGAAATGAGGAAGTTAGTTAAACAGAAATTAAAAGATACAGCGCCAAAAGTGAAATCCCTGCAAAATACATGAAAATATTTTAAAGATACTGTAATAGAGGCTCCACTTAAATGTATACCCCAAATTAAAAAAACATAGTAAAAGAACTCAAAAAGTGCCACCATGGCTAAGCAACAAAGTGAAGGAAGCAGTGAAAGTCAAAAAGGCACCCTTTAAAATGTCAGCATTATATTCTAATGGGGAAAATAGAAAAGAGCATAAACTCTTTAAAATGAAGTGTAATAATATAATTAGGAGGGACAAAAAAGAATCTGAAGAACAGCTAGCCAAAAATTCAAAAAGTAATAGAAAAAAAATCTTACATATTTAAAAAACAGGAAGCCTGCTAAACAATCACTGGAGTAATTGGATGACCCAGATGCCAAAGAAGCATTCAAGGACAATAAGGTCATTGTGGGGAAACTAAATGGATTTAGTGTATCGGTCTTCATGGCTGAGGACATGAGAAAGATTTCCAAACCGCACCTATTCTTTTTAGGTGACAACTCTCCCAGATTGAGTTGTCATTAGAGGAGGTTTTGGAACAAATTGATATACTAACCCATAAATAATAAGGACCACACGGCATTCATCCAAGAGTTCTGAAGGAACTCAAATGTGAAACCTGAAGAACTACTAACACTAATCTGTAACCTGTCATTTAAATCAGTTTCTGTATCCCGTGACTGGAAGAGAGCGAATGTGACGCCAATTTTTAAATGGGGCTCCAGAGGTGGTCCCGGCAATTACACGCCATTACACCTGACTTTAGTTCTTGGCCAACTGGTTTAAACTAAGCTAAAAAACAATTTTGTCAGACATATAGATGAACATAATTTGCTGGTGCAAAGTCAATATGTTTATTGTAAAATCAAAACTCACCAATCTACTAGAACTCTGAGGCTATGTCTACACTGCCAGCTTTTACAGGCAGACAGTATGCTAATGAAGCACTTCATTTGCATATTTTATGCCCAAGGCTTTTTGCGCAAGAGATTTTTGCACAAAACTCCATTTTGTGCAAGATCTATATACCTCCTTTTTTGAGGCATAAAAATCTCGCACAAAAGGGGGGGGTTGTGCAAAACAAATCCATCTATACTGCTTGTTTTTTCACAAAAGCCTCTTTTGCAAAAAGCCTCGGGCAGAGAATATGCAAATGAAGCACGAGAAGTTGCTAATGAGAGCTTCATTAGCATACTCTCTGCTGGCAAAAGCCAGCAGTGTAGACATAGCCTTAGAGAGGGCAACAACTTGTTGACAAGGGGGATTCAGTGTATGTAGCGTAATTAGATTTCAGAAAGCCTTTGACAGGGTGCCTCACCTATGGCTCTTAAACAAAATAAGTTGCTGTCGGATAAAAAGGAAGGTCCTCTCATGGTTTGGGAACTGGTTAAAAGATAGGAAAGAAAGGGTAGTTATAAATGCTCAATTTTCAGAATGGAGAGAGGTAAATTGTGGTGTCCCCCAGCAGTCTATACCGGGATCAGTGCTATTCAACATACCAATAAATGATCTAAAAAAATGGCTGAAGAGTTGGGTATCAAAACTTGCAGATGATATAAAACTACTCAAGATAGTTAAGTCCTAGGCTGACTATGAACAACTACTAAAGGTTCTTAAACAACAGGGTGACTGGGCAATAAAATAGCAGATAAAATTCCAAGTTGATAAATACAAAATAATATGCATTCGAAAACATGATCCCATCCATATACAGTATACAATGATGGGGTCTAAATTAGCTGTTCCGCTCAAGAAAGAAAAGATCTTGGAGTCACTCTGGATACCTATTTGTAAACATCCACTCAGTGTGCTATGGCATTCAAAAAAGAGAACAATGTTAATATGTTTATTAACAATGTTCCCTTCAGTAAGAAAGGGAATAGACAAAAAGTCAAAGAATATCATTTGCCTCTATATAAATCCATGGTGCAACCATATCTTGAGTACCCCCTGCAGATGTAGTCGCCCCTTCTCAAAAAAGGTATCTTGGCATTGGAAAAGGTTCAGAACTGGCAACAAAAATGATTAGGGGTAAGGAATGACTGCTATACAAAGGGAGATTAATAAGACTAGGACTTTTCAACTTGGAAAAGGAATCAATTAAAGGGCAATATGATAGAAGTCTATGAAATTAGTAGTGGCATGGAGAAAATAGACAAGGAAGTGTTATTTACTCCTTCTCATAACACAAGAGCTAGCAGCCACCAAATGAAAGCAATAGGCAGCAGGTTAAAAACTTAAGAACATAAGAATGGCCATACTGGTCAGACTAACGGTCCATCTAGCCCAGTATCCTGTCTGCCGATAGTAGACAATACCAGATGCCCCAGAGAGAGGGAACACAACAGGTAATCCTCACATTATCCCTCTCCTGTCACTCATTTCCAGACAAAGAATGTGTGTGTGGGGGGGAGGGGAGGGTTCACGCATGGGATTCCTTGCCAGAGGATGTTGTAAAGGTCAAGACAGTAGCACAGTTCAAAAAAAGAGCTAACTACATTCATGAAGGATAGGTCCATCGATCACTACTAGCCAGGATGGGTGGGAATGATGTTCTGTTTGCCAAAACTGGGAATGGCCAACAGGGATGCTCACAACCTGTTCTGTTCACTCCCTCTCAGGCATTTGGCATTGAACACTGTTGGAAGATACTGAGCAAATGGACCTTTGGGCTGACTCAGTATAGCTGTTTTTTATGTTAATACTCTTTTTAAAAGTCCTAGATAAATTTACAGGGCATGTACACAATAAAAATGGTAAGCAGAATGTGCTATGGTTTTGTCCTTACTTTACTTACAGTATTTCCTTTTCATCCTTCTAAAGCTCTTGAGTTTTAATTATTGGTCAATATATAATTAAGAACAGTTAAAGTGCAGTTCATGGACATAACATACTAGCCATGCTATGTTCTGGTTCATTCTGTGATGCTATAGTCTGCCAGGACTTAATATGTAACTGTCAGAGCACATTAAAAAAGAATATATCATTGTCCCCATATTTATAGATGGGGAAACTGAGGCATGGAGCAGTGACATGACTTGCCCAAGGTTGTCAAGTAAATCAATTACAGAACCAAGAATAGAATCCAGCTAACATGATCCCCAGTGTAGAGTCCAAGCTACTCATATGCAGGGAACATAAATTGGAACAATTTTGCTCCGTAATGGCTGTCTGCAACCATTGCTAGTAAACAAAATTAATAGTAATAGATATTCCTAATGCACTTTCCATCCAAGGATCAAGGAATTTTACACAAATATTAATCCTCATACCACATTTATAAATGGAGTAACTGAGGCTAGGAAGTTTCACCCAGGCAGTTTCTGGAAATGTTAGGAACAGACTTTCAGATATCTGATTTTAATCCCATGTTCTAAATATCAGAGCATCTTTCCTCCAACACTCAGTACCTCATCATTCAATTTAATGCTGCCTGTTTGAATCCACTGCAGATTAGCAGTGACTGATAATTACCATTTTTTGATAGTTTAGCGGTCTCAAAAGTTGTCTTACATTTTCATATTCAATTATACTAATTACATCTGTACTCAAATCTGAAGTTTTTTACTGTTTCGGTTTTTACTTTAATGTAAAGAGAGAAACAAAAGAGAATGCAAATTGGGTCTGAGCTTCAAATCTGGATTTTTGGACCAGTTACCAAAATGTGCGGAGCTTGCATTCATGATTTTAGAAAAAGGGAGAAGCTGTGAAATTCAAAACTGGCATCAAGTTGGAATTCCCAACAAATTTTGTGACTGATTAGATCTAAGGCTTTGCACTGGCCCATTCCACAGGTAAACCACCACAATAATTTCTCATGCAAGTTGTTCCCTTCTGAATTTCATTATCATTTGATAGATTCCTGTCAACAATATAGATCCAGACAATTTTCTTAACTGTGTGATTAATTTTCCCACATTTTGGGTTAATTACCATTTGTTGTCCTTCAGTCTCTAGATTTGTTTTTTGTTTTTAAAAATGTTAACAAAAAAAGAGAAAACTGTTAGTGGCCTTTAGCATTAAAAGTTGAGCCAACTTTTATTTTTAAAGTAAAACCAATCAATTAGCACATAAAGCAAAACTATGTTTTCCAATATCCATCATTTTTTACTACACATGCAAATCAGATATGGCTTCACTTTAATTCAGCTCAAAAGAACCCAGAAAAATTCACTGAGATTAAAAGTAAGCATAGAAATTTCCATCCAAAAATATTTGAGGAAGTTACAAATAAGTGGGGAAATAAAGGTTAGAACAGAAACTGAACTCATGCTTTTGTTTCCATATGTATGGGCCTATTTAGCATTACGGACTCCTTCCCTCGTTGGCTGTGTCTACACTGGCATGAATTTCCGGAAATGCTTAAAACGGAATACTATTCCGTTTTCATTTTTTCTGGAAAAGGAGCATCTACATTGGCAGGCTGCTTTTCTGGAAAAGCTCTTTTTCTGGAAAAGTGTCTGTGGCCAATGTAGCCACGCTTTTCCGGAAAAGAGCCCCAATCGCCATTTTCGCGATCGGGGCTTTTTTCCAGAAAAGACTACTGGGCTGTCTACAGTGGCCCTTTTCCAGAACAGTGTTCCGGAATAAGGACTTATGCCCGAGCGGGAGCAGAATAGTTTTTCTGGAATAGTGGCTGATTTTGTACAGTAGAGCATCGTTGCTTTTCCGGAAATTCAAGGGCCAGTGTAGACAGCTCGCAGCTTATTCCAGAAAAGCGGCTGATTTTCCGGAATAAGTGGCCCAGTGTAGACACAGCCAATAAGTATTATGTTACAAAATGACATGATCACATATCAGAGGATTAATTTCTCATCCCTTATCAGTGAGACATGTTACTAACCTGGCAATTAAAACAAACTCTCAGAAACGATTTTTCCTACTATGCACAGTTCGTTCAAAATTTTAGGAAACAGTGGTAATATACATATGGGATAACCTATCAAACTGTTTCAACATGTGTTTTAAAAGGAGTGGAGTTTGGAGAGTCAGAACACCCAGCCTTCCTCTGCATATTCCCAGCATCTGATCCCCTTACATGCCACCTTAAAATTATTTTTCAAGAAAACAAAAAAATGTGTTCCATAGAGATCAAAAATAGCAAATCATTAGATACTGGAATAAAATGAATTTGTTCAGACAGGAAAAGAGAGAGAGAGGAGACATAACAGCTTTCAAGTATCTAAAAGGTTGCTGCAAGAAGGAGGGAGAAAAATGTGTCTACTTAAGCCCTGATGACAGGACAAGAAGCAATGGGCTTAAATTGCAGCAAGGGAGGTTTAGGTTGAACATTAGGAAAAACTTCCTGTCAGGGTGGTTAAACACTGGAATAAATTGCAGAGGGAGGTTATGGAATCTCCATCTTTGGAGATTTTTAAGAGCGGGTTACACAAACACCTATCAGGGATGGGCTAGATAATGCTTGGTCCTGTCATCAGTGCAGGCATCGGGACCTGATGAACTCTGAAGGTTCCTTCCAGTTCTGTGATCCTATGATTAAAAAATGAGCCCTAAACAGAAACCACTGCAATGATACTTATGGCAGGGGAAGAAAACAACTCCTGTTTAAACTTTAAATTTAGGCTCAAATTTTCAGGGGCTTGATTACCATAGGATCATAGAAGATTTGGGTTGGAAGAGACCAAAGTTCCCTGTAAGCTGTGCAGCCACACAGCAGTTTTCTGAGCCCTTCTCAGAGGTTCAAAGCTTCTGCATGGGCAGGGAGCTCAGCTGACAGGTGGGGGAGGGGTGTCTAGCTAAGCAGCAGCTAAACAGAGCTAACTGCTTGGACTGAGGAGCTCCCAGATCAGGTAAGCAGGCAAGCTAAGGAAGGAATAAGTGGCTGGGGGGAGTGAGTGAGTGAGTGAGTGAGTGAGCGAGCAATTAATTAATTGGGTTGAGGGGGAGTCAAAGGGGAAAGGAGTTGGGAGAATCCTGTCTGCATGAGAGAGAAAGAGAGAGGGAGAAAGGCAGAGGCAGAAACCCAGCACTCTCCTCAAGCCTTCTGAAGGGCGAGATAAGGGGCTGACTGCATGGGGTAGGTGGGGGAAAAGGGGATGCATGGGTGCTGGCATGGGGTGAGTTGGAGGCAGGGGTTGTTTGTTTGGGATGTCCTGATTAACTTGCTGCAGTCCTCTCTCTCTGTCTGTCTGGGTGGGGGAGGGGTTGTGCCAGGAGGACATTTGCATGATTACATTTCAAAGTTTACATAAGTGTTAATGGCTTAAGGTAAGAAAGAAAAAGATTCTTTTAACATTGTTTTTGAATGTTGCAGATATCTAAAACTCTAATCTTAATGATTTTTTAATCCTGTATGACTAATTAATACATGGTAAATTGTATTGCATTAAGGCCAGCTCTTTGGTATGTGGTAGAGTTCTGCCTCTTATGAGTCAGAAGTAGAAAGTTCGAGATGTGATGTAAGTTTTGTAGCATGAAACCTTACTTGCAAGCTCTCTGAAACACATCTGTCTATAGACCCTGAAGCCATGTGTTAATTTGTTCTGGGCCTTCTACTCTGAGTTGGTGACACACACAAGGTGAACGTTCTAAAACAGAAGAATTTTTCTCTCTTTTTACAGCATGGATCCTAAACATTACCCAGAGAAACTGTATAAGCCTTAGTGAATGCCTATTTTTCAATGTCAGTAAATACTGTATTAGTCATGCTCTCCTTGCAAATACTATTTCTAGTTAACTCATAGATTTGTTTATCATCTTAAAGTTGAGCTATACTTTACTATACATGTGGATAACATGCATTCTGGTGTGTTTACTATCTTGAATTGTTAGAAACAATGATGATACATGTACTCCAAAGGTACTGTTAATTTTCTTTTTTATTTGATTTCATATTAAATATCGTAAGCATTTCTCCTTGTTAACTATCCCTCATTTCAATATATTTTCTTCTACACATATGGACTGTTTTATATATATGCTTTTGTTTGTATTGGTGGTGCATATTCACACACTACCTCAATATTGATGTTGCACATAAGAAATTTCAACCAGCCTAAAAGAAAATTCAACCCACCCAAGGAGAGAAAATGTTAGAGGGAACACTGGAAAAGACCTCAGGAGGCAATCTAGTCTAACCTCCTGCTTAAAGCAGGACCAATTCAACTAAAACCTCATAGCCAGGCCTTATAAACATCTAACAATGGAGATTCTACCACCCTCCCAAGTAACCCATCCCAGTGCTTCATCACTCTCCTAGTCAAATAGGTTTTCCTAATATCCAAACTACACCTCCCCCATTGCAATTTGATGCCACTGCTCCTTGTTCTGCCATCTGCCACTACTGAGAACAGCCTGACTCCATCCTCTTTGGAACCTCCCCCCAGCCCACTTTAGGTTATTGCAAGTTGATATCAAATCCCCCCTCACTCTTCTCTTCTGCAGACAAAGTAAGTTCAGTTCCCTCAGCATCTCCTCATAAATCATGAGCCCCAGTCCCCTAATAATTTTTGTTGCCCTCTGCTGAATACTGTCTATTTTTTCCACATCCTTTCTGAAGTTGGGGTAGAGGGGAACTGGATGTACTCCAGATGTGGCCTCAACAGTGCCAAAGAAAGGGAAGCAAAATACAGGACTATGTAGCACTTTAAAGACTAACAAGATCGTTTATTAGATGATAAGCTTTCGTGGGCCAGACCCACTTCCTCAGATCAAATAGTGGAAGAAAATAGTCTCATAGCCTCATAGACTTTAAGGTCAGAAGGGACCATTCTGATCATCTAGTCTGACCCCCTGCACAGTGCAGGTCACAAAATCTCACCCACCCCTCCTAGAATAATCCTCTCACCTATATCTCAGATATTGAAGCCTTCAAATACTTTGAAGACCCCAAGATGCAGAGAATCCTCCAGCTGTGATCTGTACCCCATGCTACAGAGGAAGGCGAAAAACCTCCAGGGCCTCTGCCAATTTACCCTGGAGAAAATTCCTTCCTGACCCCAAATATGGCGATCAGCTAAACCCTGAGCATGTGGGCAAGACTCATCAGCCAGACACCCAGAAGTTCTCTACAGTAACTCCTATCATCCCTCCATTGACCTATTTCCCACTGATAATGAATGGTCAATTAGCTACCAAGATCATGTTATCTCATCAAACCATCCCCTTCATAAACCCATCTAGTTTAATCTTGAAACCAGATAGATCTTTTGCCCCCACTACTTCCCTTGGAAGGCTGTTCCAGAACCTCACTCCTCTATCTAATGGTTAGAAACCTTTGTCTAATTTCAAGTCTAAACTTCCTGCTAGCCAGCTTATATCCATTTGTTCTTGTGTCCACATTGGTACTAAACTGAAATAATTCCTCTCCCTCCCTGGTATTTATCCCTCTAATATATTTAAAAAGTGCAATCATGTCCCCCCTCAGCCTTCTTTTGGTTATAGTAAACAAGCCAAGCTCCTTGAGTCTCCTTTCATAAGACAGGTTTTCCATTCCTCGGATCATCCTAGTGGCCCTTCTTTGTACCTGTTCCAGTTTGAATTCATCCTTCTCATACATGGGAGACCAGAACTGCACACAGTATTCCAAATGGGGTCTCACCAATGCCTTGTATAATGGCACTAACACCTCCTTATCCCTACTGGAAATACCTCGCCTAAATCATCCCAAGATTGTATTAGCATTTTTCACGGCCATGTCACAATGGCGGCTCATAGTCATTCTATAATCAACCAGGACTCCGAGGTCCTTCTCCTCCTCCGTTACTTCCAACTGATGTGTCCCCAGCTTATAACTAAAATTCTTGTTATTAATCCCTAAATGCATAACCTTACACTTCTCACTATTAAATTTCATCCTATTGCTATCACTCCAATTTACAAGATCATCCAGATCTTCCTGTATGATATCCCGATCCTTTTCTGAATTGGCAATAGCTCCCAACTTTGTGTCATCCACAAATTTTATTAGAACACTTCCACTTTTGGTGCCAAGATCAACAATAAAAAGATTAAATAAAATTGGCCCCAAAACTGATCCCTGAGGAACTCCGCTAGTAACCTTCCTACAACCTGACAGTTCACCTTTCAATATGACCCGCTGTAGTCTCCCCTTTAACCAGTTGCTTATCCACCTCTCAACTTTCATATTAATCCCTATCTTTTCCAATTTAACCAATAATTCCCCATGTGGTACTGTATCAAATGCCTGATGTCATAACCATATATACCAAAGGATACAATTTAAAAAAATGAACACATATGAAAAGGACAAATCAAATTTCAGAACAGAAGGGGGATGGAGGGGGGAGGTGAATGTCTGTGGGCTAATGATATTAGAGGTGATAATTGGGGAAGCTATCTTTGTAATGGGTAAGATAACTAGATCCTTTGTTTAGACACAGATGTAGAGTGTCGAATTTTAGCATGAATGACAGTTCAGAGGATTCCCTTTCAAGTGCAGATTTAAAAGGTCTTTGTAGCAGGATGCAGGTAGTTAAGTCGTTGAGACAGTGTCCTTTCTGGTTGAAACGGCAAGATCACTTCCCTAGATCTGCTGGCAATGGTCCTAACATGCTGTGAGCCTTCTTGGCAACAGGGGCACACTGTTCACTTACATCCATCTTCTCGTCCACTGCAGTCCCCAGGTCCTTTTCTGCAGAACTGCTGCTTTGCCAGTTGGTCTCTAACCTGTAGCAATGCATGGGATTCTTCCATCCTAAATTTGGGACTCTGTACTTGTCCTTATTGAATCACATCAGATTTCTTTTGGCCCAACCCTCCAATTTGTCTAGGTCACTCTGGATCCTATCCCTACCCTCCAGAATTTCTACTACATCTACCTCTTCCCTAAGCTTAGTGTCATCCACAAACTTGCTGAAGGTGTGATCCAACCATCATCCATGTAGGGTACAAATTTCTGAGACAGGCTATGATAGTCTGTTAAGAACCCCTATTCTAAATTTAAAGTTTGGAACTGGCACACAAAACATCTATGTCTATGTCAAAGACATAGAACATGAAGGTTACCTTCCCTCCCCTACTTAGCCCCTCAGAGGAAGGTCATCATAGAGCTAACGATCCAGACAATGGGTGAGAGACAGGACATAACACATTCAATAGTGCTAGGAACAAATGCTTACGGTCTCTGCTTTAATCTTCAGGTGCAACACCAATGGATCACATCCATGCAAAGATACCTTCCTGAAGCTAACAGACACATCGCTACTTAACATATAACTGACAACTGATGTCTGCTTTGTTTAAGTACTTGTTTAAATAGATATAAGGTATCCTGTAAGCTATTGGTGGAAAACACTATGTAACCTTTAGATTATTGCTTTTATTTTGTCTCATGGTTAGCACCTATCCAGGGGGGTCAGGATCTCCCCCCCCCCCCCATCACTTCATCCACCCATCAACATCTTATATAATCCATTATAACCTATTGTCTGGCAGTGTTCACCAAGCCTAATAAGCAAAGTGACACTCCACCAGCACTGTGTGTTAATAAACCCTTCTGCTTGCTTCATACACAGTGTCCAGTCTCTGTTCCAACAATCCAGATCATTAATGAAAATGTTGAACAAAACTGGCCCCAGAACCAGTGTTCCCCCTAAGCTGTGTGGAAGCACAACTTCACAGGTGATTAATCAGCTCCACCCAGTCAGTAGGCTCCATGCACAGAGCCCTGAGCCTCTGATTGGGCAGGACTGATTAATCGCCTGTGAAGCTGTGCTGCCATGCACCTTAGAGGGAACACTGCCCAGAACCAATATGTGGAGGACTCATCTTGATACCAGCTGCCAACTGGACTTTGAATCACTGATTACTACACATTGAACCAGATGATCTAGCCAACTTTCTATCCACCTTATTGTCCACTGTGGAATAGCTTTACTAAAGTCAAGGTATATCTCACTCAGCACTTTCCCTACAAAGCCAGTTATCTCATAGAAGGCAATTAGGTTGGTCAGGCATGACTTGTCCTTAGTGATTCTATGTTGACTGCTCTTGCTCAACTTCCCCTCCAGTTTCAAAATGGATTTGTTGAGGACCTTCTGCATGATTTTTCTGGGACTACGGTGAGGCTGACCTGTCTGGATTGTCCTTCTTCTCTTTTTTAAAGATGGGCGCTATACTGACCTTTTTCAATCACTCAGGATCCCCCTCCCCCTTCACAATGAGTTTTCAAAGATAATGGCCAATGGCTATGCTATATAGAATCAGAGAACTGGAAGGGACCTCCAGGGCTCATCAAGTCCAATCCCCTGCCCTCACGGCAGTACCAAGCACTGTCTAGTTCATCCCTGACAGGTTTCTGTCTAACCTGCTCTTAAATATCTCTAGTGATGGAGATTCCATATCCCTCCTAGGCAATTTATTCCAGTGCTTAACCACCCTGACAGTTAGGAAGTTTTTCCTAATGTTCCACCTAAACCTCTCTTGCTGCAATTTAAGCCCATTGCTTCTTGTCCTATCCTCAGAGGGCAAGAACAATTTTTCTCCCTCCTCCTTGTAACACCCGTTTAGATACTAGAAAATCACTATCATGTCCCCTCTCAGTTTTTTCTTTTCTAAACTAAACAAGCCCAATTCTTTCAATCCTCCCTCATAGGTCATGTTTTCCAAACCTTTAATCATTTTTGTTGCTCTTCTCTGAACCTTCTCCAATTTCTCCACATCTTTCTTGAAATATGGTGCCCAGAACTGGACACAGTACTCCAGCTGAGGCCTAATATGAATTGCTGAAGTACAGTATACATGTATATTTAAATGATTTGGCACTCTACTGCAGAGAAATAATAACAAAACAGCCAGTCTTCTGTAAGACAAACCGCAACATATACTGCATTAGCTCAGATGTCAGTTCTACAGCAACAGTTAAACATATACTAGTGCCAGAGATGTTCACACTCCTGCTAACATCATGAACATAGTTTATTTTTTGGATCATCAATGTTATTTATTATTGCATTTTTATTTTCTCAGAAAAATAGTTACCCCATTTGTGGCTGAAATAGTCATTTTTGGTACCTGGCTGATTAACTTTTTTGGCAAGTCATATCCCCTCCACTCAGTTTCCTCAGCAACTAGGCTAATTATACTTGCCTACCATGCAGGTTTATAGTGAAGATTACTGACTTCTATTATACAGGTTGGACCTCCCTGGTCCGGCACCCTTGGGACCTGATTGATCCCGAAGAAGGGATTTTACCAGACCAGGGGAGGTCATTTTTGCCTCCCTGCTACCAGTCCTTCAGCCGGGCTCCACTTTTGCCCTGGCCTCCCAGCAGGCTCCTCCCTGCTATCCACCACAGGAGCCCATGGTTCCACCCACTGGGGCTCTCAGCTTCGCCGTGGCAAACCACTGTCTCATCGCTGGTGCTCCCGGCCCTGCAATGGCTATACTGGATCCCTGCCAGACTGCCACAGTCCTGGCTTCTCAGCCACTAGGGTTCCCAACCCTGCCAGCCCTACCAGGGCAGAACCAGCCCTGCTGTGGAAGCCTCACAATCCTGCCACCAGGGCTCTTGGCCCCACTATAACAGACCGTTGCCCTACTGGAGTCCCCTGGCATCCCAGCCATTCTGCCACCAGTTCAGCCAGACTCCTGGGGCAGGGTTCCCAGCCGCTGGACTCCCTGCAGCCAGCCTGGCTAGGTTTCCAGCCCCTGCAGGGCTCCTGCTTCTAGCACTCTACTGGAACTCTTTGGTCCAGAAACATCCGTGGTCCTACCAGATCACGCATGTTATCAGACCAGGGAGTCCCGGTTGAGAGAGATTCAACTTGTAGTAGCATCTTTTTTTTTTCTGTGCATTCTGCAAGCATATCAAAAGGTAATCTCTTGTCCAAATAGCAATATTGTGAAAAGACAAATTTAAAAAAAGGGAAAGGAAAGTTGGTATGTTTCCATTCCTGCCCTTTCCTTTTTGTCTATATAATTGTTAACTTTGGGTTAGGAGCAGTCCTTCACAATTGGGCACCCAATTCAACCAGGGTCTTACACATTACTGTAACAACAAACAATCAAAATGGTTGAAGTGAGAAGATCCATGACCCACATGCTCATTGGCACATATACCAAGTGGTGTTAGAAGTCAGGTTTTGGACCACCACTGTTTCCCAACATTGTAACACTAAATCCAGAATGAATTTTCTGAGAATTTACAAGTGATCCAGATAGTTAATTTCTGAGTTCAATTTATTTTAAAATTATTTAAATTATTCCCTTTAGGTCAGAGAGTTTATTCTTTTTGAATAATTTCAATTGTTCAATAATGCAAATTCTGAAAGTTTCCTTATAGGTAAAACACATTGAAAATTTCTGAATTGGCAACATTTGTAAGGTTTTGTTTTTAATTAATAGTATTTTTGTTATTCATAATTTATTCATCAGCAGAAGCTGAACAAAGATGTTCTCCACAGAATTCCATAAACAACTTCTGTCCCCTATTGTTCTCAGTGGGACTGAGATCACAGATACTCCTAAAATAAACATCTTTCAAAATGGCCTCCCCCTCCCAATAAGAGTGAGGATCTGCACTCTAGGAAGATAATGCTGGTAGCGGTCATTAAGTGCCTTAACTGTGCATTTCCATGCCATAATATGTTTGACTTTCTTTTCAATTTAATCATAACTCTAGATTTCCTGGGTATATAATGCTTATTTTGGGTGTAACGACAATACCCTCTATGTTTTTATCCTTAAGTTGTTCACATATACTTGGTTTATCTTGAAATATATATTTGTCCTCTACTGAGCCATAATTAATTATGTACTTTCTTGTGTCTCTTGATGGGTCTTGAAATGGGTTTACTTTATATTTAATAGTAAAAATCAATGTATTTGGGGTATTAAGTATAGACGTCTAATCAAAGAGATTCAGATACCTCTGCCAATTTCTTTACATTTCTGGGGCTTCCCAGTACTAACATCCCAAAATACACACTGCTCCTGAAAAGCTTCAAATATATAAGGTTTAAAACTCCTCACATCCTGCAAACCCTGGTATCTCAGTACCAGAGAAGCACCATACAGCAGTAGCAGCAGCTAATCAGTATTCTGACACCAGAAAGTAATAAGTATATATATGAAGAAAAGGGTCCACAAAAACTTAAGCATATCTATCAAAAAGCTCAAAAGTTTGATCCATTCTGGGAGATGAGCAAAGTGTTGGGTATGTTCTTATTTTAACTATCCTGGGGTACCCCCTACCTGAACCACACTGCAACGCATCCAATGGTACACTGTATATGGCGTAAGTGTTGACCTCTTTATCTCAAGTTTATTCAACAACCAGTTCTGCTAAACAATTACTCTGATTAGAACCCAAGGCATATACAGAGCAATTATTTGTACTCTCTATAAATGAATTCACATTTCTAGACAGGGTGGAAAAGAATCACTTTTAAATTTACAATAAAATTGTGTATTACCTTCTGAGCATTGCCTTTTTTCAGTAACTGGGATATACTTCAAGACTTTTAATCTTTAAAGGATTGACATTCAAATAAGTCTCCTCACAAATGCACCTTCATGGAAGCAAAAACTTTTGTGTTTCAGCAACTTCTCTCTCCCTCTTTTTTGTTGTTTGTTTTTTTTGGGGGGGGGGGTTGTTTTTAATTTTTTTTTCATTTTAACCGCTTCATATCTAGGTGCTAGACACTGCCTGACCACAAGCAGCCAAGTGGTGCAATTATTCATACTATTGGTAATAATCATGTCTGCACAGTTGCTGCATAAACCTGTAATTACATAGGCAGGATACCCCTAAGGCTTGGGAAACAGTGTTAGCTTTACAGTATGAATTTAACAAGCTGAAACATATATGATTGAAAAATCTCTTCAAAGAAAGCTTAAACTCTGCCAATTATAAAGGGGAAACTAGAATTTTGTTGGAAAAATTATTATATAAATTTCCAGCAGTACACAAAAATTACTTTTTTCAGGGGGTGAGGACCCCAATGCATCTCAGTCTTACTCAGAGTAAAAACAGTTTCTCAGTGCATTAAAATTCCAATAAGTGAACAAACTAAAAAAGTATATTTGAATTTTTACTTCTGCATCAATATGCTCATACTTGACATAGGGAATACAACCTTAAAAACTACTGCAACTGTTAATTTACTGATGGAAGTTGCCAATAATTATAGCATGCAAAAAGCAATGTGATCTTTAATACTTTAATTAATATCAATTGGCATGGTCAACAAAATAGAATGCAACTTAATTAACCTAGTTAAGTTCAAAGCTGAATGTAAAGAATTATAAAGAGATCTCACAAAACTGGGTGACTGAGCAACAAAATGGCAGATGAAACAAAACATTGATTAAGTTCAAAGTAATGTGCATTGCAAAAAAAAAATCCCAACTACATGTACAAAATGATAGGGTCTAAATTAATTGTTACTACTCATGAAAGATTATGGATTCATCATGGACCATTCCCTGAAAACACCTGCTCAGTGAGCAGCAGCAGAAAAAGAAGTTAACTATGTTAGGAAGCATTAAGAATAGATATGGCTAGTAAGAGAAAAATATTGTAATGTCACTACATAAATTCACAGTGCGCCCACATAATTTATTCCAACACTCGAATGACCAATAATATTAAGCAGTATAACAAATCTTAAGGCTCTGGCGGGGACTAGCGGTACTGTTAGTGTTGGTTACATGACGATGACTTCTTCTGACACAGTGTGGGTAGAAGACAGCCAGTAAGATGCCAGCAGCAGCACCCAACAGTCTGAGTAGTTATCCCAGGTAGTCCAGTATGGCTATATATATATATATGTGTGTCCCTGAGTATCTGTAGGAATCCAGGGTAATGGAACTACAGATCAGTGAAAGGTTCGTAACTAGGTAGTTAGGGTAGTTGTTTCCAGAATGAGAGCATGCAGTTAAGGAGGAAAGGTCCAGCTGAGAAAACCAATCAAAATGAAAGGACAGATCCATAGAGGTGGATCCTTCAGTACCAGGTGGGTGGAAGGAGGAGCAGGAGAGATTCACCCACTAGAAAGGGAAGCAGCAAGGTATCTAGGGGGTCAGAGCGTAAGGGGTAACTGGCATACACGAGCATGAGCTCACAGGTGTCACCAGTATCTGGTGTTCCTGGTATGCAGGAAACACCATGTGACAGTCCACACAGGCCCATTTGTGTCGATGGTGCTGGTGATGAATATGGTGGTGGACCGGCAATCATGATGGGAGATGACACCTGCAGCTCGCAGTGGTGTTTTGCCATAAGAGCCAGCCGGGGCTTCTATAGGGCCAGAAGAAGAAGAGCTGACACGCAACTTCTCACCTGACCTGGACTGGGGGCTGCAATGCTGCATTTAGCCCTTACGCCCATGTCCATGCTTCTTATGCTCATGGTGAGGCTTTGGAGGATACAGCAGCACCAAGGGTCCTGCTACTTAGAAGAAGAGAGAAGGGCGCTCACCAGTAGTCATGGCCGCCATTCCAGAGGATCTGCTGGTCCCAGGTCTGACCAGGCACCTAGGCACATAGCTTCCTCCTTCAAATCTGAGGCAGAACTGAGTGACAGACAGCAGCTGGCAATGGCGTGGGCTTCACTGAAGCAGTCCAGACACCGTTAGGGCTCATCGTTTACAGAAAAGGAGTACAGCTATGAAGCACAGCATTTGAAACTATGTTCCCCAGGCACAATCCTTGGTAAGTGGGTGGGGTGGGAGAGTGTTTCCCCACTGAGAGAAGAAATCCAGCTGAGGAGCTCAACTAAGAACTGTACAAAGATTCCTACAAACAAATGTAAGTTCTCAAACAACTATATACACAAACTAGAAACAGGGTTATCGCCAAAGAACTATGAGCAACAAGGAACAGGGGTTCTGAATTTTGCCATGCAACCTGAGAGAGAACTGGAGTGGTGTCGACCTGCAAGTCTGTTATAGCCTCAGACACAGAAAACGCACATGTGTGGGGGTCAACAGACACTATTACAAAACTATTCCGGCCCAGGCACATAGTACGTATGTACCCACTTCTGGAATATATGTAAGGACCATCACTCCAAGAAGAATTTTATTTTACACACACACAGAATTTTATTTTACACACACACACACACACACACACACACACACACACACACACACACACACACACACACACACACTATTAATGGCTCCAGAGTACTCCAAACTTTGCAAACTGACTTGCTACAGCTATGGTACAATGGCTTTTTATGGAACTGGGCACTGCCCAACTCCATAAAAACATAGAAATAGTGGTTTAGTAGACATAAAGCCCTTCTTATTAAGATGGAAATAGCCAAACAGAGAAGGCGTCTTGCAAAACTCTGTCCTAAACTCCAGAAAGTGAAAATTCCTCTCCTGGGAATTTTTAAGATTTGGGCAAAAAGACACAGAAATACCTTATGAGTTAAAAAAAATTAATCTAAGGAAGAAAACTCAGGTCAGATTTGAGAACACCAACGACTTTAAATAAAACTTCAAATAAGGTGCTGATCCACACCTTTTAAATAGCTACTAAAATGTTCACTTTAACCATTAAAAAGTAGAAGGAAAAGAAACTCAAGATTTCAAAGAAGATTTTCAGAGGGCCTTAAGGTCAATATTGAGTTTTTATGGGGCCACCAGGTTCTGCCAGGGCAGGAGGAGGAAGGGGAGAAAAGAAGAGAATCTGTGAAACTAAATGGCATTAAGACACCTTGTAAAATTGTTATTTATAATTTCCAGGTCTAAAAAGTTGAGATTGTTGAGACAGACAGGGAAAAATGCTGGCTTCTGTGATGGAGCAGCATAGAGTAATGATCAAAAGATCTTCTGGATAAATATAAATTTATATACCACCTTCCTGAAATTAGTAACTACTACCACCATAAACTCTCTGAAACTCTTGGAGCCATAGTTAACCAAAAAGGTTTCAGCATTGAATTGTAAACTGAAAGATCCAACCGTAAAATATGTCAATTAAGAATATCTGACGGGGTAGGCAGCACGCAAAGATATTCTTGTTTTAAAGGAAAAACTGGTCACATTTCACGCAGTTTAGCAGGCTGAAAATGACAAAGGTAAAAAGTATTTCCTCCTATGTACAAAATGGGATGTTTGATAATTTTAAAAGGATATTTTAAGGCACAACTGGTAATTTTAGAGTAAAACTAGTGATAGCCATTTTACTCAAAGGAAAAAAAAAAGACGATAGGAAAGAAGTGGAACTCGTTGAAAGAAAAGTTAATGGAGTGCCAATATTTAAAAATGGTAAATGGGATGACCTAAGTAATTATTGTCCCATCACTTTTAGGGAACAGCTGTTACAGGACACTATTAATAAAGAATTAAAGGGGGGATATTATAATTAATGCCAATCAGCATGGATTTGTAGTAAACAGATTCTAACCTCATTTTTTTAAATGTGATTACAAGTTTGCTTGATAAAGGTAATTGTGTTGATACTTAGATTTCTTGGTGTCTGACTTGGTACTGAATAACATTTTAATTAAAATATTAGAAAGATACACAATTAACATGGCACACATAGAATGGATTAAAAGCTGGCTAACTGGTAGGTTTCAAAATACAATTGTCAACAGGGAATCATCATCAAATTGATGTGTTTCTAGTAGGATCCTGGGGATTGGTTCTTGGCCCTATGCCATTCGATTAATGGCCTGGGGGAAAAACACAAAAATCATCAATGATAAAACTTGCAGAGAAAAGAAAAACTGGGGGAGTGTAAACAATGAAGAGCATGAGTTACTGAAGGGAAGGTTACTCACCTTTTTCAGTAACTTGAGGGTCTTCAAAATGTGTATCACAGTGAGTGCTCCACTTGTCATAATTGTGCGCCTTTGCACTCATAATCAGAGATTTTTGGTAGTAGTGCCTAGTCAGGCCACACATGCACGTTCCCTTCTTGCACTCCTTCAGGTGGTGAACTGGCCAATGTAACTGACACCCCCACACATACCTCCTTCTCTACCACAGAGCGTAAACAATAAACTCCAAAGAAAGGGGAGGAGGAAGGGTATTGGAGCAACTACAGGGGGACACATCTCAAAGAACCTCAGTTACTACACAAGCTAAGTATCCTTTTCTTCACCCAGTGCTCTCCCTGTGGGGAAGACACTTTAGGTGACTTCAGAGCAGTGCCCTCTGGTAGGAGGGGACTTTTCCGAGTTGAAGTAGTAATAGAAGACAGTACAGTAAGCCCAAAGGTGGCATTAGACGTTGCCTACTCTTGTAAGGTGGAGTGTTGCATAAAGGTACTTACAGAAGCCTAGGTTGCAGCCCTGCAGATGCCCGCAATGGCTAGGTTGTTAAGGAAACCAACAGAGGTTGATAGGGTTCTGGTGGAATGCATGCAAATACCTTCACTGGGTTTTCAATCGCACTGGTCATAGCATAGTATTATGCAGTTGAAGATCCACTTGGAAAGCCTCTGTTTGGATATGGTGCTCCCCTTGGAATGTTTG
Organism: Pelodiscus sinensis; assembly: GCF_049634645.1. NCBI lineage: Eukaryota > Metazoa > Chordata > Testudines > Trionychidae > Pelodiscus > Pelodiscus sinensis. Next base: position 11,387,988 of record NC_134713.1, read on the forward strand.
GTGATGGAAATGAACAGTCTGGGTGATTTACTAATGCCCTCCATATGTTGAGAGCATGGAGTAAGGATTGTCTTCTATACTTGTGGGATTTGGGGTAGAACAGCAGTAAGTAAATGGACTGGTTAAGGTCAAAGGCCAAGACAACTTTTGGTAGATATTCAGGGTATGGTTTCAGGGAATATTTTATCTTTAAACAAGTTCTTCCCTGAGAGCACCCAACCCTACTACCCATCTGGCAGATGTAATGATCATGAGAAATGCATAGAAACATTAACAGTCCAACAAGTTATTCAGCCAGCTCTTTTAAAATTCTTGGATGCAAGCTATCTGGATATAATTATTTTAAAAGGTCATCATTAGTAGATTCTGTTTAACATTCTCCTGAGATATTAGTGGAATAGGAAGCATTTTCACCATAGTATGAGACTTCTGTTTGGCCCCAAATATAGAACAGAAATATTTCTTGAACACTTCTGCCTTTTCAGCATTTTTATTGATAATATCATCATTTCCATCTAATAATGGACCAATAACATTGTTAGGATCCATGTTCCTAATATATTAAAAAAAAACCCACACCTCCTTACCCTTAAGTTCAGAGCATTTGCCAAGTGTCTCGAAAAAATAGGGTCTGTCCTCTGGCTGCTGTAGCAGGTAGAAAGGGGACAGGGTAGAAGTTTGGGAAGGCATACCTTAGGCAGTATTTGTGGTGGCTCTATGCTGCTGCATCCTACTTCAGTATCCTGTTTATATTAGCCCAATTTTTAACCTATTCCTGGGTAATAACAAAGAAAAAACTTCTTACCCAGTCTGAAACAGTCTGTCAGGTTTCCCAGAAGAAACAACTTCAATACCTTTTCTCAAACCTCACTATTCTCTGCCAGTCATTAATCTTCCCATCAGTCACCATATGAAAACACAATTTCATAGTACAGAAGGGGAAGGGGATTTCTCTCCAAGATGGCCTAGAACAATCTAGTAACTGGCAGGAAAGGAGTAAGTAAAATCTGTCTTGTATGGAGGAGAAAAATCTGAATGAGAGTGACAATGTAAAGAAGTAGGAGGAGAGCACATAAGCTAAAGAGGAGCTCAGAAGTCCTGCTGAAGAACCAGGTTACTGCTCAGTCTCATGTCAGGGTACTAGTAGGTCAATATGTTTGACGTCGGATAAGAGAGATATGAAAAAAGAGACAAAAGAATCAGTACTAAAACAAGAGGAAACATTCAGATTTTAAAAGCCCTCATTAATATTCACATACTATATTTCATAACATTAAATATATTTAACTACAATCTAGTAGTAATATTCCTTTAATGAGTAAGTGGTTTCATTGTGCATGTACATACAAACCACTAGGTAAACAACCTATTTTCAGTGTCTAGTAAAATAAAAGCAAGTTGTGTTAGGAAACACAAATTCAGTGTAAAAACATGGCATTAGTAACAAGAGCACGATCCAATACCCAAATAATTCAGTCTAAAGTTTTCCACTAAATTCAGATCAGATCCAAAGTTAAATAAAATAAGATTAAAAGATAAATATGATTCTTAAGATGGACAGGCTCCCTTTAAATTAAAACCAACAAGTAAGCTTAATTTGAAAAATACTTCATTTCCTTAAAGCCTAGCATGCTCGTGCATATATTTTTTAAAAGTATTTTACAAATTTACACAATTTTCAAAGGTAGGAGTGCCTAAAACTGGAAATCTAAATTTGTATTTAGGCACCTGAATAAAAGTGAACCAATTTTCAAGGAGCTGAGCACTCAATTACTACTTAATTCAGTTCTACCCTAAGAATGCTGCAAGTGCTCAGTTTCTGAAACTCAGTCTACTTTTATTTGTAGCATTCACAATTGAAATGCTCCAACCTTCAGTATTCATAATTAGAAAAAAAAAGTTATATTCTATCCATTATTACATGGTAATGTTTTTACTGCTTTGGCATTACAAATGTAGTTATTCAAGGATGTGTTAGATGCTGTATTATTCTAGGAGAATCAATGGATTAAGTAAGTCAATGGACCAAACCGTTTGTATTTTTATCCAAAATTTCTCTCTCATTTTAATAGTCCCCTTTTATCTGATATCACAGATTTATAAATTACTTCTTGATTAGAGATAAGAGGAAGATGAATACCACAGACTAGTCAGATGTGTGTGGGCACACTTTCCAACTATACTTCTTGTACCCCAAAAGCTAAATAATTATAAACCAGATCTGTCTTTATACAGAAGTTTTTATCATATAATTATGATGCTGATCATTTAGAACTATCTAAAATGTCTCCAGCATTTTTAAAGAGCTAAGCAAAGTTATTTTTAAAATCAAACATATGTGCTTTTTTCTGTTTATGTCTTCGGAAAGAACATTCTGTATAATGAAAAACACGACCAAATTTTTCACAGTACATCACTATAAAACCCTGTAATTGACTTTTTGGGTTGGTTTACTCTATATCTATTTTTGTCCATGTAGAAAACAGCAATGATGTGGTAAAAATACCAAAACTTAGGTCCCATTGCAGGATAAGGCTCCATCCTGATTAGTAAAGTAGTATCATGTTTTCTCTGGGAAATATGCCCGTTTTATAAGAGGGAATTCAGTCCACATGAACCTCCTTTAAAAAAATCAATTCTTTTACGCTGCACAGACTCTAATGACTGCTCCCAGCTTTAGATGGAACAAGAATGATTGTACCGAGTACTTTCACTAAAAAGAATGTAACACCATTCATGGGTAATATTGTAAATGTAATTGATATAAGAATCTCTAGCTATTCACCAATATTCTTTAAAGATGCAAGCCAATATTAGCTGATGTTCTTTATTATTTTACTGTAACCTGAAGTAACCCAACGGTTTAACATCTCATATTTCCTTTGTTATTACAGATGAAATAAAACTTTCTGTAGTCCAATAAACCTTTTGGATAGAGTGGCTACAAGAAATTTATTATTTTTTTCCTAATTCATATTACAAACGTTTATTCTCTTGATACATATGAGCGTCTACTTCATTTAAAAAAATTACTAAGCAATAAGCAGCCTGGGCTACATAATACTAGCTCACTCCAAGAACCACAATGAAAGTTTTATTTTCACATACTAACAGCCTATCAAATTTTTAAAGGAACTAGTTATCCACTATGTATCAGCTCGCAGCCTGTTTGTTTGTGGCCTGCAGTGCAGTTTGGGTTTATGCAAGGCTCAACACACAGCCCACGGGTGGGATCCTTTGAACATGGCCTCCACTGGGAACATGCTCCACAATGGCGAGATGTCTCCCAGGCGGGGTGAGCACTGAAAGACAGAAGCGGACAGGCTGGCTGGAACAGACGGGTACAGGGTGTCGGCATTTCTAGTCCCCGGGGAGGACATGCTGGGAGCACCGGGGCATTGTGGGAAGTGCTAGCTGCTTAGCCTTGTGGTCAGAGCCTGAGAGGTGCTGACTGGCTCACGCCGGCCAAGTTTGGGTCCAGCGCTGTGGCTTAAGACTTAATCTTTGTATTCATGCTCGTCAATGTAAAAGAAGCTGTTTGCATATATATTTGCATGTATATGCAACCGCACTTAAGTTGCAGCCCTCGGCATGTGCTGTGAGTATCACTGTGGTTCCCAGGGCTTCCAAAGTTGAGTAGCCCTGACTTAAAGTCTAGTGTCAGATTTCGTTGTGAAAAAATGGGGGAAGGGTGTCTCCACCCTTCAAACCCTCATGTAAGAAGCATTACAATGGGTGGGGCTCCCCTGTGAGTACTAGTTAGGAAAACTACTGGGCACCAGTGCATGAGGCATGCATATACCTATTGTTGAAAGGTAATTTGAAAAAGCTATGACAGACAAATTACCATTTTTCTTCCTAAATCCCTTTCCTTCTCTTTCTAACTGTTGATACAACCACTGTATTCCCCATTCCTCAAGTTTAGGTGTCATCTTCAGTTACCCTCTCTGTCTTTAAAAATGACTTTTTAAAAAAAACTGTGCTAGCAATAATATGGTCTCCAGTCATTTGATTTGAAATGTTGGTAGTACTTGTACATTAAAGTTACTGTGAAATTATGTATTTTACAGTAGAAGACAAACTCATTGGGGCTAGCACAATTGGGCTTCCATCTTGATTAGAATATGTAGTTAGTAGTGACATTAGGTTATTATTTATACATCTTATTTTTATATATTGTACTTATCACCATGGGATCTGAGTGGCAAGTGGGGCAGGAACAGCATGCGAAGTCTACAACCTCCTTCCCCAGCCTTGCAGAGTAAGAGATTTTGCTGGGGGGCAGAAACAGCATGAGAAGTCTACAGCCTCCCTCCCCAGACATCCAGAGCAGAGAACAGCTGGCTTTCTAAAACGTGAGCTGATCTCCTCTTAAGGGCTCCAGCAAGGGGGGCCACGGGCTGGATCTGGTGGCTTGGTGAGCCGGATCCAGCTTGCTGGCAGCCTCTTGCCCACCCCTGCTCTAGGCAGTGGGCTCAGAGTTTTATCTGAAGAAGAACTGCTCTGCCCAGAAATGTCTGCTAAAAGTATGGACCGTGTATAGGCCACTGCCATGCTGTTACCTATAAACGCATCACAAACATTGCCAAGGCTAAGTGAGTTCTGCTCGAGTGCATTGTAAATTTGTCAGCAGGGGGCATGAGATGCAATTTACCATTGCAGTGCCTCCTGCTGTCTGTTGAGGGGAATTAGCTCTGTATGCTGGTGTGCCCTCTTCTGGTGATGTCTCCCCACCATCACTTTGGCTTTAGGGACCCACGTCACTCCAAGGACTATGGCGCTCTCTCACGATACAGTCTTTCATCTGTGTCACACTCGGTGTTGCCCCCCACTTCCCTGCGGACAGTATGGCAGTCCCTCAGTCCAGCCACTTCCTCAGTAATGAGTGCAGGTAGGGGACGCATGCTCACCCACGACTCCAGGTCCCAGGCCAGGGACCCTATAGATGGCCACCACTAGCTATATCTCCTCCGATTCCTCTGTAGATCTCCTTGGCCTACATCCCCGAAGCCCCAACATATTCTTTGTTCTTGCTCTAGGGACTCAGCCTGCAAATCTTTGCAGCCTGCCAGGAGCTCCCTTCACTTCCCTGGGGTCTCTGCCTGCAGCATTTCTATCTCCAAGGTGCTTACTGCTCTCCACCTGAAATGCAGCCAAGTTTTCCTCCCTCCTCAAATGCCAAACTGCTGTGCAACCCTTCTTATATGGACCACCCTGGCCTTGATTGGCTGCTTCTCTAAGCCCTTCTACGATTGGCTGCCTCCTGCAAAGCCTGTCTAGAGTTCTATTAACCCTTGAGAGACCAGTGAGAGCCAAGATACACCTTTTGCCACATAGTGATACAGCCTCATCATCCATTTTGAGAGCCTGAATAAGTGACTGAAAGACCTCTTGTAGGGTCTGCATAAGACAAAACACTGAAATTAAATTCAGAAGTGCTTCCTCCTATCCAAGTAAAAGGCTAATGACATGTAGGATTTGGAATCTCTGCCCACCCTTATGTCGATGCAATTTCAGGATGAACATTGGCAGGCAGGTAGACCGATCGATTCAAAGTGGAAAAAATAGAAACCAGTTTCTAAAGGAAGCGGAGGTGTTAGCTCAGCTACATCTTATCCTTGTAAAAACCTGAGCATAGTGGGTCAGTGACCAATGCTTTCACTCCGTCTATCCTCACAGCAGTAATAGTCACCACAAAGGTCACACGCATTAACAGGTGCAAAAATGACCACGATGTCAAGGGCTCAAAAACAGGATCCATACGTGCAGGCCCCAGGAAGGTGTTTGGTTTCTGATGGGCAAAAACAACCTATTTAGCCCGCTAGGAATCTTTTCATAATAGCATGAGAGAATAATCCTAAACACCTATCATAGAATTATAGAATACTAGGACTGGAAGGGACCTTGAGAGGTCATCGAGTCCAGTCCCCTGCCCACATGGCAGGACCAAATACTGTCTAGACCATCCCTGATAGACATTTATCTAACCTACTCTTAAATATCTCCACAGATGGAGATTCCACAACCTCCCTGGACAATTTATTACAGTAAATTCATCCTATGTGAGGACAAAAACCTGTGATTGGCCACCTGATGGAACTTAATTACCAAACCTCACTTGTGCAGTTGATATTCTTACGTAAAATATTTTGCACTTCTCTTTATTGAATTTAATCTTGTTGATTTCACACCAGTTCTCCAGTTTATGAACAGTACAATACCATTTAACTAGAGAGAACAATTAAGGAAACAGCTATAAAAGTAGTTGGCTAATGATGACTGATCTTCTTCAAACCAATATTATGTTTATATACACATATACATGAATGATTATTTCATGGTAGAAGAGGCATCCAGAACTCAATAAATCTACCATCAATTTGAGCTGCAATATGCAAAACATTTTTATGACACATGAAAAATTAATAAGACAAGGGCATGATTTCATATCAAGAAACAACAGAAAGTCATGCATGAAAAACACTCCTTCCTTTCTGGACTTGGGTCCAGGCAAGCTTTGGTTTCAACAACAGAAGCATTTCACAGCATTCAAAACTGAAACACTCATAGAATCATAGAATACTAGGACTGGAAGGGACCTCAAGAGGTCATCAAGTCCAGTCCCCTGCCCTCATGGCAGGACCAAATACTGTCTAGACCATCCCTGATAGACATTTATCTAACCTACTCTTAAATATCTCCAGAGATGGGAATTGCACAATCTCCCTGGGCAATTTATTCCAGTGTTTGACTACACTGACAGGAACTTTTTCCTAATGTCCAACCTAAACCTCCCTTGCTGCAGTTTAAGCCAACATATTGTTCTCCCTCCTCCTTATGACACCCTTTTAGATACCTGAAAATGGCTATCATGTCCCCCCTTAGGCTACTTCTAGACTACATGCCTCTGTCGCCAGAGGCATGTAGATGAGGCTACTAGGCAAAGGAAAATGAAGCGGCGATTTAAATAATCACCGCTTCATTTAAATTTACATGGCTGCTGCGCTGAGCAGATCAGCTGTTTGTCGGCTCAGTGCGGTAGTCTGGACACGTGGGTGTCGACATCAAAGGCATTTGTCGACCACCCAGGTATGCCTCCTGGAATGAGGTTTACCTGGGTGATCGACAAATACCTTTGATGTCAACACCCGCGCGTCCAGACTACCGCGCTGAGCCGACAAACAGCTGATCGGCTCAGCGCGGCAGCCATGTAAATTTAAATGAAGCGGAGATTATTTAAATTGCCGCTTCATTTTCCTATGCCTCGTAGCCTCATCTACATGCCTCTGGTGACAGAGGCATGTAGTCTAGACGTAGCCTCAGTCTTCTCTTTTCTAAACTAAACAAACGCAATTCTTTCAGCCTTCCTTCATAGGTCATGTTCTCTA